>NW_005370105.1:1773060-1780182 GCF_000412655.1 Myotis brandtii | reverse complement strand
TGAAGTTAGGAAACCAGGAAAGGCTGGCCAAGCTAACGCTCAGGTGACCCGCATTCTTATTCAAAAGAACACCTCGCCAGCTGGAAACCGGCCCTCACACCTGTCTGAACTCTATGCTCATACTCACTTGGGTGAGGGGAGGTATTTCACTTGTACTCGGATCGAACCCACCACAACACCCTGCGGGTCACACTGCAGGTCACACTGGGGGTCACACTGCGGGTTACACTGGGGGTTACCCTGCGGGTCACACTGCAGGTCACCCTGCGGGTCACACTGGGGGGTCACACTGCGGGTCACACTGCGGGTTACCCTGGTGGTCACTTTACCAGGCAGCTTTGGAAATAGAGGCTACGGAACAAAACCGTGGAGGCCACTGGTTAGAAGAGGTGCTTAATGAAAATCACTTACTAAATGGGAATAAATTGTAGGACAAAGGCTTAAAGCTGCATTGAGTAATGACATTGTTTTGAAAAGCAGTTTTATATATGCTTGTTTTTAAAAATAATCTTTTAACACTTCTGCAGGCACTGGGCGGCCTTGTCATAGCAGCTGTTATAAAGTATGCAGATAATATTTTAAAAGGATTTGCAACCTCTTTATCCATAATATTATCGACACTGATATCCTACTTTTGGCTACAAGATTTTGTGCCAACCAGGTAACATCTTTTCTTTAAATCTCCAAAAGGGTATAGGAAAGTCAGGATTTCTCTTAAGATCTAGTCTGAAAAATGCTGTTCTATTACAACTTTTGAAGAATCATGGGAATGTAATGAGGGTTCCTTTTAGCTACCTTTTTAAAAAGGTTTTAAATTATGTGCACGACAGTATCTTCCACTGGAAAAGTTTTTACACAAATTTGGCCAGGAGTTTCCCAGTGGATCTGAGTGGGTTTTTTTTCCCAAAGAAGAAGCCATGTAAAAGTCATATTTAAAAGTTCATTGGCCTTATAAAGTCATAAAATAAGCCAGAAAATGACATTTTAAAAGGTTTGAAGCTTTCATTCTCTTGAAGAATACACATGTCAAAAGTTAGGGTTGGTATTCTAGTTTACGTCCAGTTTAAGGTCATTTCCAGGTCATAGTAAGGGCTCATATTTATGGATAAAATAAAAAGAAACCAAGTCTCCCTGCATTTAGTCTTTCTCTTTGAAAAAGCGCCCTGGAAAATTGGTCCTGAGTTTGCTGATGACTGCCGTGGGTTTTAAACTGAAATTTACTTTGGTTTGAAGAGTGTAGATTTCCCTTTACAGTTTCACATCTTAAAACAGTTGAGGTCTTATTCAATGTATTGCAGGCACAAGGCACATTAAGATGAAATACAGTTAGACATCTTTGTTTTGGGGGACAGTGAGGAGGAGGAGGAGGAGGAGGAGGGAGCGGTGGGCTGGGAGCCACTTACTTGAACTCGCTGCCTTCGGTTTCTTCTCGGATTAAAAAGGAGAACGATGCCACCACGTCCTCGCGGTGGCTGTGAGAACTGAGAGGACATGTGGACACTAGCTGGGCAGCTGGATGCAGTAAACACAGGCTCCATTCGCCTGTTACGGCAACATTTCCCACCACTTGTTACAGTAAAGAAGAGAAGGAACGTGTTTGCTTTTAATCTGATTTTGACTTTTTCCTTTTCTCTTCGTCTATGTAGTGTCTTCTTCCTGGGAGCCATCCTTGTAATAGCAGCTACTTTCCTATACGGCTACGACCCCAAGCCTGCAGGCAACCCCACCAAAGCATAGGGGGCGCTGCTCGCAGGGCTCGGCGGGAACCCGCAGGACTGCTCAGAGCCCAGGGAGGTGTCGCCGCTCTTCACACTGCCCCGATGGTTGGAAAACATGAATGTGCAGCTCAAGTCTCTGTCTATGTGACAGCAGGCCTGTCGCCTCTAGAAATCCAAGCTTGAGGTACTGCCGGGATTAGAATCACTGCAGGGACTGGAGATGTGCGTTTGGGGGATCTGGCCGGTTGGGCCGCCGCAGGGATGACCTGTGCACGCGCTGCAAGAGCGCAGGCAGCAGGCGTCAGCCGTCATGTCTGCGGACGAGCTACGTCCTTCTCGGCGGTGTCTGTCTTACCCTCCGTGCAGGTCAGCAAGCCAATGGCATAGTCAGAGTTTGACGGTTAGGATTGTTGCCTATAAAGCTGTGCAGAAACAGAAGTATGGCCTGAGAAACATTTTCACGGACCCGAGATTTCTATATTTATACAAAAGATTGGTAAACAAAAGATCGCTAAATGTTATTCAACTACATAAAAACTGGTGAAGTACCATTCTGGGTCTGGCTTGTCAGAGAAGGAAATGCAGAGTCCACGTTCACATTCCACGTAGAGAAACACACACTTCTCCATCTGCCCGTCAGGTCTCTCCGCGCCTCTTAAGCGTCCCCGCTCCGTGCGGGTGGCACTGGGCACTTGGGCGCTAGCGGAGCTGTCCTGCCCCTACCTGCTTCTTTTCTGTAAATCACATCGTCTTTAGTGGTGCTTTAAATTAATTCCTGTGTGTTCCATTAAAGTTTTAATACGTAATTTAAAGGGATTAAAAACTCATTTATTAACTTACAATAAAATAATTCTTGTCTAATATCTCCATTTGGAGAGTTTTGAACTATCAAAGCATGAGCTGTACACATTAGAATGTTTTTAATGAGTATTTTACTCATTGACCTGTAAACTTTACAACTGTTGACAAAAACAACCACCAAAGTAGGACTGACATCAAGGAATTGAGACCAAAACGATTTTCCTTGGAGACATTCCAGGTTGCCACGGTATCACCTCATATGAATGGCGCTCTGACTGACACCCAAGGCCGCTCAGCGCTTCCCAGGCGCTCACACCCCGCCCAGGGGCTCTGAGTCCCCCCCGGGCGGGAGGTGGGGGCGGGAGGCGCTGGCTCCCCTATGCTCTGACAAGGTTTCTTTTCCGTTTGCTTGGCACCACAGGTGAAGTGGCAAATTGGATGAGTTATTTAACAGGGGCTCAGGGAGAGGCTAGCAGAAGAGGGAAGAGGACTTGGTGGGCAAAATACTTCAGAAGTTGGAATGTGGGTTTATTTATTGATGCCTGGATTACCAGGGAGTAGAATTATTTTACTTTATGTTTTTCATCATACTTAATATATTTTTAAAGTTTCCTGTAAAAAGTCGCTCTAATGGACTTTGCTAAATGTTATTTACTTCACTACTTCTCTCTCCACTACTTCGTTCATTATAAAAAATATGCTAATTCATGGGAGAAAAGTGCCAATTGATAATTCTATTAGAAATGAAGAACATGGTGTTTGGGAATGAAAGTCTGAGCTGCCACATGAGGATGTTTCCTCACCCGGATGGGATCAGTCCTGGGAGAAGTGACATGGCGGTGTTGTAGGCTGTTTGATGGAGGAACACGTAGTATAGATGCAGAATTTACATGTTTACATCCGTTTATATTGAAGGTCACGTTTCATAGAAGGAGGGGTAGTTTGATATGTAAACTAGATTGTAAGGAGACAGACGGAAAGGAAACTACCTTTGTGCTCAGTAGACATGGTTAATGCTGACTATTCTTAAGAAGCGGCACACTTTTCCTGCTACCAAATTATTAGACTTTAAAATGCATCCTGTAGTCATTCAACTGAGTTTCTTTTAAAAACAGGGTCTCGCATTGCTCATTTTATTTACACTTCCATCATTACCATCTGTAACCACATGTGGACGCATGCTGTATGTCAGGGAAGGTTACAGAAGTTAGCTCGCTCTGTGGGAAGTCACTTGAACAGTCTGTAGGAGATGTAGCATATTTAAAGTCCTCGTAGGACCAAAGAAAAAGCGCCTTCATCCAAACCGGGTCCTGTGTGCCTTGCTTTACCAAAACACCTGACTTTGTTCCCTGGAGGCTATGACTGTAATTCACAGCTTTGGACACGTAGGCAACAGTAGGATGTTGTAAGAATAACTGTAATCCACTGTGCTGGCTGTTTCAGCATTTGCTCATGAACCCATCACCCAGCAGGCTGTTAGGGTGGGAGTACTGTACACACACTGGTGGGCAGCCTGGCGGAACTGCAAGCTGTTAGGGTGGGTGCCCTGCACCGACACGGGGGGCAGAACTGACTTAAAGAATCACCCAGTCCTCAGGCATTGAGCTCCTCTGACGTGGACCGTCGGATGGAACGGTCATGCTTTCGCTTTATTTCTTATGAGATATCATTTACTGTGATTTAAACAACATTTTTAAATAATTTGGGTTCTGAATTTGTCTATATATGTGTATTTGTTTTGAAAAATTCTTTTGGGCTTGGGAATGTAATTTGTATGTTTAGATTTTATGACATAATTCAAAGAAATATATAAAATGGTCTTTTGTTAAATGGCTTTTTTAAATTGACAAATTTCGTTGTCATTTTTTTGGTACCCGGTTATCCACTTAGTAGGTTTATGAAAGTAGATTATTTTCATAATTAGCGATGTAAACGTCTTCCTACGTTCCCTGGCGCCCCGCTGCCCTGTGTCAGACATGGCCCATGAGTGTCCCCTTTCTATGCCCACAGCAACCCCACACCTTCCCCGGCTCTCTGGTTCCCGGCACCACAGGTGACCTCGCCTAGCTCATGCTCAACCTGAAAGACTGGGTCTCATTTAGCCGAGCCTGGACTTTTCTCCTCCCATGGTGATGCTAGCCTACCTGGTAAAGTGTTTTGTTTTAAATTAATTATCTCTCTGCTAGCCTCAAGGTTAGGTAATTACAGTAACTGGTACGGATCTTCTTCATAATTTGAATATAATTGTTTCTTTCATGACTATCAATTCAGTGCATAGAGGTCAAGTGATAAGCAACATACAGGATTTTCTTTGCACCGCTATCACTGAAGTAGCCTTGTACAAAATGCTTTATCTTAAAACATTGCTAAAATAAGAATATCAGTATTTTTTTAATGTGTAATTTTCTTTGGTATCTGCTCATGAAAAGCACTTATTTAAATTTGGGGGGGGGGGTAATGGGAATATTTCTTTTGTTGAAAGTATTGAAAAACTAAGTAAAAGAAATGTCCACCTAGAAAAAAAAGAAGTTCTGTATGCCACAGTTCAGGAAGCGCAGGGCCTGCAGATACACCTGGGAGTTTAAATCTTATCGAAGCGACTGCCATTCAGTCAGATGGTGATGCAGTGGCCATCGAAACGGTCTGTTCTCACCGCGCATTCCTTCAGGGCCGGAGGGTGCATGCCCCTCCAGAAAGCAAACAGCGACAGGAGAGCTGGACCCCGCTGGGCGGGCAGTGCCCGGGGACAGCAGCTCCGGCTCTCCCAAGTCCTCCAAGTTTCAGCGGGTGAGATGACTCATTAGAAAACCAGAACTCCCTGGAGGCTCTGTCACCCGCAGTCCATTCATCAGAGAAGCCAGCAGCCAGAAGCAGCCAGAGGAAGACAGCGCGCGAGTCCAGGGGCGCCAGACTCGGTCCTCCCCAGGTGTGCACGCCCCCGTCCGACGGTGCTGCCCACTCCCGGCCACGGTGAGTCCAGGGGCACCAGACTCGGTCCTCCCCAGGTCTGCGCGCCCCCGTCTAGACGGTGCTGCCCACTCCTGGCCACGGCGAGTCCAGGGGTGCCAGACTCGGTCCTCCCCAGGTCTGGGTGCCCCGGTCCGACGGTGCTGCCCACTCCCGGCCACGGTGCTGGTGCACGGAGCATTGCCAGCAGGAAAGCCCCCACGCTGCTTGGCATCACTGACGGGTGCTTTGCCCACGGGGTGGACTCGCTCCAGGCTGCCCCTGAGATCTGGTTCCAGGACCCCCCCCTCCCAGTCACCTTGTGAGCATAAGTTATCAGCTGTCATCTGGGGGAGCCGCCAGGAATAACACTCCCATCGCCTGGGCCCCCAAAGGCGCGGCCAGCTCCCTCACACATTCTCCTGGATGAAGGAGGGAGCGCAGCAGTGACAGCTGTTCATACAGACCTTTCATGATGCTCTGTCATTTTTTTAAAAAATATGGAACGCTTCACGAATTTGCATGTCATCCTTGGGCAGGGGCCATGCTACTCTTCTCTGTGGTTCCAATTTTTAGTATATGTGCTGCCAAAGCGAGTACTACACTGTCATTTTTTAAAAAATATATTTCTACTGATTTCAGAGAAGGGAGAGGGAGAGATAGAAACATCAATGATGAGAGAGAATCATTGATCGGTTGCCTCCTGCACGCCCCCTACTGGGGATTGAGCCGGCAACCCTGGCATGTGCACCTGACCGGAATCGAACCTGGGACCCTTCAGTTCGCCGGCCGACGCTCTATCCACTGAACTAAACCAGCTAGGGCTACAATGTCACTGTTATTTTTAATTTCAGAAATTTTGTCAAATGATTCTGAACAGAACGTGACTCCAGGGTAGGAAAACGTGGTTGTAATCAGATACAGTGCTAAGTAGCATGTACAGTGTTCATTTAATGTTCAGTTCTGATGTGTAAGGACACCTTTGTCACTGTGATCGCTGTGAGGGCAGTGAGCTGCAGTTGTGTAACACGTGGTGTTCGGGGTTTTGGATTCGCAATCGTTTCTTTAGGAGCATTTACTTTTAGGTCCCACTCCCTTCCAAGGGGCCTCATGAGGTGGCTTCCTGAGGCTCCTACCCCTCCTTCCTGTTTTCCGAGCCTGGTTGTCGGCCCTCGCACTAGCCTGGGGAACCCCAACATCCTTCCCCGTCGTTCCCTTGCTTATGGTACCAGTGCTCGTTTCTGACGGTGACCCGTGCACCCCACACACAACCTCATGAGTCTTCACAACCCCAAGTCGCACACAAGGCCCCCGGAGGTAACCAGGAGTCTGCTCCGGCCATCGCAGCTCCCCAGCGCGAGGCCTGCGCGCCCAGCTCTAACTGCACCCTTTGCGGCTCCCCTTGGCGGTCATGGTGCGCTGCACGGCCTGCAGTGTCTTCCCTTGGTGTCCATTGCGCGACTGTGTGCTCCAGCTGGATGCGAGCGCCTGCAGGGCCTGTGACTGTGCTGATATGTCCCGGGCCTGGGGAAGCTGCGGGTTTTCCTTTTAATGACTGGACAGGAGTCAGTCCTTAAGGACAGTAAACTTGCAGCGCGATGAGTCCGGCCTGAGGGGCCCTGGGAAGCGGGAGCGACCGCAGCAAGCATCTTGCCAG
>NW_005370105.1:1772600-1772965 GCF_000412655.1 Myotis brandtii | reverse complement strand
GGGGAGGCCTCTCGGGCCTCCGCGCCCCTCCCCAGAGCTCCGGGCGGGCCGCACCCACAAGCCGCCAGAGGACTTTCCGAACAAACGCCGAGCTCTCCTGCGGATGGGACCTGTGACTGCAGGTATCTGTCGGCTAAAATGCCTCTTTTCCCCACGGAACTTGGTTTGTTTCTACTCCGTTACAGGAACACAACAGGAAACTCAACCAAATTTATTTTTAAACTCTATTTTGAAATACTTCAAACTTACAGAAAAGTTGCAACAATAATACAAAGAACACCGTCCCCTTTAACTTGTGGATTCGTGCTCTGTAGCTGTGTGATGGGTGACCCGGCGCTCGCTCCCGTCTCAGGGACCAGGGCCTG
>NW_005370105.1:1771671-1772196 GCF_000412655.1 Myotis brandtii | reverse complement strand
GGTGTCACTGTCCCCTCCGCACCGGCGCGCGATTCCTCCAACCGTCTGGGGGGCCCAGGCCTCGCCCTCACGCCGAGGACTCCCGTGTGTTTGAGGCTCACACGGTGCGATGACCAAAACCGAAACTCGGCACCGCCCGACGGCAACCTGCCACTGTCCTTCGTAGCGACCCCGCCCCACGCCCCTCCATCAAGTTGGCTTTTAAGCAAAATGGCAGAACAGGAAGCGGGCTCCAACGCGCGGCAGGTAACGCGTGCCGACAGGCCCCAAAGGACCAGGCCGGGGGCCTGGCGGCTGCAGGAGGCGCGCGCTCAGTTCAGCTCTGGGGCCCCGCGCCCTGGACAAGGCCTTTCTGGAAAGTGGGTTTGTCTGGAATCCGAGCTGCTCCCCGCGGTGGCCTTTGCTTACAGCAGGTGGAGAGCGCGCTAGACTCCAGAGCAACCACTTGCAAGCAGGTGGTTTGCAGAACTAACGCCTCATCACCTGCGAGGGGGACCCAGCGCCCCCCGCCGCCCTGGCTGTTTA
>NW_005370105.1:1757354-1770572 GCF_000412655.1 Myotis brandtii | reverse complement strand
GCACGGAGAGGTGCAGCCGCCTCGCTTCCCGGGAAGCCTGCGGAACTGGTTCCTCTTACCCCGCATTTCTTCACACCCGGACCCCGACCAGCGGCCAGGCCAGAGCTCCATGTGCGTGGGCCGCACGGAGGGCTTGCTGAATTCGTTTGAAATAAATACCTTTTCTTTTTTCTCTTTTTGGACATTGCAGAATAGGGCCAGTAGTATGCTAAAATTCAGAAAGCTTGGGGCGTATGGGACAGTTTCAGGATATACTTTTAGGTAACTGTCAGGATTCTTAGATGTCATAGATTTGACATTTGGTGAAAAAAAAACTTTGCAACTCAAGTCCTCAGACTTCTTGTTGTTCTTGGTTAATCAAAGGATCACTTTGATCAGGTGTGGACAGCCCTGGCTCTTGAGCAGGTCGGTAAACGCTGCCGGGCAGAGAAATGCTTGGAAGAATCCGGGCCCTGGATTAAATTTTTAATGCAACCTGCACCTCGCGGCAGCGCGGGGTGGGGTTGGGCAAGAGCGAGTGGTCCGATGGGGCTGATGAAGAAACGCTTTCCTTTTCTTGTAAAGTCCGTGTTGTTTCCTCTTTACGGTTTTGACTCACTTCACAGATGCTTCTATTGCTCATCCTGTGAGATGTGAGGTTATTTTTCATCTTGTTACTGATCAGAGTTGTAGTGAATTCAGAGCTTGCTTTTGGACAAGCCAGTCTTCGCACCAGCAGTGTTTCAGGAGGGTCCAGGATACATGAAGGGGGGGCGGGCAGGGGCGTGGGGAGAGCATCGTGTGTCATCTGGATGCACTTGGTTGTACCTCCCTCGAGCCCTGGACGCCCCTTTAGAATAGAGGCTTTGTTTGTGCTTTGATTCCTGCAGGGCCTAGTATGTGAGTCCAAAGTGGCAAAAACACATCTACTGTGATAAAATGTGTGTGCCAGCACAGTTCTAGATGGTTTTTATTGTAATTTTGCTTATTCCTACATATAATCAGGAGACATTTACATCTCTGTAAGTGTCAGGGTAATTTTTGGCAGGGTTTATAATTTAACCCAATCTAGCTGTTAATGAAAACAAGCATAACTCTGCAAGTAAAACTTCTGCCCTGGCCGGTGTGGCTCAGTCGGTTGGACGTCATCCCGTGCCCAGAACGGTCAGGGCACATGCCCAGGTGGACCCACCCCCGGTGGGGGGCGCTGGGGGCAGCCCATGGGTGTTCCACTCGCTTTGTGGTGGTACCTTCCCTTCCTCTCGATTTAAAAAAATAACAAAAGTAAACCTTCTATAAAGTCATAGACATGGTTTTAAAATGGCCTTTGATTTCCAGCCTCGACTTGTAATTGGTCAGATGACCACCATTACAAACATGTCTTAAGAAAGGGAGGAAGGCCGCCACTGGGTGTTGTTAGTTCTTCCCGTGCGGAAGCTGCACCGCTGGGTGGACGTATTCAGAGTCCAGTGCCGGGCACTTGGCCCGGCGTAGCTCTGGGCGCAGCTCCCTCCGGCCGGTGCCCTCCCCCCGCAGTTGTTCTGCTTGGTGCTCAGCAACCTTAACAGGTTGCCTTGCTTTGTCCTTTGCAAAGGGCATCTTTCTAGCCTGGTCAGTCACCTTAACATCCATCACAGGCCGTGCAATGAGCTGTTAATGATTTGTCAGAAAGTTGGATGTGTCACAGTTGGTAACAGTTGGGGGAACTGAGCCCTTCCAAGATCCCCCTTCGTCCTCAGCTCCTGGGTGTCGGGGGGGGGGGGGGTGGGCTGACCATGAGGCTGCCCTTTGAGTCAGACACAGTTTAGGCAAGTGACATGAAGGTGTGTGATTCTACACAGTGGGGCAAAGTGGGTTTACAGTTGTTCGTATGGCAAATAATACAAAAATAACAATAAAGAATAAACTGTGTTTCACGCACTTGCACCTGTAAACCCACTTTCCCCGCCTGCGTGTCAGGGTCTGCTCACCTTGAACCTGTTTGCACCATTTGCTTTGACTTATATTTTCTAGGGAGATTCCCAAAAGGGTTTATACTTCCTGGAAGCAAGAACAGTTGTTCAGTGGAAAACAACGTAATTCACTACAGAACAGTTCCCCAGGTTAAATTCAGCACATATGTCACCATCTGCTGTGTGCCATGCCCCTGGTGAAGGTGCCGTGGCCTTATCCCAGTACTAGAGGCCCAGTGCACGACCAGCAGGCGCACATCTCCCGAGGGGTCCCGGACTGTGAGAGGGCGCAGGCAGGCTGAGGGGACCCCCCCCGCCTTCCCCCGTGCACGAATGTCATGCACTGGGCCCCTAGTGTAGAAATAACAGTTTTTCGTTAAAAACTGTATGTAATATTCTGTTGTATCTCCTATTCAGTGTGGACCATTTGGGACAGATGAATTTAAAAGTGCCTTCCGGTGTTTTTTAAATTACAGTTGACATACAGTATTACATTAGTGTCAGGCGTACAACATAGGGATTAGACATTCATACACTTTACAGAGTGCTCACCCCAACAAGTCTAGCACCCATCTGACACCATACCTGCTTAGTACAGTATTACTGACCGTATTCCCTATGCTGTACTTTACATTCCCATGATCATTTTTTTAAATATATTTTTATTTCAGAGAGGAAGGGAGAGGGAGAGAGAGAGAAACATCAGTGATGAGAGATGGGCTGCCTCCTGCACACCCCATACTGGGGATTGAGGCTGCAACCCGGGCATGTGCCCTGACCAGGAATCGAACCTGGTTCATAGGTCGACAATCAACCACTGAGCCACGCTGGCCAGGCTCCATGACTATTTTTAAAACTTGCCGTTTGTACTTCTTAATCCCTTTCACTTTTTACCCAGCCCCCTCACACCCTTCCCTTCCAGCAGCTACCTGTTTGCTCTCTGTGTGTGTGAGTTTTCTGTTTTGTTTATTTTGTTCTATAGATTCCACAAATAAGCTAAATCATGTTTGTCTTTCTCTGTCTGATTTACTTCAATTAGCAAAGTACCCTCGGGGTCCATCCATGGTAAGATTTCATTCTTTTTTCTTTTTAAAAAATATATTTTTATTGATTTCAGAGAGGAAGGGAGAGGGAGAGATAGAAACATCAACGATGAGAGAGAATCATGGATTGCCTGCCTCCTGCATGCCCCTACTGGGGATCGAGACCGCAACCCAGGCCTGTGCCCTTGACTGGAATTGAGCCTGGGACCCTTCAGTCCACAGACCGAGCTCTATCTACTGAGCCAAACGGGCTAGGGCAGATTTTATTCTTTTTTATGGCAGCATAATATTTCACTGTACATACACGTGTGTGTGTGTGTATCACATCTCCCTTATCCATTCGCCTGTCGATGGACACTTAGGTTGCTTCCGTATCTTGGCTGTTGTAAGTAATGCTGCTAGGAACGTAGGGGTAAAGGGTGCATAATATCTTTTGGGATTAGCGTTTTGGATTTCTTTGGGTAACTACCCAGAAGTGGAATTGCTGGCTCATAAGGCAGTTCTGTTTCTAATTTTCCGAGGATCCTCCATTCTGTTTTCCACAGCGGCTGACCCCGATCTGCATTCCCAGGGACAGGGCAGTGCGAGGCTCCCTTTCCTCCACATCCTCCCCAGCACTGGTTTGTTGATGTCTCGATGACAGCCATCCAGGTGTGAGGGGTACCTCAGGGTGGCTTCCATGGACACCCCTCAGGTCTTTCCCCGTGTCCCTAGGCCTGTGCGTCCTCTGGGAGAAATGTCTGTCCGGGTCCTCTGCCCATTTCTAATCGGATTGCCTGCGTCTGGAGGTGCGTGATTCCTTGGCATTTAGGCAGTCAGTCCTTATTGGCTCTATCATGGTGACCTGTGCTCCGTCGCAGGCCGTCTGCCTGTGCAGGTCAGTCCGCTGCAGCCCCCCTTAGTCTTGCGGTTATTCTTGAGTCTGACCAGGTTGCTGACGGCGGAGCGGCCTGTGGGAGGCCGAGAGCCCGAGGCTCACGTTTGCATTTTATTGAAAATGGACTTGCCCATCCAAGCTCCCTGAGGCTGGCTTTTATGTGATCTCCATGGGTTTCAGTACAGCGGTGGCACTGCCTCTCTGACACACTGGAGAAGGCACACGCTTTCCCGTGCGAATTGGTAAAATGACTCTAAAGATGAGCTAGTGGGCCAGGCACGAGCTGCTGAAAAGGAGAATTGAGTGAAAGGAAGTACCAGGTGTGCCCGAGAGGCAGCGCCAGGCGCCGGCTCCTGGGACTCGGAGGCGGGCCCTGTTGATCGGCTGCCCTCTGTTTTCAGCCTCAAGGAATAGGCTCTCCCAGTGTGTACCACGCGGTCATCGTCATCTTTTTGGAGTTTTTTGCTTGGGGATTACTGACGGCACCCACGTTGGTGGTAAGTAATCTTTTCATTTATCACTTCCTTTAAAACCTCTTTCTACAGTTCCGGGGGGAGAGGGGGGGAGACAGCCCTTCTTCATTTCCGAGCTACTTCTCCTAATACCGTCACCTTCAGAGCGGTTTCCACTGCTTCACTGTCTTCCTCAGCCCTGCTCTCCCTCGCTGTCCGTGGGGCTCGCTGTCGGGAGGGCTGGGCGGGGGATTCTGCAGGGACCGTGCCTGCCGGGGTGGACAAGGTCTTACACCCACAGGCTCAGGGACAGGGTCTGCCCTGCGTCACTCCCAGGCTTATTTTGAGACTCATTCATGTGGCTGCGTCTCCACATGCAGACTTTGGTTTAAGCCCAAGATCCAGAGGTGGCCGTGTAGAAAGGGAGGCTTAGGACAGGCTGAGCTGGTCTCACCCAGACTTTCCCACCTCTGGGACCTGGGAAAAGACCTCCCTGCCGGAGTGAACAAGCCAGGTGCTGGCTACTGATCCCTGGTGTAGATGGGACAGGAAGGAGGAGGGAGGAGTTAGTGTAGATGAGGAAGGAGGAGGGAGGAGGGGGGGGTTAGTGTAGATGAGGAGGGAGGAGGGAGGAAGGGAGGAGTTAGTGTAGATGAGGGGCAGGAAGAAGGTGTTCAGTCATCAGTTGCTGGTTTGATGACATTAGATCAAGAGAATGAATGACCGTAGGTCTGAGGGTCTGTAACGCTGAGGAGTGGCTTCCCTCTGACTGCCCTGTGGTCCTAGAAACACTAGGCCCCTGTGTGCTGGTCCCACTGCTCCTCGCAGGGCCCGGTGTGTCCAGGTGGATGGCTTCTGTCCTTCGCTGCAGACCGTCCTGGGCACTTGGTATTTCAGGACTATTGACTTTACTCTCAATTTCTGTAAGTTCTTAAAACACCTCATTCCTGATGTTCTCGAGTTTCCGTCTGAGCCACTGGGTGGATTCTCGTTGACGGCAGCGGAGAGGAACTGGGAGGCGTGCAGTCTCTGGTGGAGGCCTCCCTGAAAGATGACAGGAAGCACACGGAGCAGTTTTTCTGCCCAAGGAGAGTCCCGCCCTTCCTGTGCCCACTGCCCTCCTCTGGTCTGAGGGACGGGGCGGCAGGGAGAGCGCGGCAGCGCGGTGCGTCTGTGAGGCGGTGACACAGCCCAGTGCCGAGCGATCGGGGCTGCGCAAGCCGTGGAGGCCCTGGCGCAGGCGCTAGTTTCATTCTCGCACCTTCCCTCCGGCTGCTGTCACCAGGGCTCCCGGGCCCTGTCCCTCGTGAGCGGACCCAGGCCTGTGGTTTCCACCCGCTGGGCCTGGGAGCACTGAACGGCTCGTTGGACATTTCCATGGGTTGGGGTTTCTCTCACTTGATGGAAACTTTCTAGACCCACTTTTTTCAATTCACATGCCCCTGGTGTCCCCAGTCTTCGCTCTCGGATGTCTAACGACACGCGCAGTTGCTCACACAGGGGAGCAGACTGGCTGATGATTACACACATGGACGTGCACACCCTCCTTCCTGGTTCAGTTTTGGTTGTGCCACTTCCCGTGCAGCCTTGGGCAGGGGTCTGACCATGTCTCCGTGTCCGCATGGGGTCCTTCTTAGGGACAGGGTGTCTGTGAAGTGCCTGGGTAGGGCCTGGGACGGTGAGGCCCCTCCGTGCTCGGGGGCAGCATTTCCTCATGCTCAGCGTCCTGCAGAGCTGAGCTGCAGGAAATGAAGGGAGGTTGTGTTATGACGGGATGGTTTAAAACGTAGCTAAGACGGTTTACTGAGACAAATGTAGCCTGAGGTTTTTCTTTTGATTCTTTAGGTGTTACATGAAACCTTCCCTAAACATACGTTTCTGATGAATGGCCTGATTCAAGGAGTCAAGGTAGGATCAGTCGTATGTATACAGTCATGCATGCATGTGCTCATACCCACCACCTAATACACTGGCATGCCATGTAGTCTGCCAGTATGTGAGGTTGGGTAATTGACCCAATAAGTGTCCATTTTTACAGCTAGTGTGTGTCTTGGGTTTAAGTGTTTAAACTCGCTGGGCTTGAAATCTAATTTGACTCAAATGTAGCCAACTGTGTACACTGATAAACCCCTTCCCATCGGGTCCCCAGGGTGTAGGTGTTGGCATTTTATCGCCGAGATCCGAATGCTTTTGTAAACTGCCGGTAAGAACATAAACTGAAGAGAAAAGAGCTATTTTAGAAATGCAGAAATACAGAACTGTGTCAGTCTGGTCAGGTCTGGCATATTCTGCATGTTCTTTACTCCAGATTTCCTTTGACCAGCGGATTTTGTAAACAGCCTGTGACCATAAAAACATAATTAACACGATAGTCTTTCTCTAGCTGCTCCTGTGGAGTTCCTGGGGTTGCGAAGTCACTGGAACGTTGCATATTTAATACGCAGCGAGACCCTGCAGATAATTCTAGACCAGCGGGCGCCAACCTTCCGGACCTCATGGACCACCAGTGGTCCGCAGACCACCGGTTGGCGACCGCTGTTCTAGACAGTCCTGGGGCATTCTGAAATCACATACAGATAAGAAATGAGTTGTGCATCTAGAATTTGGTGATACACTTGTTTTGGAAATAAGCTGGTTTAAGATTCTCCCGTAGATTCACTTTGGGCTCATCACGTGCGTGATGCACTGTTTCCCTTCCCGCCGCAGGGTCTGCTGTCCTTCCTCAGCGCCCCGCTCATTGGTGCTCTTTCTGACGTCTGGGGCCGGAAGTCCTTCTTGCTGCTGACAGTGTTTTTCACCTGCGCCCCGATCCCTTTAATGAAGATCAGCCCATGGTAGGTGCCCGTCGGGTTGCAGCAACGAAACGGCCCTTCTGCTCATTGCCTGCTGACTCCCGTCACTCTCTCACTTTGTGGCCATCCCGTCTGTGTGTGCATTGTGTTCTTGTGCTTGAGTCTTCGCTGCGGAGAAGAGGCCCTTGAAGGCGGAGTAGCTGAGTGATGGGTCCCAAAGTTCTCAGAACGAGGGGCGACAGGCATCGTGCGGACACCTACGAGCGGCCGCTGGAGTTCAGGGACTGGTTAGGGTGCCAGCTTCCCATTCTGTTATATGGAATGTTAGCACCGGTCACCATCACTCTCTATTAATTAGGAGTCGCTTTGTTACATATCAGTAAAGCCCCGGTAGCTTAAAGTTGAGACTGATGCCTGTCCATGTTCGAGAAGCCTGGACGTGGTGGCCGCCGAGCTGGCGTGGCCGTTCCAGGGAAGCAGACCTCCCTCTGCCGTCGTCCGCTGTCACCTCGCTGTCCAGGAGGCGGCCCGAGCTCCAGCTCGTGTCACACTCCAGGCAGCCAGGTGGCAGGGCGTGCACAACGCCTTCTGGAAGGACACGGGGATTCCTGACCCTCCCCCCCGCAGCGTCTGAGTTCAGGCACGTGCTGCCCGTGGTGTCACGACTGGGCTCACTGTCCCCTGGTGAAAGTCGGCATCTTCGCTGGGGAGGGCGGGAGGGGAGGCGCCGGAGAATGGCTGTCCCAAGGCCCAGAGCCCAGCTTAGTGGTAAATCGGTTCGCTCTCTGGCTGATGTCCTTGTCCACCGAGTGTTGGTGTTAGTGCTGCATCAGAGGGACCAGACCCTTGCGAACGCGAGTGGCCCATGAAATATCACAAGCGGCTGCAGGGTGAGCAGAGACCGCCTGTGGGGGGCAGCGCTAGAGCAGTCAGGGAGCAGCACGGTCCCACTGCCCGGCTCGCTAACGTTCACATGCTCACACGCGATGTTGAAAGCTGTCCTCGGCATGACACTGAAACGTGTTTGGACTCAGCTTTTTATCATCTCTTGTTCGCTCTTTATAGTCACTTCCCAGTTCACTTCCGAGCACTCCGTGGGCCTCTTCTTTGAGAAGACGGAGCTGCCTGCTTTGCCAGCACTCACAGAGCTGGAGACGATGGGAGAACGTCTAGGCTCTGTACACAGGCCACAGGAACTGCAGAGTGACCTGTGTTATTGACTGAGTTTTGTTTCTGTGTGTCAGTGCTGTGGGCAACAGTAGTGGTTGGATTTCCATAGCTTTTTTGCTGGTTTAAGTAGAAACAACGAAGCCACTTAAAAATTCCAACAGTTTGGTCAAGGATTGACTGGAGACATTGGCTGCTTTTAAGTGTTCCGCACGGTCATGTGTTGAGTGTGTTGCTGCCCCAGAGCCGCCCGGCCTGTGCTTTCCTGGCCTGCAGAGAGCCGAGCTGCCCGGGGAGGTCAGGTCCTCACCTCTCCTGCCCCTTCTCTCCCTCCAGGTGGTACTTTGCCGTCATCTCTGTGTCTGGGGTGTTCGCAGTGACGTTCTCCGTGGTGTTCGCATACGTGGCGGACATAACCCAGGAGCATGAAAGAAGCATGGCCTATGGACAGGTGCGGGCTGCTCTCCTGCCAGCCCCGGGGCCTGGCTTGTCTAGTGATCTCACACGGGCAGTGCGTGGCGGTGCACAACACATTTCCTGATGAACTCGTCCCTTCAGACTACACTACACATTGTTTCACGTACAGAGCTTGTACGTTTGGATGCTTGCATTCCGTATGTATTTGGTCACACATGTCAGATTTGAAATTACAGAATCTTGTTACGTTATTGAAGTTCTTTTGAACATTATATAGAACTAAGGACTCCTTTACTAGGTCAGGAGTTGGACATGGCTGACCTAAAATCAGGGGCGAACGCCCCGCTCCGAGCCCGCAGGCCTTGCTGTGCCATGTGGCCCGTGCCTTCCCCTCACATCCGCTGGCCTTGGCACAGCTCTCAAAGGCAGGAGCCGTGTTGGCCTAGGTTAGGCCCACAGGTGGTGCCTGGTTTCCTTCCTGCAGAGGAAGAGCCTGTGAGGCACAGGTGTGGGGGGGGGGGCGGGGAAGAGGGGGGACAGCAGGGGTGGCAGCCGCTGTGGGAGGAAGGGGTCAGTCCTGACTCTCACCTCCGACCTTGCCTGGCTCCAGGTCTCCGCCACGTTCGCCGCGAGCTTGGTGATCAGCCCTGCCATCGGCGCGTACCTGGGCCGGGTGTACGGGGACAGCCTGGTGGTGGTCCTGGCGACGGCGATCGCGCTGCTGGACATTTGCTTCATCCTGGTGGCCGTGCCCGAGTCTCTGCCTGAGAAGATGCGGCCCGCGTCCTGGGGGGCACCCATCTCCTGGGAGCAGGCCGACCCCTTCGCGGCAAGTTCACCCCCTTCCCTTCTCTGGGGCAGCATAACACAGGCTGTGGGTGTTTCTGGGGAAAACGTTGAAATCCTCTTGAGATGGTTGGGGAGGATGAAAGGAACTAGAAAGGGGTGTCCGCGCAGCCCGCGGCAGTTCGGCGCTGACGGGAATGCTCCCTCCGTGGTTCCGTTTAGTCCCTGAAGAAGGTGGGCCAGGACTCCATCGTGCTGCTCATCTGCATCACCGTGTTCCTCTCCTACCTCCCGGAGGCGGGCCAGTACTCCAGCTTCTTCCTGTACCTCAGGCAGGTGAGCGCTGCCCCGCTTCCCTCCCTCGGGGCTGGGATGGCAGAGAGAAATCTCCATCGGAGGGAGCTGGGCTGGCGGAGACTTGAGACACCAAGGCCATGTGGGACGCCCGGGCTCACCGGCGTCACTGCCGCGTGGCTGCTGGTCCTTAGGCAGGGACAGCCTTGCGTCAGGGTGGCTCAAGCTTGTCTTTGCTCCCACGCAAGTGAGGGGGGGCCCCGGCCGCTCAGAGACTGTAGCGCCAGTCGGCAGAGCAGCTGCCCAGGAGCGTCAGTCTCTCCTCCCGGCCCTGGTCTCGGGGCAGCGATGCACCCCGAGAAGAGCACAGAACCTGCTGCTCATTTGTCAGGTGGATTCTGTGCGCTGGATGGCTGTCTTGTTTCGCTCCTCTAAACAGGTTTAGATTTGCTGACCTTGTGTTAAGTGGGTATATGTTTAGCACGTGAACACTTACCATAAATCTTGATTCTCCGGGAAAGCCAGGTTTTTCCTCAGAATACTTTGGTTACCAATGAGTAGTTTGATTTTTTTCTGGCTCATTTAATATTGCTGTGCAAGCCGCGGCATCAGTGTGGTGTTTGCTGTGCTTTTCTGTTGATGGAACTTTTTCTGGAACCTTCCAGATAATGAAGTTTTCACCAGAAAGTGTGGCGGCCTTTATCGCGGTCCTCGGCATCCTCTCCATCATTGCACAGGTGAGTCTCCGCGAGTGACGTCATGGAGGGTGGGCCTGGCTGCCGTCCGGCTGCACCCGGGATGGGGTCTCAGTGGAGTTGCCCTGTCGGACTCCATGGGCTACAGGCTCAGAAATTTCACTTTGTCAGGCAGCTAATATGGATGAGATCTTGGGGACTGACTGACACATACCAACGTATGATGTATAAGTCAGAGCGATAGTGTATTGATTTGCACCAATAAGCAGGGTGTACACCTGTATAAGGAGAGGCTGGGCCTGGTGTGTGGGGAGCAACAGGCAGGATGGCTCGGGGGAGGGGACAGGAGAGTCGGGACAGGAAGTCCAAGAGGTGGAGGGACCGACCGGTCCTGCGGGTGCCTGACTCGAGAAACGGGAGGCCTTCGGGGGCCTTGGCAGAGGAGTGGCTTGCAATGGTGTCTTGGGACCCGGATGTAACTGGCGGTTTGAGGAAGAATTTGGATTTTCTTAGATCTGTTTCCTGGCCAGCAAGCTCTCTCTGTTCCACAGTAAGTTCTAGTCCAGTGACTGGGACCTTTTCCCGCCCCGCCTGCACCCGGCCAGGGGGCTTGGCTTTTTCTGGCCCTGCAGGCGATCGCACACGCTTCCCACTTGGTCCAGACTGCCAGGTCCCGGGCCTGCTCAGAGGAAGGAGGGTCGTGCCATCGGGCTTGGCAGTCTTCATCCCTTAGCGGGGCGCCCCCTGCAGATATCATCTGTGCGTGGGAGCAGGTCTAGTGATAAACTTTAACTTTAAATCCCGTAATGTGCCTCCTCCACGGCCCCCAGCGCCCACACGTGACTGAGTGTGAGTGCTGTTTGTGACTCGGTGCCTCCTGGCAGCCCTGGGCTGGGAAGCGCTGCGTGTGGACACTCACTCGCTCGCGGCCTCCGAGGTCCTGCAGTGTGTGTGAGCCAGCGGAGCACCAGAGACAGGGACAGGGCACGTGGTCAGAATGGAGCTGGGCGTGTCCGGCCCACCTTGCCTCCTGGGATTCAGCCCAGCTGCTCCCAACGCAGTGCTCTCTCTCAGAGGCCACCGAGCTGAGATGGCGAGGATGTGTTTAGGGTTTGGATGGCGAAGCCGGGCAGCAGTTCACTGAGGCTGTGAGGCAGGGTGTCTCCCACTTGCCTCGGGCCCTCCCTCGCCGTCACCATGCCCGCAGCCCAGCAGATGCCAACTTAGGGCATGGGTTCCCCAAAGCGCTTCACAAGTTTGAAGAATTAGCAACAAGCTTGTCAGCATTGGGGGGGGGGGTTAATATGAAACTGGGGGTATGCAGGGCCCCTGTCATTGGTTCTGGTAGTGCTGGGCAGATGCTCTGAGCCTTGCTCTCCGCCGGCCACAGGCTCGCCGCCTCCGTGCTCCACGTTGAGTGCCCTTCGGCCCAGGCCCTTCCTCCCTCCCTCTCTACCTTTCTCCTCCTCCTCCTCCTCCTCCCCCTTCACACTACCCTTTCCTTCATGGCACCGCAGCCTGGAGGTGCCTTGTGAAATAGGTGCTGTGTCCCCTTCTCCCCCAGGTCAGCATCTTCTGTTGACCAGCACTTTGCCCTGTTCACTGGCCACACGGGCACTGCCCTCTGACCCAGAGTCCAGTGGGGTATCGTCGGGCCCTGGCAGATATGTGCGTGACTGACCACAGCTGATGTTGGTTAACTGTTAATCAGTTGTCATCTTGGTTACGTCATAAATCAGTCTGTCTCCAAAACGAGTTACAGTGAATGACAGGATACGGCCTTGTTTCCTGTTGTGTTGTACACTGTATATACTAAGCAATTTGTTCCATTGAGAATATTGTGACGTTTAAAATCACACGTTTTCATAAACACTATTAAGAGCTGGTGCTGGGGTACACAGACGAGGCAGAACCCCTGTGCTGGGAGGAGCCCCCAGCAGTGCCTGTGTGTGCGGGAGGCTGCTGTGCGCCCTGCTTCCCGCGGGGCTTCCTTCACGGCCGTGGGTGAGGAATGTAGTCCGAGTCTGTGCCTTGGGAGCGCGGTCTCCTGCTGGCCTGTGGGAGGGGACGTCTGAGAAGACAGTGGTGGGTCCTAATCCTTCAGGAACCCTTTGCTGGTGCTGAAATCTGATGAAACTCTTCAGTGGCTGCCTTAGAGAATGTGAGCCTTGATGATTGGGAGGTTAGAGTGTCACCCGTCATCAAGTAGTCATTTTCCAAATTGCTTCCTGCTCTTTGCGGATTTACTCGCTGTCTTGTGTGGTAGATGCAGCACCTTCACTAGAAGAGCAGGAATACCTCCGCCGTCCCCGGGTCACTGCCAAACGTGTTACCTTTGAAAGAGAACGAGCAGCGGGAAAACTCATCTGCTCATAACAGTGTTCATTAAGTACTTGTATCCACTGTGCCAGGCACAGTGCTAAGCACGGATGTGAACATGACCAAGTGTGAAGTAGGTGCTGTCACTGCCAAACGGAAGGGACATTTTGTAGGAGACTGGGTCTCCGTGAGGTGACTTGGCCAAGACGGGGGGCAGCTGTTTCCCAGGGGCCGTGCGCGTGGGCCCTGGTGCCAGCAGCGGGAGTGCAGGCGAAGGCGCATGGATAACTGTACTGTTGAGGTTTCCTTTATTCGGGGAATAAGCATTGCGGAGTAGAGCTGTCACATCAGAGGGTCCCCAGGTCCTGGCTGGAACCCTCTGACCTGCCACCTCGACCTCAGAACTGCTCAGGAAGCTCCCTGTCCCGTTCCCTGTTCCCAGCGC
>NW_005370105.1:1727569-1757332 GCF_000412655.1 Myotis brandtii | reverse complement strand
GGGGGGCTCGATTTAGGGCGGCTGTGCGGAAAGCCCCAGCTAGGAAAGGAGTCCACCTGCTCCCAGTGGGAGGCGTCACCCCATATTTTAAAGTGACTGTTCTGACAAACTGTTCGGTTTTTCTTTTTTCCAGACCATAGTCTTGAGTTTACTCATGAGATCCATTGGAAATAAGAACACCATTTTGTTGGGCCTGGGATTTCAGATCTTACAGCTGGCGTGGTATGGCTTCGGTTCAGAACCTTGGTAGGTGTACTTATTTTAATTCCTTTAAACCAGTGGTTCTCCACCTTGGCTGCACATTAGAATCACCTGGGAATCTTTTTAAAATCCTGATTTCTGGGCCGCACCCTCCGGAAATTCTTTCTTTGTTATGGGGTGTGGCCACAACATTAGTAACAAAGAAACAGAATTTCCGGAGGCTGAGGCCCAGAAATAGGATTTTAAAAAGATTCCCAGGTGATTCTAATGTGCAGCCAAGGTTGAGAACCACTGCTTTAAACTGTGGGTGTTAGCCTTGTTTTGAGATAAAATTCAATTTTTGTAGTTCTTTGTGTCTCAATTGAGGTTTAGACATCAGTCTTACTGTGCTTTTTCCCCTCAAACTGTGTAAAATACACATCTCTCCTGTGTGTGAATTTCCTAGGATGGCCTGGGGACAGAGAGGGACATTTCATAGCTGACTCACAGGCTGGGTTTTGAAGGAGGTTATGGAGCCTTTGAATCTCTATGAGCATTTATTGCCTCCATCAGTTTGTCTTTCAGAAAAAGCACATAATCCCATAGCAACTGGGCCTGCAAGTCAGTTACCTTGTTGGAAAGAGTTAAGTGGCCCCAGCGGCTATACCGACAGCAGCAGGGGTCTGGGAGGCAAGCCCAGTGGTTCTGTCCAGCCTCCTGCTGGACACGTCTTCCTTCCTGCCAGGCTGGCTCCCTGCATGAGGGAGGGATGGGTGTCCCCGTCCTCCGGCGTTAGGACTGAACTCCAGTTTGGACTAATGTTCCACAAGCTGAACAGTCTGTTCTGGTGGCATTTGTTTTTCTAGTCCAGCTTTTAGGAGTTGTTCACAGTTTATAAAACATTTATTTCAAACATCAAACCAGGAGCATCCAAAGTTGTGATCAAACCAGTGATGCCTCCACTGAATCAGAAGTCGGTGGGAACCTGTAGGAAGTTATTGACCTCACGTGTTTGGAAACATTTTTATACATTATTCTCCACATTTGGGGGGAGGAGGACCTTCACAGGGTCTAGTGACGTGGCTTCCCAGCAGCGCTCACACGGTGCCCACCGAGACGGGCAGGGGGAGCAGGGGTCTTAGCTCTGCCACTCTGCCCACAGGATGATGTGGGCCGCAGGGGCCGTGGCCGCCATGTCCAGTATCACCTTTCCTGCTGTCAGCGCGCTTGTGTCCCGAACTGCTGATGCCGACCAACAAGGTGAGTAGCTGGGTTCGTAGCAGCTGTGTGGGCACAGATGTTCCAACCCTGTCTTCTCCTGGGGGACACAGAGCCTTGGCCTCACGCTGGCCCCTTATGTCTGCTCCGGTGACTGGACGGACCCCTGGGGGCGCTCCCGCGCAAGTCTCCCGGGCTCAGTGCTCTAAAGGCACAGGGCAGACATGTGTATCGTCTTAGCTTTGTGGTGGGAACACTTAATTCCTAAAATGCCAATAATTATTTGAAATGGCAACTAGTCATAAAAAGGGGGATCTTACAAGAGAGGCAGTGGCCACTTGGTTGGTAAATGAGAAAGGAATGCAAGTTGCATTTTGAATGAGATCATCTCAGAGACAAATAGGTACAAGAGGGCTACCCTTGACTACTGGGGACACAGTCGTGCTCCTGAACTGGCCGGACTCGTTGCCTGGGAACCTCGGCGGGTGTGTGTGGGTGTGTGTGGGGGG
The DNA here is from genome assembly GCF_000412655.1 of Myotis brandtii. Lineage (NCBI taxonomy): Eukaryota > Metazoa > Chordata > Mammalia > Chiroptera > Vespertilionidae > Myotis > Myotis brandtii. Next base: position 1,755,425 of record NW_005370105.1, on the reverse strand, counting down.
GGGGATAAAAGGCTTCTGCGCACTGTCGCTGCGTCGCCCGAGCTCCCCTCTGCACAGCCAGTCACGCTGTCAGCCGATGACTGCGATGGCACTGCCACTGCAGCAAACTCCCAGCGTCTGAGAAGGGCTCCGGCTTCCCATGTTTGGTGCAGGTTCCAGGGTCGCCAGGACCCGAGCTGCACTAAGTGATGCTCTGTCCCAACCATTCAGGTGTTGTTCAAGGGATGATAACAGGAATTCGGGGGCTGTGCAACGGTCTGGGACCAGCTCTCTACGGGTTCATTTTCTACATATTCCACGTGGAACTGAAAGAGCTGCCAATGACAGGAACGGACTTGGGGACAAACACCAGCCCACAGCACCACTTTGAACAGGTAAAGATTGTGTGACATTCTTGCTCTTTCAGGCTGACTAGCACTTGAAAACCAAGGCCTGATGGGCGGTGCGTACTTCCCCCCCCCTAGAGTTACAACGGTTTCAGCGTGCTGGTTTGGTCTTGCTGCGGGGCCCGGAGCAGCCTCCTATGGAAAAGGCAGGGGCGTCGTTTGCTAGGCCTCCTCGTTACAGCTGTAATATTAACGGCAAACAGTACAGACCACTCAGCAGTTTCCTTGCTCACTAACCTTGTAACCAGCTCAGGCTGGTTTCAGTGAGTCAGGCGGTGGTTTGTGGGCGATGCGTAGGCCTGCAGTGCGAGTGCTGGCTGGAACCAGGTCTGTTGGAGCTGCTGGCTTTCCTTGTGAGGTTTGTCCTGGTTTCTCCTGAACAAGCATTAGGTGAATTTCCTGGGGTGTGCAGATCCTGTGCCGCCAGTGACACTGTTTCTGCAGAGGCTGTTTTCTGGGGTCTTATCCCCAGGCCCTCATGAGGCTGAGAGCACCTCCTTCCTTCTGAAAGGGAATGAATGCTTTTCCTCATTGTGGCTTTAATGCTGAAAGAGAGCAACGTTGGCTTATAATTCATAGCGACCGGTAATTACTACAAGATAAGCAACCTCTTATGGACAAAGATGTTTGTGCAGAAACGCTCATTGACTCTCTCTCCCCTAGAACTCCATCATCCCCGGCCCGCCCTTCCTCTTTGGAGCCTGTTCGGTGCTGCTGGCTCTGCTGGTGGCCTTGTTTATCCCGGAACACACCAACCTAAGCCTGCGGTCCAGCAGCTGGAGGAAGCACTGTGGCGGCCACAGCCACCCTCATAGCACACAGGCGCCAGGAGAAGCCAAAGAACCCTTACTCCAGGACACGAACGTGTGAGCGGGCGGCCGCGGCCAGGGAGCCTTCTCCAGCTGCACCAGGCTGACTGCGCCTGAGTGCTGATGTACATTCCACGTCACCTCCACACTCTAAGGGTGTCTTAAGGAACGGATCTGCATGGACTCCGGGGAACTAAGAAAGAACTGGACAGTTTTCCAAAGATGTTACAATTTCTTTTGAAAAGAAACCTTTTGTTTAACCACACCACTTCCTTGCCACCAAGCTGTTTATTATATATGTCCTTTCATTAAAGCTCTATCTGTGACTTCTTAGATACTAGCAGCGTCTCTGCTACCATCCCCAGGTATTGGGCTTTAGGCTTATCCAAATCACAGCGGACGGAGCAGAGGCGTGGCTGTGGGCCTGCTCGCTTTAGCCTTGTGAAACCTGGGTCAAATGATTCAAAGCCTTAAATGCAGATGCACTAAAGAAACGGTAAGGGAACGGTCTGCAGGAGAGAAACTCGAGAGAATTATACTAAACCTGAATCATGTTTCAAGCCTGTTTGTAGTCATTTTAAACATTCTTCACTACTGTTTTTAAAATAAAATGTCAGCCATGTTTCATTCAGTTGAGTGTTGGGAGCCTGTAACCTACATGTTGGCTCAGTTGTTCCCCAGCTCCTACACCACTACCCTTTCATGTTCGCAAAATCATAACCTCAACACTTGAACACATAACCGAAACCTGTAGTCAAGCTGGTAGCCTTGAAAACGTCCACGTGATGTCTAATGTAAATACATATATATAGTGGCCTTTCAGGACTGTCACAGTAACACTTACTTACAGAGCTAATGTGTGTCCTACATTTTCAGGACCCTAGAGAGAGCTTTATACGATTCCTGATGTGAATTTCTCTAAAGTGTATATTTTTGTGTCCAGTTATATTATTTAAAAAAGTGTTACTTTGTAAAAATTGTACATAAAGTATTGTATAGTTTACAGGGTTTTCATCTTGTGTGTGATTATTGCTTAATGCTTTTTAAACTTGGAACATTCACTTATGGTTAAATAAGATCTTAAAAAATGTAAATATTCTGTTAATAAAATTAAATATTTTAATGATTTTTAAAAGAAAGTCTTGATCTGTGATTCCCTCTAGGGCCGGTTTGGCTTTGTCACCATAATCATTTCTCAGTAACAAATCACAGCTTTATGCCTTCTCTCTGAATCCATTTCTTTCCCTTCACTATAAAATACTCTGGTAGGAAGACAAACTGAAAATTTAATCCATAAGTGAAAGCAAGTTTCTAAGCAGAGATGTTGTATATCAGTCCTTTTCCAGTTTTCATATACTTTTGTTTTTTTAATCCTCACCTGAGGATATTTTCCCATTGATTTTTAGGGAGAGTGGAAGAAAGGCGGCAAGAGAGAGAGAAACATTGATATGAGAGAGACACATTGACACATGTGCCTCCCGCATGTGCTCCGACCAGGGCCTGGCCAGGGAGGAACTTAAAACCGAGGTATGTGCCCTTGACCGGAATCGAACCCGGGACCCTTCGGTCCGCAGTCCGAAGCTCTAGCTGCTGAGCCAAACCAGGCAGGGTCATATACTTTTTACATGTCCTACTCCCAAAATATTCTTACTAACCAAGCTCACACAGTTCACAGAAATACATTAAATTCAACATTCTGATTATTAACATGTATACTTCACACTGCAAAACAATTTCAAATAAAAGTTTAAGAGGTAGAGCAAAGAATTAGCACACTCAAAAGTCAGTACAAGTATATCTAATATAAAATCTTTGGCACATCAAAGTGATCTATCTTTTGGAAATTCTAATTTATATTAAAATTTTTTAAAAAGCTACCTGTATGTCATCCCATCCACAGCCTGTCCATATATGTTTACACAATGTTCACAAGAGCAGATCAACATGGCCAGGAGGCTTCTTCCCACACTCCATAAGCACTTTCAAGGTGCTGTAACCAAGTGTTCTTATGCATGTGGGGTATGTAAATGAGGAAACAACTACATATGAGAAGTCATCGCCCAGTAACGGTTACTAAATGTTTTAGGGGAGTTCCCTAGTTAAGGATACCTTGTAATTGCCAGCAGTTGCAAAGTATCAGATTCAATATGGCTTCATTAAAAAATTAGCAAAGATTCTTTGTCTTACCCTGGAACTGTTGATATGTCAATATCTTGAAATGTCTCTTTCCTTATCTGTATAATATGGTCCTTGAAAATAATTTTTGAAAGATTAAATGAACATTAGCAATATTTACAAATAAAAACTGACTGAGACATTTCTTAAGAGAATGATACTCTTGATTGGATGGTTGTCAACAAGAAAAATGGGCCCTATGATTCTGGGTGAATTTTTTTAAATCACCTACCTTTTCTCAAGAAACTACTCATACTTGAAACTTAAACCAAGAGAAAGTTGCCTACTTTATTACGCACACAATTAAACCCGTTTTGAAATTAAAAAGCAAGTACAATGAATATTCATGATGCTCTTTTGTATAGTACTAATTTTCAAAACAAAACGCCACTAATACAAATTTAACTGCATAAAACACTAATAAAACTCCAAATGAAAGAAAATTTGGATGAGCATAGACTTTCAGGAAACAATAAAATCCTGTAAACTGCAGCTCAAACGACTCAAGCAGTTGATACCTAATCTGGTCACGTAAATACATGTCCAAGTTATTCAACAGCTAACTGAAAGGTTTCAAGGAAAATACTTGCTATAAAGGATTGATTTAATTTTATGACTTTTTCCCTTTACTGTACATTATCATCGATAATATAGACACCTTAGGAGATAACCATCTTCCCTCATAATTCTTAGGTGGCAAATTTAAAACTTTTTACCAATGAAAATGATAAAACGAATTACTAGCATCCTCTGGCTCCCATTCCGTCGGACAAATGTGACTTGACCAGGCAGTCACTGTGATTAGAACGTCCCTTATAACAATCAACCCTTGCCTTGGCACGTGTAAGAGCTGCTCAGGCTGAGTTTAAGAAAACCCCCACTGCTGTCCTGTAAAGCACCGTGCTCACACACCAAAGCCTGGCACCGACTCGGAGAGCCTCCCTTCCCCAAGTCCCCAAGTCCAATCGGCTCCTCTGAGCCGCCTGCCGGCAGGGACAACAACAACAGCAGCACCCGAGACGCGCACAGCCTGCTGCCCGGCCAGGCAGCTCTGCCACTGCTCCTGCGTGCGTGCGGGATGTCCCCTGCCGCACGGTTCCTCCACCAGGCGGTGCCAGCTCATGTGGGCAGAGGGCACTGTTAGCTGTGAGGCAGCTGCCCGGGGAAGTACGCAGAGGAGGAGGAAGGGACCGAGGCGGGTTTGCAGGATGTCTGCAGCGCTCCTAACGGGCCATCTTTCTGATGGTCTGCAAATGAGGAAGAGAAGGTGACTTGGACTCCCTTCAGCCTCGGTCCCCTTCCCTCCCACCGCAATGGACGGGACGCAGAGGCCTCACCTGCAGTGCTGAAGAGATTCTGGCTGAGCCCCCGCAAAGGAATGCTGTCCTCCCTTTTCTTCAGATACTTGGGCTCCAGCCCTACATTTTCACCACTTAAGAGGAAAATAGTAATTATTTACTTAAACTCTTATTTTTCTCTTTAGTAGTTAATTGTGAATATTCATCTAATCTATATACTATATATATGTTTATAGTTTTGTTCAAAACAAATCACTTTAGTCACTGTTTTCTTAAGCAAATAACTTATGTGCCCACACGCTGCGGTGCCCTTCTTCCCAGCAGAGTGGATTAGAACATGTAAAACTAAAACCTGCAGAGCTGGGCTGGGGATGTGGGAGAAACGAGCTCTCTGAGGACTATACACACCTCCGGGCATGCCCTGAGAGCATCATGCTATTGAAACTTTCCTACCTCGTCTGTTTAAATGAACGCTTTCTTCTTTCTTTAACCAAAAGCTCTTTAAAGTCTGTGCTTCAGAGGGGTCATTATTAGATATCACTACACAGTCACAACAGGGATTCTGGTTAGATGAATACAAACGTGATATTTCAAAAAGAAAGCCATGTCCACCCTTGTCTTTTCTCCTTCTGCCACTGCATTCCTTCTTCCCAACCTGCCCCATTAGCAGCTTCTCTCGTAGCATCCTTGCAATAGGAAAGGAAAAGCTCTTGCTAAATGATGACCTTATAAACTTAAAATTAGAGGAAGGTCTTTTCCCAGTTTTCAGGAAAGATGAATAGGTATGTTTTCCATTTTAATTTTTTTCTTCTTTAATCTTTGATCCCCACTGCCTTTTTACTAGCTGACAACAAAACCTAACAAATTTCAACAGAAAATGCAAAAAATAGCTGACCAGTCCTACTTTTATGGATACGATTTCTTGATTTTTGTTCTGCAAATATGATCGTCACACGTTGTGCAAGTAAGCTGGTTTGGTGTGTGACCTGAGTAAGTATGTAAACATCCGGAGTGGAAAAGCAAGAGGCTCCCAGGCTGACTGCTGTCATATCGTCGGGTGGCAGCTTTAGAGCCGCCAGGACAAAGGGCCGGGAGCTGGGGAGCAGCCTCTGGGCCGTGCTAGTCTCATAGTTTAAATACCCGAGGTGACCGCTCCTGCCCACCAGTGCCAGCAGGTGGCCCTGAACGCCATCACACTGTAACAAGGAAGCAGGCTGACAAGAAACCAATGTTATGAACATGAAGACCGGTCTGCATATCTGAGCTGTTTAATTCGGCCACAACTCGCTGATTCGACGGACGGCAGGTGAACCCGTCTGAGATCCAAGGGACAGGAAGGCACTGGGCAGGCCAGCGGGGCCGCGCGGACAGGAAAGCTGACGTACGTATGCATGTTCGCTGGGACAATCTCAACAGCCTGTACGCTTACTTGCCGAAGGGTCCCAGCAGGTTACCAAGCTGTTTCCTCAGGCTACTATCAGGAAGTAGTAAGATTTCTAGCTACCTGCCCGCGAATATTTGAAAGGGGACTTTCAGTTACATAGGAAAATCTTTTAGAAGACAAAATTTTACTATATATCTAACTGCATCCTACAGTTCCACAAATATATGAAAAACCCCTTTCTTATAGCCAAGAGTGACTAAATTTAAGTTCCATCAACTTAAAATGTCGCAGATAAGTAGCAGGTGCCCTGGCTTTTCAGGCCCCGATGAAATGCTTTCAGATGATTTTCAAAAGGGCGAACATCACGCGTTATGTCAAGGAGTACTTACTTTTCCTTATCAGCGGAGCCGGGCACACTAAGAGTTGTTCCTGACTGAATATCCCCTAGTGACGGATTTGGTTTTGTTAACTGCAAGTTAAACTGAACCTGTGAAGCGAGAAAACACCTCATGTAACGAAACTGGTGAGAACGGAGACAAATCTATACGGAGCGAGGTGCTTACATTTTTTTCCTGATAATCGAGAGCACAGAGGTCCAGGTGTACTACAGCTCCTAACACAAACACATTTTGTTGAGGAGATTTAATCTGAGGATATTTCTCCTTGCCCCAACAGTTCCTATCACACAAGCAAGATAAGCGGCGGAGACAAAGCACGAACACATTTAGACAAGTGTATGCACAGAGTTATTTAATAAACAAGGGCTAGGAATTCGAATTTTCCAACAATCCATGTAAAAGTCCGAACCAAACACCAGCACGAGATATGGAAGTCTATTTAAAGACATAGCGACTGTGACTGAGTGGGTCTCACGCCAGGGATGTGTACATGTATCTACGTCAGGAAACCCACAAACACAAATCCCCACCAATAGATCAAAGAAGAAAAGGCACATGAAAACTGTCTACTTGTGGTAAAAACTCTTAATAAAGCCGGCACAGAGGCTCGTGTAACAGGATAAAATTAGAATCAGAAAGGTAAACGCTGCTGTCCTTGGCTATCAAGGTTCCACAGTCTCAAAATACCGGTTTTCCCTACAGCGCTCTACACATTTAACATAACATTAAACAGAAATAGGATTTTTTTTAAAAAGCCACACAAGATGGTTTTAAAACTCCCTATAAAAAATCAACATGCAAAAAGAGAGGAAAACTAATAGTATCAGATATCAATGCATAATAGTTTCTGACCACCCATCATAAACAATTAGAAAACTGGACAAAACAAACAAAAAGAATGTTATCAAATACTGGACCACACTTCAGAAAAATTGGGCAGTTTCTTAAAAATTAAATATCTGCCCCACTCAGTCATTCTATTCACAGGTATTCACCCCAGGGAAACACAAAGGCTGCACACCAACATTCATGGCAGCTGTATTGGAGTCAGCCCCAAACTGGAAATGACACAAACGTCCATCTAATGGCAGAGGGAGGAGCAAGCGTGGCCTCCCCACGCAAGGAGCAATCGGAAGTGAGGTGCTGATGCGCACCACCACCCGACCAACCTCAAACCCGGTGCTGAGCGGAAAGACGGGAAAGCGACCTCCTGGCGAGTCCATCACATCAAGTGTGGAGGCAGGTCACAGAGGCAGAGAGCACATCAGCTGTCGCTTAGCTGCTTGGGGACGAGTGGGGATTCACTGCGGAAGCACTAGGGGAACCCCGAGGAAAGCGTAAGTGCTCTAGCACTGCCTGCTGTGATGCTTTCACAACTGTATACACTGACTGACATTATTAAACTGTAAACCAGTGGTTCTCAACCTTCTGGCCCTTTAAATACAGTTCCTCATGTTGTGACCCAACCATAAAATTATTTTCGTTGCTACTTCATAACTGTCATGTTGCTACTGTTATGAATCGTCATGTAAATATATGATATGCAGGATGGTCTTAGGCGACCCCTGTGAAAGGGTCGTTCGACCGCCAAAGGGGTCGAGACCCACAGGTTGAGAACCGCTGCTGTGAACTCCACAATGGGAGATTTATGGTATGTAAATCATACCTTAGTAAAGTTTTAAGTTAAAAAGGCACCAGGAAGAGACTAAAAAGACAAGTCCAAAATAGGGAAATAACCACAGTAAAAATATAAAACCAACAGTAAATGTCTTGGAACATATAAAGAACATTCATGACATCATTTTATAAGGATTAAATCACCCAAAGATGAATAAAACTGATAAACAGAAATTTAATAAAAGAAACATAGCCCATAAATATATAAAAAGATGTCCCCCACTTAATTACCAGGGAAATGCCAGATAAGCCAAAATGCCTACGGCCCAGTTACTTTCCAGAATTTATCCTACAAATCGACTGCGTAAGGCCAGAGACCGTTGCTGAGCACTGGGCGAAGACTGGCCCGTAGCAGAGCACCAGCTGAGTGAAGGGGCACCGTTCACACGTGGCAGACGCTAGCACAAGCCCACCCAGTCAGCAGTCTCCAAAGCAGGCAATGACCACAACTCCATTGAGTTCGAGAAGAAAATCCTGTAATTTTGACTTACACACTAGACCAGTGGTTGGCAAACTCATTAGTCAACAGAGCCAAATATCAACAGTACAACGATTGAAATTTCTTTTGAGAGCCAAATTTTTTAAAACTTAAACTATATAGGTAGGTTCATTGTTATTAACTTAATTAGGGTACTCCTAAGCTGGCCTTTGCTAAAAACGTCCTCAATCTGATTGAGGTACGTTCACTGAGGTCGACTCCTTCCAACTCTCCCATCCTCAACTCGTGCATCAATCGCTCGCGCCTTCTCCCCCCGCCCCCACCTGTGCCACGTCTCCCGTCGCCTGACCGACCAACACCCCCCACTTCTTCTACCGCCACTTCTTCAAAATATATTTGCCCAGGCCGAAAACCGACTTCTGCGCATGGGCCACGAAGTTTCAATCGCGCTGTACGTGGTATTTTGTGGAAGAGCCACACTCAAGGGGCCAAAGAGCCGCATGTGGCTCGAGAGCCGCGGTTTGCCGACCACTGCACTAGACAGTGATGTACTCATCCAACACATTACCTAATACAGTTTTTAAAGATAAAGTGGGTTTATATCTAATAACTGGCTATATATGTTTCCTTACGTGTTAATTTTCTTACCTTTGGTCCTGAAGCCGGGTGGATGGCATTTTTGGCAGACACGGGATGAGGGAAGGTGTTCTGGAAACCAAATGCAGAGGAGACAGGATACCCGATGCCACAAGTTGGGTAAGTCAGCCTACCATCAACCTAAAAATGAACACACACAACATTTAAGGATGAGAAATTGCTTCTAAATAAGCATTTGCTGATCCGAGAGACATTAGCATCTGCTATAATAACTGAGTTAACAGCACTATCTCAGAGGCCAGTTTTGTTCATCACGACACCACAAAACTCCGCTTTGTTACACACCACGCGGCTGGGGTAGCTCACCTTTCCCAGGGGCTGGGCAAGCTCAACCGATCAACCACTGGACCTGCCTCAAACTATTTTTTTAAAAATTCTTTTATTGATTTCAGAAAGAGGAAGGGGATTGAGCCCACAACCCGGGCACATGCCCTGACTGGGAACTGAATCCAACGGGTGACCTCCTGGTGCATGCGACGATGCTCAACCAGCTGAGCCCCACTGGCCGGGCTCCTGGAACTATTCAAACAAAGACTCGGAAGCATCTTGGTTCGATCTAATGCCCCACACCCCTCCCTAAAAAGGGGGACCATGGGATAGATTCACAGGTCAATAAACCAATCAGGGATAAGATCATTTTCTGCCAGTGAGTAGAATCAGAGCATCAGTGTTCTTAACCTGACTATGGAGACCATTATTTGCGTTACCAATAACTTTCATTATAGTGACGACACCATTAACCAATGACATGGAAACAGTTTATTTAATGAGCCCAACTGAAACACAAATCTGTAGTAAATGTACATCAATGGCTGCATGACAAAAACACCCTTCACATGGCTGATCAGGAGTCCTGTCAACTTCGTAATTCAGCACCAGGCACTTCTTCCCACCTTTTGCACCTCAGCCGAAATCCTTCCCCCCATCCCCTCTTTTTTTTTAAATCTTCACTTGAGGATATTTTTCCATTGAATTTTCCAGAGAGTGGAGGGGGAGAGACACAGAGAAACATCGATTTGAGAGACACACTGATGGGTTGCCGCCTGCACAGGGATGGAGCCTGCAACCGAGGTACATGCCCTTGACCGAAATCGAACCCAGGACCCTTCAGTCCGCGAGCTGGCATTCTATCCACTGAGCAAACTGGCCAGGGCTCCTTTCCCTTCTTTAAACACCAGGTCCTACCTGGTTCACTAGAGCAGATAAAACTCAGTTAGGCATTTGAGTTTGAGGGCCTCTGCCAATGCACTCAGGCCAGGACTACAGAACACACCTACGGGTGGACACGCTGGGCCGATTACTGCTCCTGGCACAAGGGAAACCGCACACAATGAGGAACACAGGCTGCTGAAGTACTGAGTGGAATGACAGCCATGTGCTGGATGACTTCAGGGACGGTTTCAGAACGTGGGCCTTTCCAGTGGGTTGGAGGCTATCAGGAGGTGAGGGTAGCTGAGTAAACGCCCCCTAAGGCAGGAGAAATGCATTCAGGCCAAAGCTGTAACTAGGAATGAAGCACCCATGTGACCAAGGATAAGACGGCTGCCCATTTTGTTGGTTTGGCAATGTCTGGATTTTTGTCATTTTTTTTTTTCCTTTTTTAATCCTCACCTGAGGATATGTTAATTTTTTTAGGGAGAGAGGAAGGGACAGAGAGAAACAAAAACCGGTTGCCTCCCATATGCGCCACAACCGGGGATTGAACCCGCAACCTTTTGTGCACTGGACAACACTCCAACCGAGCCACCAGCCAGGGCTGGAGTGGTCTTGTTTTTGTGTTGAGCCGGCACAGTCAGAGTGGGCTTGTCCGATGTCGACACTGAAATGTGTAGGTTCCACAGGCGAGCCCAAGGCCTAGCTGGGAGACCCAGTCCAGCTCCTAGCAACACCCAGGTGCCTTTCTTGGAGGGAAAAGCATGAGATCTGCTCTGGGAGCTACAAGCTTCTCGCGCAGCAGGTTTTCTAGACTCAAGAGTTGACAAGCCTCTTAGCAGGGCTTTCCTCTTTCCGATACAATTCCGTTGAGATCCCTTCCCCCGCAGTTCCCAACTGGAGCCCAATCCTTCTCACCTTCCCAAGGCCTCCTAAGTGAGTGAGTGTGTGACAGTTCCCAACTGGAGCCCAATCCTTCTCACCTTCCCGAGGCCTCCTAAGTGAGTGAGTGTGTGAGTGTGTGTGTGTAAGTTTTCAGCGCGTTTGGCAGTACTTTAGTTAATACCGAATGATTTCTAGATCTACTGACGTCTCACGAGAAGTGTGCCCTGGAAGCACAGCCTCTCTGTTAGAGCAGTCCACCTGTCCCACTTGCAGGGACATACTCTACTCGGTGCTAGTGACTGTGGACTCCAGGCTATCAGCACCAGCCTGTGTCATGGAGACTTCGTGACCACCTGCGGATACTTTTTGTTTTAGGGAATTTACTAAGGCCTCTCCCACCTGCATTTAAATCTTACCATGTTAGAGCTAGGAGACAGTCCACTTCTGATCGTGCTGCTAGCATGTACTGGTGGAGTGGCAGAAGGTCCCAGCACGTCCTGCTTTCTCACTAGCTGATTATCATTTAGTTCTTTATTTAACCATGTGATCACTTATAGAAAACAACAAGAAACAAGGGAAAGAACTTTATTAAGCTACTAGTGATCCGTCGTGCGAAGCAAGACCCGGGGACCCCCACCCCACCCCCACGCCATGGGACGGCCCTGAGTCCCGGCCCGAGTCCTGGAGTGCCACCCCGATGTCCCGCCTCCGGGCTGCGTGGAGCAGCCACAGGACCCGGCCCCCACTGCCCCGCTCCCGCTGTGCGTGCTGCCATCTTGTGATGGCATTATGGCGCGAGGGTCAATTTGCATATTATTGCTTTATTATATAGGATTTTATTTTCCTTATAATTTTAAATATTAAAAATTATGCTGAGGTTATTTTTTTAATTTAAATTTTTTAAAACTGACTTATATAACAGGAGAACAATATAGGTTAATTTAAATTTTTGTCATTTAAGATTCTTATTTAAAAAAAAAGATTCTTATTTTAGCACATAGAACTCCTTATTCTATTACTTCCCCAAGTATGTGTCTGCTAGTCACGGATCTCTTTGAAGGCTTTCATTTCAAGAATGGTATCTTACAGTTTATTTAAAGTTCACACTCATACGTGACAACCAGTATAATAACTCAGGAAAATGTTAAAGGCTTAATTTTGTATTTTAGTTTCAAATAATTTATATTATTACTATTAGGTAAATACGGCAATTAAAAAAGAGGGAAGAATTTTAAAAGTAAATTATAGTCAATATTTTAACACTTTTAATTCTGAGTCACTGATATAGGTGATATAGTTTCTTTTAATGATGGTAACTGTTTATAGAGCAGGTGATATAATTTACTATAGCAAAGACAAAAGACAGTATATTTCAAGCAGAAATTATTTGCATATATCAATATCCTGATTTTCCTAGACTTTTCTATGAATTTAAGTATAATATTAAGGTTATGACTAAAAACAATGAATTTCATTTACATATAAAGGTAACATACTTACACTTTTCATTATTTTTTAGAAGCTGTTTGCTTTCCTCAAGTTTTTGAACTGTAGCTTCTAATTGTTCTTGTAATTTGCATACCTGAAATAAGTCAATCCTCGTTAAGTATAAAAAAAGACTACATTAAAAACTGAAGAAATGTACTGACTGATATTAATTTAAGAGTTCATTACTCTTATTAAGTAATGAAGGCTCACCTATTTAGGAAATGAATACTAAAGGTATTTGAGTCATAACTAACTTTTCAAACAAAAATAAGTTATTAACTTCTGTTGAATCTAGTCATGCTCTTTGAAAAAAAAGAAGCCAAAGCCATTCTCGACTATAACAAAGTAGAAATCTGAACTATACATCTGAGGAAATGTGTTATCTTTTACAAATAATCACACAGAAGCATAAAACGTTCTCCACCTCCTGCTCTTTACTTCGGAGAGACTGCCCAACTTCTTGTAATTCCTTTTGTTCCTTTTGTAATCTTTCTTCCTTTTCGGCCAAGAGTTTCTCTTGCTGAATGGTGACTGTATTTTTCAGTTTCAATTTCCCCATTAAAGTTTTCAGATCCCCTTGTAACTTCTTGATAATTTCATTTGCCTGTAAAAGAGCTTCATATGTATATTTCTACATAATCTAATAAAATATTAACATTCTGTTAAATTTTCAAAGACAAACCTTAAGCAGTTCCGCTGATAATGATTTTATGGTTGATTCAAGTTTTCCTATTTGTACCTGATTTTTCTCACGGTGTTCTTCTAAAGCCACCTGATATATTTTTAAAAACATGAATAATTAGGGCCCTTTTTGAGGAAAAGCATCACTATAAATGTGATCATCAATTTGTTTACAACACTGTAAAATAGACCTTCTGTTCCTGGATTGTATCAAATGCTTCTTTTGTTCTGAGGACCAGCTGGTCCTTGTCCTTGATCTCCTGTTCTAGAACAGCCACTTTTGTCTGCAGCTGATTAGCATGCTTCTCCTTCTCGTGGCACTCGGCATCTAGCGTCGAGTTCTCTCTTCGCAGAGACAGCACTTCCTGCTTGGCCCGCTGCAGCTCCTAGAGGCGGTAAATAATGAGGCATTTCGAAAAAGCGAAGCTGCTGGTCTGGTTACCTATAATTAAGATGCTTAAAATACAAAAAGTCTTCAATAATTTTGAAGTTCTGGTACTGATGTTTTTTTGAAGGATACAAAAGTCTAAGGGTATATGTAACTTGTAGATTCGGAATCCAGTTGTGAAATAGGCTAAAAACTAACCCAATCACAAAGGAAAATAAAACAATCCTAACTTGTGAATAAATTACAACTTAAAAAAACTAGCTAAGAAATTTGTCTTGAAATCTACAGTTTTAAAAATCACTTCAGTAATAAATACTGATAACAGAATTTCAAAATACATAAGATTAATAAATTAAAAACCTTAACATTCCACCATCTACACAGTGGCTCTCAAGCTGATGTGCATATTGAATCACCTGACGAGTTTTAAAAACCACCGCACTCACTGTACTGTGGGGCTCTGGAACCCAACCCGAAATATCTCCCAGGTCTGTCTGTCCTGATGCCTGGTTCCAGCCTCGGGAGATTCTGATCAGTTAGTATGAGGTATGGCGCGGGCGAGGCCCGGTGAGACCCCTCTAACTGATTTTAAAGAGAACCCAGGGTGAGAACCTAAGTCAAGAGTGAACAGTTCTCTCTGTCGCTCACACTTCTTTACATCGGGTAAAAGCACCAAGCCCATCGCTCGATACCTCCTCAACTCCAGCCAGCTTTGCTTTAAGCTCTCTGATGGTGGAGTCGCCTTTGTATCTCCTCTCGGTGAGGTCTTTGTTAGCTGCTTCTAGCTCGGACAGCCTGCTCTGCAGCTGCTGGGTGTTGCGCTGATGGAGGATTTCTAGCTCTTTCTTCTGCTGCTCATGCTGCTGTTGGTACTGCACCTGCGCCTATTATATAATAAAATAGAGTACCAAATTCAAAGGAAAAAACCAGAAGTACAAATACAAGAAGATGTGAAGAAAAAAACAATTTCAGTTATTCTTCTGTGTAATTATAAGATGTCCTTGTTTTGAAGAGGAGCTGTTTTCAATCATGAACTTCATGAAGGAGCAGGTAAGGTCAACAAAGGCAGATTGACACTCTAATCTCGCTCGTAACTTCTGATCCTCCTAAACACACGTTTAGATGTAATGGTCTTCAAGTTCAGGGAAGAACAATATAGGATGAAATTAAAAAGCAAACTGTAAAACAGTATATATAGTGTGAACCAAATGAGAGGGTACATAAAGAACTTACAGTATTTGCTTTAAAAAAACAACAACAAAAGAAACCACACACCTAAATTTGTGAAATCAGCAAGGTATTGTGCATTAGTTCAGCCCTACATTTAGTAGTTACATTTTAGCTAAAATAAAATCTGAACATGGTATTAACTGTGTAATACCATGTTGCCTGTTTGAATCATACCACAAACGTATCTTAATAATTTCTGTTGAGCACTTTCAAATCCTAAATACTTTTTAAAAATAAACTACACTTTTCTGATTATGACAGTTATATATGCTATTAAAGGCACAAAGAAATCACAAATGACCAATAATCTCATCCAGGGACTCATTCTAAAGATTTAGGAATAACATCCCCCATACATATTTAAATTTAACATATTAGGACTAAACTATTTATACAATTTAATCATGCTTTTCATTCCCTTACCATTTGCACCTTCTCACATCATTAAAAAAAAACTCCGTAAACATGTGAGTAGTTGCACAACATTTCACCCATAGCTGTACCTTCCTTCATTTAATCCCTGCGCTACTGTGGTCACTGAGTTTCCAATTTTTCACAATTACAAATAAAATGATTCCTATTATTGTACATAGATATACATCCAAAATTCAGACTATTTCCTTATGATTAATTACAGGTCAAAGAATGTGAATAAATATAAAGTTTGATACAAGTTCTAAAACTGCATTACAGCATGTTCTCCCGCCCCGCTCCCCTTTTCTTTCTCCTAAGCTCCAAAGGCCATTCTTTTATCTCTGTAACTTGTTTCCTGAGCCCACCCAGCCGAGCTGGCTCAATTCTTCCATGGCTCACTTTTTATACCTCTGTGAGTTTCTAAATAAAGTTTTGCTTTTAAAAATAAAAATAATAAAAATAAAATGAAAATAAATAAAATTGCATTCCAGGAAAATTGTACCCATTCAAAAATTCCTACCACAGGTGCAGGAATTTTTCATAAAATACTTTGGGAATGTTACATTACTACTTTTACAAATTCCCTCATTTTTTAAAAACTGGAAAGGGGAGAAGGGAGCAAAAAAGATAAAACAAGTAAGAGTCCAGCTAGAACTGCAAGTGCCACCCTGGAAGACAACACTGAAGGGCGATCCAGAAAACAAGCAGAGCCTGGGAGAGGTGCTAACCGCGGCCGGCTAGGGATAACACACGCTCACGGCAACCGAGGACAAAGGCAGAAAAAGGAGAAAACTGTTTTATCCCAGTGACCATCACCATTTTGGAGTGAGTGTGAGTGTGCGAGTGTGTGTGTGTGTGTGTGATTTTTTTGGAAAGTTGAGGGACAGAATTACACCATTTAGATTTTCTACTTTATTTCAGATGATTCTGATACACATCAAAGTTTTAATCACTGCCCCACAGAATATCTATCAGCAAGAGGAGAACAAAGCAGCTGGTTTTAAAGTCTCAAAGGACTGATTCACAACCTATCAGAAAATGCAGTAGGGAAGGCAAACAAATCCTTCAGCCACTTTGACATTATAGTATGCAACATCCATTAGTATTTTATCTGGGTATATTGCAATCTCACCTCTAAAAACAAGGAATGTTCATTACAGTATTATTTATAATAATCAAAAATTTGAAGCATTTAAATGTCCATCAGTTGGGTAAGCAGTTAAATAACTTATTATATCCAAACAATGAATACTATGCAGCCACTGAAAAGGAACAGCTGAACCAAAAAAGAATGATACCTACAATGTCATGTTAGTGAAAAAACATTACAGCCAATAGATCCAGGAGGATCTCATTAGCAGAGGACAAAACCAAAACCCAATGTGTGTACACACCTATTTATATATATAAAGAAGTAATATGCAAGTTGTCCTTTACTGCGTCACAGTAACGACCGTTCAACAGGCTGGGCAGGGCTGCGCGCAGCGAGGGGTGGAGCTGTGTGCACAACCAGTCACCAGGAGATGCATGGAGCACCTCTAGGTCCCTGCCCTGCTCCCGCAGGCAGCGGCGGCAGCTCCCTCCAGCCTCCTGAAGTGGTGCGGCTCCCGCCCGGCTCCCGCAGAAGCAGCGAGGCAGCCTACTGTGCGTGATATCTCGCTCTGGGCCACTAGTGTATCTACAATTATATATAGTTTACACATTTCAAGTTTTATAAATATAAACAAATATTTACAAATTACATATTATTTACAAGTATGGAGAAAAGTCTGAAAAACCCATGAAATATTTATAGTTTATCTCTGGGTAGTAAGACTTTGAAGGAGACAATTTTTATAGACTCTGTAAAGTCCGAACACTTTAAAGTAAGCACACATTACTTTTATAATGAACACTACGACTAAGCAGTAACAAAACATTTCCTCCGTTCCCTCTGATGTTCATACCTGCAAGGCCTTTTCCCTCTCACTGGTCAGCTCCTGAGAATGCTTACTCGACAATTCTGCTGTGTGGGATGCCCATTCATTCCGTAACTTATCTAATTCTTGAACTTTTTCTGATAATGTCTGCATCAGAGTTCAATACAAAATAGTAAGAGTCTCTTGAACAGGTCATTAGGTTAGAACATGCCAATATAACAAGAATATCAAGGAATATGGAACCACAGCTTTTCAAGATATACACAAAGATCTTTTGAATTTGAGGAAATCAAGATTAGAATAAAAGCAGTTTCAGATCTGCAACGGCCCACCAGTCAAGTTTGTCTATCTTTAACCTTTCAGTTAAATCTGGCTCTTCCCCACCCAGTCCCCTCCTCTGGCATGAAGAAGTATAAACCCCGGCTGGAGCCAGACAGTCAGAAGCATTCACTTAACACGTGAAGCCTAGGCACAGGCTCCCAAGGTGGGCCGTGCTGTACAGAATAGTGGGTTATCAGATAGTCTGGTCCTCAATTTCAAGTACTAGGGGCAAAAAGTAGTAGCTATGACTGAAACGATAAACCTACCAGAGGAATTAATTCTAAACATAACAAAAGGGGAAGGTTTACAGACAAACTGAAAGGCCATTTTAGACAAGAGGAATGAGGGAAACAAGAGGAGCAGAGCCCTAACCGGTTTGGCTCAGTGGATAGAACGTCGGTCTGCAGACTCAAGGGTCCCAGGTTCAATTCCGGTCAAGGGCATGTACCTTGGTTGCGGGCACATCCCCAGTGGGGAGTGTGCAGGAGGCAGCTGACCGGTGTTTCTATCTCATTGATGTTTCTAACTCTCTATCCCTCTCCCTTCCTCTCTGTAAAAAATCAATAAAATATATTAAAAAAAAAAAAAAAAAAAAAAAAAGAGGAGCAGAGAAGGAACCTGCAACAGACACTATACGTTATCTTACTTAATGAAGACCTGGAGGAAACGTGTCATATGCTGGGATAATGAAAGTGTTTGGATGGAATAAAATATCAAAGAGATAAAGCATCCGGTTAAGATAACTAACTGGTAGGAAAAAGGTTGAAAAAGGAGGAGGAATTCTGTGATAGCATGCTTTAAAAAAAAAATACACAGAAGCCTGGATGGGATTCCAGAGGCAATTCAGAGCCAGTGTTTGGATGACTTATAAAGAAAAATGAAACCTGATTTACCTTTTGTGTGAAATTCAGTTGCCTAGTAACATCCTCTAGCGATTGTGTCAATGATAATTTTTCTTCCTGTTTATAAAAATAAAATGATGTAGCTTACAATTTAATTATGCTACTGCTCAAACTTTAGCAAAGTACAGCCTCAACATCAGGCTGGAGTTTGTTAGAAACTTGAATCACAGGCCCCACCTCAGACCTCTGAGTCAAAATCTGCGCCAGCAAGATCCCTAGATTTGTGTGCAATTACATTTTGAGATGCACTGGTCTACAGCATTTGACTAAGGAGACTTCCTGAAAACGCTTTGGAGGCCTTCCAATGTTGGTACAGAGCACTTGTTTTATTTGCACTTATTTTATTTCATTCCATTTAAGATGGGCTAGATATTCCTACACGTATCGATAAGCTGACGAAACCATGACACCCAGAGTTTAAGTGACTTGCCCAAGATCGCAGAAAAGAAGTAAAAACCCTGGGACCTAACTTTCTCAGTTCCTGGTCCAGTTCTGTCTTTGTATCTTGAGTAAATGAAAAATAAATAAACTCATTACATGTTACAAAAATTTCTGGACATCTTACTCAGAAAACCAAAACTAAAAGCAATATAGCTCTTCAGTGGTTTATCGGAGTCCTTTGGTAGCTATTTTAAAAGAATACCTTGAATTCAAATCTTACCTTGCTACATTTCAAACAGCCTGCTAGAAACTTCTTTATCTCCACATCACTGCCAGGTAGCAGTTTTAGTGAGAGGTGTGTAAGATGCTTAAAAGGATTTGTCTCTACCACATTTAGAAGGACAGGAGAGTTATCCAACACAGCCGCTGGAGACACTAACTGCAGCAGGAACCTTGGGAAACGAAGGGTCATGTTATCACACGGTTATGAGATAGTGAAACTCTCCCACTGAGTCACCTTCCATGACTCAGTGGATCATCAATGATTAGAAGGATCAGGAAAGGGGGCATATTGGAATCCTAGGGGCCAATATGAAAGACTCTCAATGGTAAAATGTGATAAACTGGTGTAAATAGTAAAACGTATAACTTGGATAAGAAAAATGACTGATTGAAACATAATGAATATATTAACGCCCATGATTTCACGATGAAAGACACATGAGAGAAAGCAAAGAACTAAAATAAAAAACTGAAACCACAAAAATAACTACAGTACCAACTTCTTACTCTAAAAATTGACAATTTAAAAGAATTAAGCATTTATCCTTTATTGTATGACTTTTCAGAGTAATCAAATCTCCCTAATTGATGAGGGTAAGTTCTTGATTATGAATGAATTATAACCAATAAATATAGAAAGAATAGGGTTAGAAAAGCATAATTTTGTAGTCCCTGCTGACATAACTGATTTGATCAACAACCATCAGCTGAAGAAGCAAGAGATACAGCTTGGAGAAGTTTACACTGAAAGGATCAGGCATCAGCATCTTATGCCCACATGCGAGAGCGCGCGCGCACACACACACACACAACCACTTATTCTCTCCTTTTTCCAAGCTCATTATAAAAACATACACTTGATGCTATTAAATATTTCAGATAATGAAAATTAAGAGTAAATATTGCTGATTTTAATCGTGAGATTAAGTAAATTTAGGATTTATTGGAGCCCTGGAACCCCCGTTTTTAAGATGGACAGGGACACCTGTCACACATAGAGAATCCTGTGCCATCCACCTGTCCTATACAGAGAGCTGGTGTTGAGAGAAGGCAGGTGACGCGGTGCTCTGAGACTCACCTTGGGGTTTCCTTGGCATGCTCCTGAGTACACTGCTGAAGCAGATCTATAAATTTCTGCGGGAAAGCTAAAAAGTCTACCAGAAGACCTTGCTGGAATTTTAAACTACACAGAAAACAGGAAAAGATATTTTTAGAAAATTTAACTATTATCTTTTATTATAATTAACACCCTGGAAGATGATTTTTTCTTTACTAACCATGCATAATCAAGATTTAATAAACTAGGGAACTTTGATTTTTATAAAATTTATTCAATGAGAGGGAAAAGGTGAATAAATTTAGCTAAAGATCCAAATTTCTGAGCTATTGTAAACAGAACTCTAATAATCTATGAAATACTTGTTTTCCCAAAAACGTTCTGAGTAATTATAAACAGTCCAGTGTTCCCAAAATCCCTAAATGTTCCTAATAGGTATGTATGTGTTTCAAAGAGAATAGTACCAATACATTCATAGAACTTAAAAACTTACTTATTCCTAGATTAAATAAAAGATCAGAAAAGTAAATTTAGTTACCTCTGAAAATCTTCCTCCGATATAACAAGGTTATAGAGGAAAAATGGATCAGTGTCATCGGTCAGACGGATAACTAAATCCTAAAAGAAAGTGATTTTTAATGTGTTTAGTAGCTGTACCTTTGAGTAAAAAGTGAGATCACCCAACATCAATGCATCCGCATCAGGCTTCAGCTGGCTCTGCTGGCTTTCCCTAGTCTTACAGACTTCCATCTTCGCAGGGGGACTTATTCTGCTTCTTGAGAGCCACGGGGGGAGGTGGTTAGGGGGTTAGGAAGTTAATTAAACGCTAGGAGCTTTAAGTTTAGGAATATCATCCTAGCAGAGCCTTAGGAAAATTCAGACCCAGCCCTTGCTACACTATGATGCAATGACAAAAATATTCTTTACCACTGACTATACCATAATCAATTATATTTTCAGTTTCCTGCAAGTTAATTATCTGGTATTTCAAAAGTGGCAAACACATGAGCAGAAATCACAACCGTCCACCCTGGGAAAAAGGAGCATTTGTCTCGGGCAGAGGACGGGGTATCAGGTGACATGCTGCCAGGCTTCCTCCTCCGGGCCACCCTCCTGCTCCAGATGGTCTCATGTAGAACCCACCTGCCTCAGTCTCAAAGGAGTCAACACCTTTCATCAAGACCTGCTTCCAGACCAAGTTGGCCGTGTGCCAGCTCCTCACAGCAGCCAAAGCTGACAGAAAAGTACACCGACATCACGGACTCAGAGGACCCAGGTGTCGGGAAAACAGGCAGAGCGACAAGATGACGAAGGAGACAATAACGAAGCAGGCACTGGGTTCAGAATAAGATTCCGCTTGACATGAAACCTACTTGTGGTGACTGAGGAACTGTTAGGGGTCCTAGAAAAACCTACACCACCCATGAGGAGAGCTGGAAAATGAAGGGTCCCACGGCACGCACAAGAAGAACATGGATAATCTCTTCCAAAAATCAGCAATCCAGGCATGTGCTCTGCCTCAGAATGCCCTGTTCTTCAAGCAACTGCAATGGAAGTACTTCCTGAAATCCACCCCAAGATGCTGGAAAAAACTGAAGCTGCTGCCAGTACTCCCAGGTCCCTGATGTTTTAGAGAAAACAATGCCCCACTTCTCAGCTCTGTAGTCTGTATCCATCTGAAGACCATCTAGGACCGATGCTCTAACTGCCGCTCTTCCAAAGGCAAAGTGAAAGATTTAAGAATATCTCCCTGCAGAGATTCATCCATCCCGTTCTCACATGCACACCAGCAAATGCCAACTCTCTAGGGTAGCAACAGATATTCTAGCATCGTAAGTGTCCTGGGCAAACCTCAGGGACCCAGCCTCCCAACCCGCATTCTTCTGTGCTTTAGAAACAGGTGGTATCATAATCTCTTAGTTATCGTAGTTCATTCCCCCACTCGGGACCGGCAAGTACAAAATGGCCCCAAATTAAAAGCAAAATAGGTGTAAAAGAGATCTCACATTCGTAAACCACAAAAATAATTACCTGCAATGTAAGAGAAATTATCATAGTTGAAAATCGAAGTGAATACCCACCTTTCTGTGAACTGGATTAGACACTGCTTGCAGCTCAATGCTCACTCTAACACTGACTCTCCTGTGTGAAGACACAAGCCCGACCGTCAGAAGCCGTCACAGGACACAGTTACCCCCCCCTCCTATATTAGCTGCAGGGTCTTCACATGTGAGGTGTTCCTCACGTGTGAGATGCTGGGAAAGCACCCTGGGTTCGAAGTTCAAGTTCTTCTCCCACTAGTAAGTAGTAATCAGGTCTTTACCCTGAGGCTAGATTTGTCTCTCCTGTAAAAGGGGGTTGTCATGAGGATTAAGAGATAAGCGAAGGGGAAGGCCTAGTACTAGCCTGGACCATAACCTTACTACCCTGATTCTGAAACAGCATCTGTTGAAAGGTAAACCATCAATGTAATAACTTCTCACATTAAAAAATTACCAATTCAAATAATCAAATGATTTATGAGAGATTCCATTTGAAAAACTTAAAATGTGATGTAATATTAAGATACTGGAATGTTGAGTCAAGGACTAGGATAACATATTCCCTCCCCTCACACACACAAAAATTTTTTTTTCAGATCCACAAAGTACATCTGTTCAATATACTCCATGCAGTACATGTACAGAAGTATCACCAACAGGTTACCACCTATCTTATTCTAGAGCAGTGGTTCTCAACCTTCCTAATGCCACAACACTTTAATACAGTTCCTCATGTTGTGGTGACCCCCAATTTCATTGTTACAAATTGAACATAATTAAAGCATGGTAATTAATCACAAAAACAATATGTAATTATATATATGTTTTCCGATGGTCTTAGGCAACCCCTGTGAAAGGGTCGTTCGACCCCCAAAGGGGTCGCGACCCACAGGTTGAGAACCGCTGTTCTAGAGGAACTCTAGGCCCTAAAAGGAAGAAACTGTAGCTTTCCACATTCTATACTGCACCCTGCAGAATCCAGTACTGAACAGAGGCATACAAATAAAGGCGCTCATAAACATTAATCAAATTGAACAGAGATATTTAAATAATTAGGAAATAAAGGGAAAATATTAGTGAAAAAACATCTCTACATAAATGGTTCTCAAACTATTGTGCTAGAATTAAATAAGTAACATGGAAAGAGAAACAAATAATTTGTTCAATATTAAGTTATTCTTATAAAGGTGTGTTTTAAACTTTTCCCACAGCCCACCACTACTTATATGCTACAGAAATAAAAAGTGTGGACAGAGCAATGCGCACGGATGGGAAACCTGGTAAGAGCTGACCAAAGCTAGATTCAAGTGCTTTGATTTTTTTATGCTCTGACTTATAATTTTATATTGGCTTAAAATCTTAGCTCATATGATGAGGTTACCATAACTTGTGTCTGTTCTCTGAACACCACAAAAATAGGAAGAATTATCTTTAAACCCACAGAATGTTTTGTTTCTGTTTTGCTAGTATCGAGAGCAATATATGTAAAACAGATCAGAGTCCTACTCCAATTCCACTTAAATTAAGCATTCTTGGGGGGTGAGGGGAGAGAACCTTCCCATTTCCGAATTTGTAATAGTTTTCCAATCATTTTAATGCTTTTGTTGCATATATTCCAAATGCTTATATCCATTAGATATGGGGAGAAAAAAGGAGGAAAGGCCCACAGACTAAACCTATTCCCCATGTTTACTTCAACTCCCCCACGCCTCCCCAAATATCTTGTAGAAAAATCTGTGCTTTCAGAGGATATACTATCTGAAATCAGAAATCTTATTTTATCCATTGTAATGGCTAATGTCATAGGAACATTATGAAACAAATCAATAAAACCTCAATAAAAATGCTATGTCTCAAAATTAATGCCACATTCTGAACAATGCATACATCTACGTAACATCTTCCTTGTCAGGTAAATCTGGCATTAGCAGACCTGGATTCTAGCCCAACTCTGCCACCTAGAAGCTATGACTTTAAACTCTCAATTCAAACAATTGAAAGCTACTCTAAGCCAGGTACTGTGCTGGGTGCTAGGGTTACAAACAGAAACAAACATGGTGCATGTCCTCACACTGAGATCAGATGAAATGACTTGACCCCAGATTTGCTTCTGATTGTATTGCAGGGCTTCCAGAGAGGGAGGGAAGTCACACTCACTGAGCGCCCACACACTGAGCACTTGCCAGGCCTTTGGAATAAACCACCTTAGTTAAAAATAGTCACCTTAAGTCAATATCATTTGTCTTACAAAGGGAGAACCTGAGGTGCAGTTATAAACCTGGTGAAGGTCACATTGCAGAGCCCAAACCAGAACTCAGATTTTTCACCGATATCATGCCATCTAAGAAATAAAGTCAATTAATTTCAACGTAGGCAACCTTGAACAGACCCTTATGTGGACGGGATCGCAGACAGACCTTGAAAGTTGTGCAGGAAGCAGCACTGGAGCAGAGGCGAGCAGGACTAGAGGCAGCGCACTGAGAAGGAGCTGCACTCGGAGGGGAACGAGTAGTCTCGTGTGACTAGTATACTGGGGAGAGGAGCTCAGGAAACACAAATGAAAAGCAGGTTGGTGTCAAATCATGGGCTTCAACATTTTCATCACTCTCCTCCAGACAGTTCTCCGAGCAGTGCCACTGTCTTCCACGGAACTGCCTCCTCTACGACGTCAGTAATTTGTAAACTTCATGCATTAGTCACACGTTAATATTAGCTAACGTTTAGTGAATGCGTACTATGCTCCAGGCACTGTTTGTTCTAAGCACTTTAATATGTATGAACTCACTGCAAATTCATAATACTCCCATGAGGCAGGGACTTTTATCATCGATTTAAAGATGGGCAGAGACATTCAGTAAACTAACAAACAAACAAACAAAACCGACAACAAACCTGTACAAAATGAAGGTCAGTAAGTGGCAGACCTGGGATTTCAAGCCCACCTGGCCCCCGAGCCTGAATCTGAGCCTGTGCTGTGCTGCCTGCCCCGGGAAAACTGCGGCCCCTATTGAAGCTCAGTTCCCTGAGGACCAGAATGAAAACCGGGGTTTTCTGTTGTAGTTTTGGGGCTGGGAGTGAGGAGGCAGGAAGCTTTACACTCCTAGCACCCGGACAGCACCTGGTACACAGTGGGCATTCGTCAATGTATTTGTTGAGTGACCTGGCCCTGAACACTTAACTAGAGAGTCTGTTTCCCACAGGGCAGGGATCAGCAAACCTTTCTGTCAAGGCCAGACAGTGAGTACTTCAGCTCTGCAGGCCATGGGTCTCTGCCCTTGTAGCTAAAGCAGCCACAGAAGATTCCTCAACAAATGAGAATGGCTCTGCTCCAATACACATAAAGCTTTATTCACAAAAACGGGCAGTGGGCCACCTGGCCCTGGGCTCTAGTTTGCTGACCCTGCTACAGGGGAGAGAAAAGGTTTCTAAACAGGAGGGGGAAAAGGGTGACACTGTGTCTTAAATTCTGAGATATTCTCAATTACTAGTAAATGAGAGCCGGAGGGTAAGCGCAGCAGACAGGAGTAATTAACCAGTGAACAGCTGACAGAAGGCGGCGGAATCCGGGCTGCCCTCCAGGTGGCTGTTTCTGCGATTGGCTGATAGAACGCCTGCACCATCCAAGGCCAGGAGCTTCCACCTGCGGCCCACAGCGAGCCCCCCAGAGGACACCTCCTGGGGACTGCGCACCCGGCGAACCAGCCGCCTCACCTTCGCCCACCCCTTTCCCTAGAGCCAGTGTCAACCCTCCTGACACAACTTAACCGTCTCCCCAACACACACACGCGCGCGCGCACACACACACACACACACACACACACACACACGACGTATACACACACTCGTCCACTCCAGCACGGCTTTTCCACGGGCGTGCTGCTGGTAGTTTAGGTTTCATGCCTAGCAATGGCCCAATAAACCCTTCGCTTTAAAAAGACCTTCAGCTGTGGCAGTTAAAATGTTTTGCTCAACCACATAATGAGATGGAGAAGAGCTAGGAGTTTCGACATTGGAATCAGAAATTACACCCTCACCTTTCATCTTTCTATCCTCATTCTAGAACGAGAAAGAATGGAGGCCACGAATATGAGCCACATCATAATTTTACATTTTCCAGAAGCCACATTTAATTAACCCAACATACCCCAAATATCGCCATCTTAACACATTGCGGACCAGTAGTTTTATTTCCACCTTCACCCAGTGGCCAGATAAGTTCCTATTGAACGAGTACAAAAAACGCTTTACATAAGTGTTAAAGGCGCGCTTTAACATTAAATACCCATTGCATTTTGAAGTTATTACATGTTCTTACAAGCTAGTATCTTTTTAAAGTATGAGACTTTGTAAAGCACTGTGTAATATGAAGCAAGAATTCTCTCGATCCGTCGGCAATGTTAATACACATAATCAGCATAAAAATCGAGATGTTTTACATCCCTTTTCTTCACAGAGTCTTCGTGGCCCACTGTGCATTCACTCTATGGCACATCCGTTTGGATTCGCTCCAATTCAATGTCCAGTGACCGCAGCGGCCGGCACCCTGGGCAGCAGGGAAGAGTGACCGACAGAAACGACCCGCACATCTCCGCCCGCAGTGACGGTGTGGCACCACCGGGAGGGCCGCCTGGCTTGCCCACGGGTCTTGGACCCAATTGCACTGGGGTAAACCAGTGTCCTCACCTTCCAGCCACATGTTCCCACGGGACCCTCCAACCACCACCTGGGCGGGCACGTTATACCAGTTCACAAACCAGAAGCTAACGAGGGACGGAACCAAGACAAAACTGCGATCTCCTGGGGGGGTGGGGGGGGTTAGGGGGTACATGGTGATGGAAGGAGACTCCACTCGGGGTGCTGAACACAATACAACACGCAGAACTGTACCCCCGAAGCCTCGGTAATTTTATCAACCAATGCGACCCCAATAAAACCAATAAAGGGGCGGGGGCGGCGTGGCTCAGTAGTTGAGCCTCAACTATGAACCGTGAGGTCACCGTTGGATTCCGGGCCGGGGCGCAGCCCCGGGTTGCGGGCTCCATCCCCAGTGGGGGGCGCGCGGGAGGCAGCCGAGCAGTGATTCTCTCTCATCATTGATGTTTCTCTCTCTCCCTCCTCTCCCTTCCTCTCTGAAATCAATAAAAATATATTTAAAAAAAAGGGGGGATCCCACTACCTGACTTCTGGTCCGATCTCCCCACTGAAGCGCCGCCCCTAGTGAGAGCTGTCACTGCGTCTGCCTGTGAGATGAGCCTTTACTCCCGCCGCCCGGGCTGTCAGCCCCGGAGACAAGGCCCGTCTGCGGTATTTACACGAACGAACGACTGAAATTTCTGGTTGGCCCCTCTGGTTTTTCGCCGATTTCAGTCACGTAACGTGTGGTCCATGGGGACGGGCGATGCACCACCACACTGGCTGTTCTGAGGCGAAGCTCAAGTGTGCTTCTGGCAGAATCCCGGGACCCGGAGCCGGCCAGAGGCCCAGCGCGACC
>NW_005370105.1:1726364-1727124 GCF_000412655.1 Myotis brandtii | reverse complement strand
CTAAAGTTTGAGTTTGGCGCCCGACTTCCGCTGAGGGGGCGGAGCAGAGAAATAGGCGGAAGCTGAAGGCGGGTTGGACCTCGCCGGCCACCGTTGTCTTCTTCCGGTTGGTTGGGGGCGGGGCCGGCAGAGCGGTAGTCCCGGCGTCACCAGCGTGGCGGGGCCCGAGGCGGCCATCTTTGATAAGGGCAGAGGTTCCCGCGGGGAGCTGACAACTTTCCCTCCCTCCACTCGCTGCTTGCCCTGAACGATGGCGGCCTCTGCGCCGACTCCGCACGCGACGGGCTTCCCAGCCGAGGGTCGCTGCGGCTACTACGTGGCCAAGAAGAAGAGGTTCTGCAGGATGGTGGCGGCAGCCGGGAGGAGGTTCTGTGGCGAACACGCTGGCGCCGCGGAGGTCTGGTAGCTCCCCGCCCGAAAGTCGGAACCAAGTTTCCCGGCCCCGCCCTTCCCCTCTCGCACCGACTTGGGCTTCCGTCCCCCGGGTTTTCCAGCCTCTTAGGTTCATCCCCGCGGTTCTGGGCCCCCGGGGGGCGACGGGGAGAGGGACTCCCGCGTCCTCCGCGTCGCCGCCCCCCGGGGTCCCTCCACGACGCGCGGGGATCCGCACCCCGTTTGTTCTCGTCAGTGCGGCGGAGAGAAGCTCCTTAGAGTGTAACTTGGAAGCAGGTGTTTCTTTACTTTTCGGTGACAGTCGACAGGCAGTGTCATCCTGTGTTGGTTTGGGGTGTGCAGCACCGTGTGGACGAAGGGACCCCCC
>NW_005370105.1:1713398-1726096 GCF_000412655.1 Myotis brandtii | reverse complement strand
ATCAATGATTCTCTCTCATCATTGATGTTTCTAGCTCTCTCTCCCTCTCCCTTCCTCTCTGAAATCAATAAATATATATTAAAAAAATAAAAATGAAAACAGGCAGCCATTGTGTTCACTAGTACAGTCCCCCCTATACCTGGACTGTGAGTTGGGGTGTAGATGATAGGAAAATGGGAATGGGAACAGAGGAGGGGGTGCCGGTGGGGAAAGGCCCTGCCGGTAGGTTCTGGGTTGAGGAGAAGAGGCAGGTGTCTGCTTCGTGCCTGGGGGCCAGGCAGCCATTGTGTTCACTAGTACAGTCCCCCCTATAACTGGACTGTGAGTTGGGGTGTAGATGATAGGAAAATAGGAATGGGAACAGAGGAGGGGGTGCCGGTAGGTTCTGGGTTAAGGAGAAGAGCCAGGTGTCTGCTTCGTGCCTGGGGGCTGCCCAGGACTGGGTGTGTGGTTTTTGTTAGTCCCGGGTTCACCCTTCTAGGCTCCATCCAGGACAGCTCGGCCCTTTCATCCGCCACTGTCCGTGGTGGCCATCGCCCTGCTTCAGACGCTGAATGCCCTGGTACTGGCCCAGAGGGCGGCACACGGGAACCAGCTTACCCTGGTTTGGGGTGGGGCGGCCTGGACTTGGGGTGAGAACTCTTGGGAGCACACCCACAGGTGTGTGGGCCGGCTTTGAGGGGACCGGCAGACATCCCTCGATTGAAGGAGATGCGTGGTTTTGTTCTCACTCTGAGACCTCGGACGTGAGCTTAGCCACACGGCTGGAAGGTGACAGCAGACTCAGAATCAGTCTTACCAGCCGATCGGTCGGTTGGTCGGTCGGTATTCCCCAAGAGCCAGCCCCGTGCTACGCAGGTTTTTAGAAACGATTCTCTCACTTCATCTTCCTCCACCTTTGGAGGCAAAATTAATGGTCATGTTTGGGTGGAGGCAGTAGGTCTACCTAAGGTCACAGAGTTAGGAGCTGGAGAGAACCAGACCTCTGAGTATTGCCTGTGCCCTACAGGTCCCGTGGATGTTGCGTGGAGCTGCCATCACGATTAATTTCCTTTGAATTTTCCTAGTGCATATGGTTCAATCCACGTGACTTAGAAACAAACGGTGCGACTCTGCTCGCCTGTAGAATTTAACCATGAGCAAATGGTTAAATGCCATAGTTCATCGTGTCTAAGACCCTTTCTTTGAGCATCTCTGAAATCAGTGACATCACAACTAAAATTGGCAGTATTTTTCTCTCTTAGGGGTGCCTGAGCTGATAGTGGTGTCTTCGTCAGTGCTGTCATAGGTGCAGGTTCATATGCAGGCCTTCTTCAACCTGTAGGAAGCTGCGGAGCCTCGTCCAAAGCAGTATCTGCTCATGTGTGCGCACACCAGCTGCTCTGGACACTGCAGTGGTTGAACCCTGTGACCTACTTGAGCCAATGTTTCATTCATGGCCACTTAAGGAGTCTCTGCCTTGTTTCGGGAATGCATAAACTTAGGATTGCACTGAAGTCAAAGCTAGTACCTGTAAGCAATGAATTTGATATTTTATTCAAATAAATATATCCTTTTTCTTTACTAGGAAGAAAATGCTCGAAAAAGAATCCTGTGTCCTTTAGATCCGAAACAGTAAGTACGGGGTCAGATAAGGGGTTTTTCTGTGCCGGAAACAGTAATTGTCACAAGTCTTACTTTAAATAATTTTCTCTTCAAATGTAGCACAGTCTACGAAGATCAATTAGCAAAGCATTTGAGGAAATGTAACTCAAGAGAGAAGCCCAAACCTGTAAGTAGCTGATCGGTAGAACTGAATGGTGGCCGTGTGCTGTGTGATGTTTTACAGACTCAGCAGGTTACAGATGTGAGCATTTAACTCTCGTCTCCGAGGCTTGAATGAGGTCACTGCGTTTGCATGTGTGAAGGCCAGCACTGTATCCGACAGAGTCCTCGTTCAGATAATAGAATTTTATGCAACCAGAGTGTAGTTCAGAGAGTGATTTCACAATGTGTTTATTCAAAAATATTTCCTTAGTGTCTCCTAGGGTTATTCCAATTAAATTGATCCCAAGGGGCTTGTTTGAAACTGGTAAGTAAGCTGTAAAGAACGGGTATCGTAATAAGGTCAACGGAAGGAGTGCACATGTGATAAGAACACACCCTTACGTAAAAATTAAAATTAAGTCCAAGAGACCAAGACAGGCTTCCCAGAGAGAATGATTATCTATTTTCATTAGTATTTTAGGTGGAAGAAATCAGACCTAAACTGTTGTGACATCGGTATCTTACCTCTGGTGTTGGTCATGCTTCCTGTCTGATCAGCAGCCATGGGTATAGTTGATGCTTTGTTTTTGCTTTAACGCCGTGAATAGAACTGACACAGCCTTCAGTCTGCACTGTAGTGAGGTTAAAACTCTTCATAGAAAATTACTGATGAATTTCTCTAGACAACAGATGTTCACAGAACCACTCACTAGGATAGAAGATCCGTGAACACAGAGGTCCTTGTTCTGTTCTCTCCTGTGGTGAATCCTCAGCACCCAAAGCTAATGAAGGGCCACAGTAGGTGCTCAGTAACTATGTAATGAAGGACCACAGTAGGTGCTCAGTGGCTGTGTAATGAATGACCACAGTAGGTGCTCAGTAACTATAATGAATGACCACACTAGGTGCTCTGTAACTGTGTAATGAATGACCACACTAGGTGCTCAGTAACTATAATGAAGGACGACAGTAGGTGCTCAGTAACTGTAATGAATGACCACACTAGGTGCGCTGTAACTGTGTAATGAATGACCACAGTAGGTGCTCAGTAACTAATGAAGGACCACAGTAGGTGCTCAGTAACTGTGTAATGAATGAATGGGTCAAAGGGAGGCACAGACGGGGGGAGAAGGGAAGGATCAGTTTTTCAGTTCAGTTTCTGTGAGCTCTTCACAATAACAGTATTTTTATGGTTTTGTTTTGGTTAAGGACTTCTTTATTCAAGATATTAATGCAGGCCTAAAAGACGAAACAGAAATACCTGAACAGTTAGTAAGTACTTGACTTTTTACTTTTAAACAGTATTTATAAGCTGTCTCCACGTTGAATAAGCTGCGTTCCAATTTTTGTTTGGAATAAGTTAATTTTTTAAAATTTAGAATGCATTTTCCTATAGAATTGATATTCTTAGTGATCAGCTCACCCCTCATTTTTTTGTATGTAGGTTCCAATTTCTTCTCTCCCTGAAGAGCAGTTGGAAATTTTAATTAAGAAGTTGAAAAAAGCAAGTGAGGGTAAGTCTGCCTAAAGTTGCGAGTTCAAGATTTTTAAGAACAGTTAGGTGGTACGTGAACCGGCACCACTGTGGTTGAAGGGTGTTCCTACCATTGTCCAGAGCCCTGTGGTTTCAGGTCTGGTTGCTTAAGCTCTTGTGCTTACATTTGGCACAGGTTTGAACTCTACACTTAAAGATCAAATTATGTCCCATCCAGCATTGCATGATGCCCTTAATGACCCTAACAATGGTGACTCTGCAACCAAACACCTGAAGCAGCAGGTATGTGTAGGCCACGCTGATCCTGAACATGGCCTCTGGTCTGTCAGAAGCTAACATTCCGTTCCTTCTAAACATAGCTACTAATGAGCTTTCACTCCGTGTGCCTTTCAGGGACAGAACCCTTCCCTTCTAATAAGTATGTGTAAACGTCTACTAAAATGTTCGGCCTGACTATGGGTCTGAGTACTGCGTGTTAAATATTTAAAAACAAAGCAAGAGAAAAAAATTTAAAGCCACACAGACATCTTCCTTGTGACCATGCCGCCTTCTGTAGACATTACCTTCTGCTATTTTTCCCACTTGAGCCAGATGTGTTTGCTCTCGTTTATAAAATAATCTCGTGAGGTTTGCAGGCTTCTATTTTAGGTAACATTGAGAAATTAAAGTTACTTGGTCCAAGAAGATGCTTTGTTGAGTTTGGAGCAGGAAAGGGGAAATTATCTCACTGGGTTGATATTGCCTTAAAAGATGCCGAAGAAGTTCACTTCATCCTCGTAGAGAAGGTGCCCACGAGGTTCAAGGTGAGCGACCACGGCCGCACACTGTGCGAGGATGGGCTTGCACTTCCTCGTAGACCAGAGGCATGTCTCTTAAAGAAGGGGGATTTTGCTCTGAATTTTGAAAACAAATAGAACTTGTTTATTTTCATAAAGCTTTTTCTTAAACATAGAAAAGCCATGGTTATAATAATGTTCTGTTTGTGCAGGTAGATGGCAAACACAGAAAGAAAAATTCAGTGTTTCAAAGACTTCAGATCGACATTCAACACCTGTGTTTGAGTGAGTTGCGTAACTTTCCGTTGTCTGCCATAAATCATAGACGTTTCCAACTCGGGTTGCTTGGAAGTCCAGCCACGCATGACGCACGTGAGGCGCGAGGGCGAGGCCTGGTCAGGCAGCTGCCACGCTGCTCGCTCACAACCGCCTGTGCTTCTCATCCAGCCGCTGCATCTTTGAGCCTCATTCCTAAACCACCAAGTGCGAATGTTTCGTTTGAGTCTCTCTCGGCCCTAAAATTCAAAGACTCTACTTAGTTCTCTGTTTGGGGAGGCACCGTAAGGCCTTATCCCACGAGGGGCTGACTTAGTTCTCCTCTCCTTTTATTTCAGACAGGATTCCCGTGCTGAGCAGGGAGAGGCTGCCTGTGGTAGGAATCGGAAAGCACCTGTGTGGCGCGGCGACAGGTAAGCCAGCACACCCATCACGTCTCCATGCTCTCGAGGTCCTAGCGCACGGCCCCGCCATTTCAGGGGTGTCTCCGTGTTCCCGTCACGTGGTCACAGCTTGGTGGTCTGCCCGGGAGCACTGCCCGTGGGAGAGCAGACAGGGCCTCCTGCTCAGCTGCTCATGGCCCCGAGTGAGATCAGATACAGGGCGCTCCTGCTCCCCGTCTTGAATGGTGTGCTTCTCCTCGGTGGCTCTTCCTTCCTGGTTCTCCCTCTGCGTCTTCCCTCCATCTCTCCTTTCAGCACTGGCACCTCCGCCAGCCTACACGGACGCCTGGCCTCTTCATTTCTTTCTTCGGCTTTTCTTGAGGTGGAAACCTCCGTGGCTTGTAAGTGTAGGGAGATGAGTTTGCTCCGTGCGAGGCATTTCCTCAGCCAGGGCAGGAGACCTGAAGTCAGTCCCAGGATTTGGACTGAAAGATTTTGCAAACTAGACCTTAAGCTTCGGACAGTTTTTCTGGGAAGTAGACTTTATGCAGAATAAATCATTCAAGAAAGTGAGACGATAATGAGAAAAGAGCAAATACGAACAAAGCTGACCATTCAGAAGAGATTGATCACTGGTGGGAAGCCAAGCAGGTTGGCTGCTTTTGGTTTGGGGTTTTAGAAGCCATAGTGCTCCCTCGAAGTGAAAGGACTCGTGGGGAAGACGCTGCCGTGGGGCCGTGGTTGTGTTTGCAGATCTGGCATTACGCTGTCTGGTTGAAACATACGGTGCCAGGCGTGAGGAGGGGAATGAAGAGCCTTCAGCCAAACGGATAAAGAACAATAAGGCAGACAAAGACCTGGACGCTGCGGCCGAGGACGGAGGTGAAGGAACCGTGGCGGAGGAGTGGAGCCCTGTGGCTGGCATTGTGGTCGCGCTGTGCTGTCACCACAGGTGCGATTGGAGACACTATGTGGGCAAAGACTATTTCAGGGCCCGGGGCCTGGGAGCCCTGGAGTTCCACTATTTCCAGCGCATGAGTAGCTGGGCGACGTGCGGGAGGCGGACAGCTGCTCTGGAGGCCTCCAGTGTCCCCAGGACAAGAGATGACGAGAGCGAGGACGGCGAGGAGCATGATGGCGGGGGACACAGAGGCCCTGAGGACCGCGCCGGGACTTTGCCCGGGTAAGTGACGAGGAACTGGACAGCTCTGGGGCGGGACTGTTCATCATCTCTGTTCTCAGACGAATGCTGCCAAAGTTCACTCATGAACATGTGTGTGGCTGTCAGCTCAAAGACTCACGTCTGCACTGTGGTCATAAGTGAAGCGTGTCTGGGAAGCATGGGACACAGCGCCCAGGGTCTGGCAGCTCACCGGCGGCTTCCAGTAAACAGGAGCCATAAAAGAGCTTGTTGTAAACTGACAAACGTGAGCGTTGCTGTGTGTGTTCTTCGCTGTAGGTTTCTCCCTGCGGAGGAGAAGGAGAGGCTGGGGCGCCTGTGTAAGCTGCTGATTGACCAGGGCCGCCTGGAGTACCTGCAGCGGCGGGGCTTCCGGGCCGCGCTGCAGCGCTACGCCGACCCGGGGGTGTCCCTGGAGAACGTGCTGCTCACGGCCTTACCCGCGCAGGCTCCACCAGCAGACGCGACTGCTTGACGGAGAAGAAACTGAACACCATCTGTCTTCCACCAAAAAACAAGGCCTTCTACATTGTATTTTTATATTCACAAAAATATCATTGATAGCAGGTAATGCGAACTTTAAAAAAACGTTGTGCCTCATTGAACTTTGGTACTAGCTTTGTTTTTTACTTGAGAAGAGTCCAGACTTGAGAGAATTTACCAAAGTCACTTCAGCAGGCGCCTGGGTCCCGTCAGCTGTCGGGGTCTGTAGAGGCGGGGGGCGTGGTCGCACAGTCGGCTGCGGCATCTGAAACACACAACAGGTCACCATGGGACTAGCACAGTCACTTTCTAGGTACATGAATTTTGGAATTCATTGTCCCTTGGTTTTATTTAGTCCTTTTTATTTCTCAAGTTCAAGGCGTAATAATCACTTGTCAGTTTCTAACGGGGCAGCCTGAGCATTGGCTTCTGTGTGGGTTTTTCTTTCCAAGCAGATCTGGAAAGAATAGTCAGTTTGCTCTTTTCCTTTGCAAACAGATCCAGAGCTATTCACAATCAACCAATAAATTCACCTTTAGATTTCCAAGGTGAGACCTGCGTTTATATATTCTCAGAATTTGTCCAAGCAAACTCCAAAACCGAAACGATGTTTTCCAGGGGAAGAAAAAAATATTTCGTTCTATTGGGTATTATACAGTTAGAACTTCCAAAAAGACACTGAGAAGCCCACTTCACAAATTAAGTCGAAATTTGCAAATAACTTCTGAAGTTAATTATCTCACATCTTTTAACAGGCTACTTTTACATGTATAATTACAAATATAAATGTGTTCTCTCTTGTTTGGGAAAAGAATTTGGAATGTAGTGAAAATTAGGTAGTGAAACCAAACACCTCACACTGAGGCCTCAGTTAACTCGTAAAGAGTTTCTATGCACAGCAATATTAAACCAGTCACATGGCGAGACTGGTATTTTCCACATCGCATCCTTGAGTGATTCTGCCTTTATTTGTAAACAAATGTGTTAATCATTGGTACGTTTGCCAAGACAAAGATTCAGAATTACTAGTTTTGGATTAATGATACTCTTAGGAAACTTTTTATAGGTCTGTGGTTACATGAATTGTAAATTAAACAGCCTATTTTTAATTCCTGACTTTTCTATTTTAGTTTAATCTCATGTTTTGTGAAACTGCGTGGGTTCAAATCCCAAGCCTACCACCTCTCAGCTGTGTGACCTTGGGCAAGCTACCTAATCTCTTTGTGCCTCAATTTCCTTTTAAAATGGGGGTGATGACAATAATAAAGCCTACCTCGCAAGGTTGTTGTGAACATCAGATGAGATTATGAATGTAAAATGCTTAGAATAGTCGGAGCACAGAGTAAGTACTCCATGAATATAACTGTTATAAATAGTGCTAGTTCATGAATCTCATCATTTTAATAAATAATAAGCAGACTTGGTTGTATTGACTGTTTAAGTTACAACCTTTTTCTCTTGTTATAAGTTGTATGCAAAATATTATTAAAGTAAGGTAGTTTGATTCTATTTTAAGTTAGTTACTCACGCGCCCCCCATTCAAGGAAATATAAATGAAGATAATACATCCTATATAATAAGAGAGGAATATGCTAATTAGCCATTATGCTCTGAGGCATAACGACCAAGTGCATCACAACCAGATCATGGATCAGCAGGAGGGTGGGCCAGCGAGGTACAAGCGGGTTGCGGAGAGCTACAGGAGGGGGCAGGGCAGCAAGCCATGAGGGGGGTGCAGGGGGGAGAGGGGAGCTACAGGAGGGTGGCAGTGAGCTACTGGCGTACAGATTCATGCGCAGGGCTACTAGTCATTCAGTAATTAACCTGATACACTGGGTCAGACAATGCTCATTTATGTCACACCATCCGTTTTGTACCATTCAACACCTCATGCCCAGAAATAAGTGATTATGCTATAGGAGGCACAATCACTTAAGTTTCATAAAACATTTACACACGCACGAGAATCACCGCACACACACGAGAATCACCAACACAGTCTTGTGGTCCATTTACATTTCCGACACGGGTACCCAGTTCTCTATGGGAAGTAACGATTGCCCTTCAGCATGCCAGCCGTAGGCCAATCGCAGCTTTCCCCGACCCTGTTCATTGCCCTTAGCATCCTGACCGACATGTGGGACGTGCCCCTAGCTGCTCCTCACCTGCGGAACCTGCAGGTTCAGCTGGTGGATGTTCCTCTCCCATAGATGCTTCTCTCCCTCTGCCTTCCTCTTGCTCTAAAATCAATAAAAACATGTTTTAAAAAGAGAAGAAATCCACAAAGGAGTTCATGAACGTAAACACTCCTCCACCAGAAGGAATACGGAACCTGCGTGAAGCACCAGTCGCATACCTGCTTGTCTCCGGGACTCCTGGATGTAGGTGCGCATGAACTGGAGGCCGAATAATTCCTGCTCCTCCTCCTCCTCGGTGCTCTCAGGGGGGGGAAGGGTCACTTCCAGTCTCAGCGGGTTGTCTCTGAAGTTGACAAACCTAGCAGAGTGCCAGAAACCAGGGCTTATAGGTGCCGTGGGAGTGTGCACTTCCCTGGAGACATAGCAACGATGATAGTATAAGCCAGCGGTTGCCAGCCTTTCGGACCTCCTGGACCCGCAGTGGTCCACGGACCACCGGTTGGCGACCGCTGTTCTAAACAACTCTTTCCAGCTGGTCCCAATGACAGCATCTTGGTGAGCTGTGACATAGCCCAAGAATCTTTACGTTTCTTTCTTGAAGAAAAAAATACTAGCTAGAGACAACTTATTTCCAGAGCTCGTAAAAGTAACTGCTAGTCCTGGGGGGTGTGACTCGGTTGGGCGCCCTTCAGTGCACGAAAGGTCACGGGTTCCATTGGTCAGGGCTCATGCCCAGAGTGAGCACTCCTCCCAGTAGAGGGCGTGCAGGAGGCAGCTGATGGATGTTTCTCTCATCAATCTTTCCCTCTTCTTTCCCTCTCCCTCTCTAAGATCAATAAAAACATTTTAAAATAAATAAAAGCAAGCAACTGTTAGCAGCACGGACTTAATGTGGAGCAGTGGGACTTCCCAGGGCATTCCTAATGCATCTCAAACACACGGAGGCTCCGACCTGACAATGGGGTTATGTCCCGATGGACCCACTGTAGCTTGAAAGTCAGCCGAAAATGCATGTAATTCCCCGAAGCTCCTGCACAGGATAGCTTCACCTGGCCTACCTGACACACGCTCAGAACACTCCCATTCGCCTGCACTTGAGCCAGGCCATCTAACAGAAAGCCTGCTTTATCTGTACAATGAGCGCAATAAACTTAAAATATGCGTATTTTATAGACTTGTTTGTGTCTTTTTATCATTGTAACTTCACCATCTGGTACAGACCTTGGTAGTCGCTGCACGTGTGAATGAATGAATGAATGGTTTTGTTACAGACGTGGGATTTGGCATGAATTCTCATGTCTGATGTTCACTGCCAAGAAGTTAAATTTTGGGAGGAAGATACCAAAGGAGTTTTAATAGTAATGAACTTAGGCGATTTCATGAAAACGTCATCAACAGAGGACATTCCTTGCCTGGCCATGTGCTCAGTGGTTGAGCATTGACCCAGAACCAAGAGATCTTGGTTCAATTCCGGGTCAGGGCACATGCCTGGGTTGTGGGCTTGATCCCCAGAACGGGGCGTGCAGGAGGCAGACGATTGATGATGTTTCTCATCGATGTTACTCTCTCTCCCTCTTCCTTCCTCTCTCTTTAAAAGTCAATAAAAACATATTTAAAAAAAATGCCGAAACCGGTTTGGCTCAGTGGATAGAGTGTTGGCCTTCGGACTGAAAGGTCCCATTATATGCATCGGTCAGGGGCATGTACCTTGGTTGCGGGCACATCCCCAGTGGGGGGTGTGCAGGAGGCGGGCACATCCCCAGTGGGGGGTGTGCAGGAGGCAGCTGGTCGATGTTTCTCTCTCATCGATGTTTCTAACTCTCTATCTCTCTCCCTTCCTCTCTGTAAAAAATCAATAAAATATATTTTTAAAAAAACATATTAAAAAATATAGGACATTCCTTGAGGCTGATAAATCCCAGCACGGCTTTAGTTTTATGGACTCGGTATTATATGCATCCGATTTGTAAATTAAAGTTTCAAAGTTGGACACGTCTTTGAAATGCGTGTACTCATCTGAAGGAGAACTCAGATGTGTAGTGATTCCTCTGTGTGGCTGTGTTCCGCAGCCAGAGGAGTGTGTCAGTCTGGTGTGGAGAACCTTTACCTCAGGCTGGGCATCTCGCCCATGCACGCCGGGATGTCTTGCAGTTTGTTGTTGCAGAGAACGAGCGTGCCCAGGTTTTTCAAGCTGCTGATGGACTCGGGCAAGCAGGCGATTTCATTCCGCTGCAGCCACAACGTGTGCAGACTCTGCATCCTGAAGAATTAAAAGAGGTTTCTGCGATGAGTCCATCACACACAATATGGACACCCTGGTTCTTAGGAACTTAACAAAGAAATGTCACCTTCTCTAGCATCTCCACTAGCCAGCATACTGATCGAGTGAACTCACCTCACCTCACCTGCTTATAAGGGAACGGCATTGGGGACTTCATCCCTACGGGGCAGTGTCATGGTGCAGAAGTGGAAATGAGATCAGTGTATTCTAGACTTCTTCACTGCTCTCATAGAATTTCTTAAAGAAGGGCTGCTGTAAATGGGATCGAATCCGAATCAACGAAAATCAGAAATTACTAATGTGCTCAGCGGGCAAAGGAAGTGTGCACGTGGTTAACACCATGGAGTCGGGCCAGGCGGCCTGGGTTCAAGTCCCGGATCGCACACTTACTGTGACCTTGAGCAGTCTGGCTTCCTCGTCCACTCCTAAAGTGCACAGAAGTGTCCGGCATGCACCACGCAATGTTGTCACCATTGCGGCATGTTCTCGTCACATTGCGGAAGCCAGGTAGCCAGTTTTGCTATTTTACTTTCTTTTCTTTTTTTGGAGTAAATGAAACTCTTCTATTAAATGGTAGCACAGTTAGAACTAGATGTATCTACTGTGCTTATGCTTGGGGTCCCCTTCATTTTATTTGTTATTTCTTATCCTAGGTTACTTCAGCATGTGCGTTGGTAGCATTAAAAGTTGTTTGCTTGCCTGGTCGGTGTGGCTCAGTGGTTGAGTATCAACCAATGAACAAGGAAGTCACTGATCAATGC
Organism: Myotis brandtii; assembly: GCF_000412655.1. NCBI lineage: Eukaryota > Metazoa > Chordata > Mammalia > Chiroptera > Vespertilionidae > Myotis > Myotis brandtii. Next base: position 1,714,577 of record NW_005370105.1, on the reverse strand, counting down.
CCGGTCAGGGCATGCAGGAGGCAGCCGATCCGTGACTCTCTCTCCTCACTGATGTTTCTCTCTCTCTCCCCCTCCTTCCTCCCTGAACTCAGTGTGGAATAGAAGCTGTTTGCCTTACCTCTCTATGGCATCGGGGAGCTGCTCGAGTTGGTTGCTCCCCAGGTCCAGCCACTCAAGGGCAGGCATGCTCAGCACGGCGGGGGGGATGGCGGTGAAGCTGTTCATGCTCAGGTCCAGGTGGGTGAGCTTCGTCAGGCGGCCGAGCTGAGGAGGCAAGCGAGGGTCCCAAAATGAGGGAACGAGCTGGACACGCCCATGGCGAGGGAGCTCCGTTACAGCGAGGAAAGCTCCCATAGGCGTGGGCTCGATGTCCTCATCGTGGAAATCAAAGTAAACCTAAGTGACCTCCAGCATGAAGCACTCTCCCACGGAAGCTCATCTGCTCCCAGAAAAGTCTCTCCCGAAGAGACCCAGTCCCAGGCCTCGCAGACCGGCCGGGAGGGACTTCTTTCCTTTCTCACAGTAGACATGCTTTCCTTTCGTCCAGGAGCAGAGATTGGTAGGGAAAAGCTCAAATTCAAAATTATCTTTAATGGGACCCTCTCCTTTGTGCCGATGCTCTACATATGGTACCTCAGGCATAGAATTTACCGTTTAGTCATTCCACATTTTTATTTATTTATTTTTAAAAATATTTTTATAGATTTCAGAGAGGAAGGAAGAGGAGAGAGAAATAGAAACATCAATGATGAGAGAGAATCATGGATCAGCTGCCTCCTGCACGCCCCTCACCGGGGATCGAGCCTGCAACCCGGGCATGTGCCCTGCCTGGGAATCGAACCGAGACCTCCTGGTTCATGGGTCGACGCTCGACCACTGAGCCACTCCGACCAGGCAAGCAAACAACTTGTAATGCTACCAACAGGCGTGAAGTCCTCTAGGATAAGAAATGTTCCATCTAGTAATTGGTGTTTCTCCAGCTTTCAAGTTTAAGCCATGAATAAAACACTTCATCAAAATCTGTCATCAGACTTTTACGATTTTTAAACAGCTTAGAACAGAGTATAAAGAAATTGTTTTTACATCAGCATAAATATGTTTGTGTTACCTGGCGGGTGTGGCTCGGTGGTTGAGTGTCAACCTATGAACCAGGAGGTCAGGGTTCGATTCCTGGTCAGG
>NW_005370105.1:1706099-1713350 GCF_000412655.1 Myotis brandtii | reverse complement strand
GCCAATCAGTGATTCTCTCTCATCATTGATGTTTCTCTCTATCTCTCTCTCTCTGTCTCTCTCTCTCTGTCTCTCTCTCCCTTCCTCTCTGAAATAAAAAAATATATATTTTTAAAAGCAATCTGGGCACTCTATAACAACCACCTAGTTACCAAAGAGTTTTTTCTATCAACACATTGTGCTTCATGATGATGATTAATTCATTCAACACACATTTATTAAGTATCAACTACATCCTAGCCTGTGCCTTCGCCTCCAGGAATGGAAATAAGTAAGACTCACTCTGGCCTTCAAGTCAATCACAGCCTGGTCAATGAAGGATGTCAGCACTGTGACAATAACAGAAGTATCTTATGCTAAGCGGAGGTTTCTCTTGTTTAAACAATGCCTCTTACTTACAATAACAGGAAACGGCTTTCACTACACATTTCCTGGAAGAAAATGGGTAGCATTTCTTTACTAGTGCTGCTTTGAACGATCCTACCACTGAGAGAAGCAAGCCACTAGCAGACGGGCACCAGCATCGCCGGCACTCTCCCCTGACCTCGGGAGGAAGCTCGCAGATGTCTCTGTTGACAGCCAGCTCCAGTTTCTCCAAGCTGGCGCAGTTACTCAGCTCCGGGGGGACCGTCTTGATCTTGTTGTAGCTAAGAGTCAGCTCCTGCAGTCTAGTAAGCAGCCCTACGAAAACAGTGCACAGTGAGACCGGCTGGGTGGACAATAATGTTTCATTGGGAAGAATTACACGTTAAGAACTTGCCAGGCCCGGCCGGTGTGGCTCAGTGTTGAGCGTCGACCTATGAACCAGGAGGTCACGGTTCGATTCCCGGTCAGGGCACATGCCCAGGTTGCAGGCTCGATCCCCAGTATGGGGTGTGCAGGAGGCAGCCGACCCATGATTCTCTCTCATTAATGTTTCTATCTCTCCCTCCCACTTCCCTCCTCTCTGAAATCAACAAAAACATACTTTAAAAAAAAAGAACTTGCCAGTTTTATGTTGATATATTCACAGTTGACAGGTTGTTAACTCTTCCCAGATAAGGGGCTGATGTACCAGTGCTTTAGGCAAAGACATTTTTTTTTTCATTCCGTTTTATCTATACTATATCCTGACCAATTTTCACTTTGGGGATTTCCTTTCTCCTTTAAGTGATCTTTCTTTCTTTCTTTTTTTTTTTTTAAGTATTTTTATTGATTTCAGAGAGGAGGAGGAGGGAGAGAGAGAGAGAGAGAGAAACATCATTGATAAGAGAGAATCATGGATAGGCTGCCTCCTGCACGCCCCCTAATGAGGATTGAGCCTGTGACCCAGGCATGTGCCTTTGACCAGAATCAAACCGGGGACCCTTTAGTCTGCAGGCCAACACTCTATCCACTGAGCCAAACCGGCCAGGGCTAAGTGATCTTTCTAATTTCCTTTCTTGCCTTCACACTGTCTCCTTCAAGGAGGAATTACTGAACCAGGAATATTAGTTTTAGAATCTATACAATTACATTTCTGAAGAGACTTTTCTGCATGGATCTCTCCTCCTGAATCACCTCAGTAAACCCAGGAGCCTGGATCCCCCAAGAACGTCGATGTAGAGCAGAATGTTTAAAATTTTCTCAAGACTCAGGGCTACGGGATGACGAGATCTTTATTCTATGTATCAAACAAAAACCGGTTTTATTTAATGTATGATTTTTTATTTTAGAGGGAGAGAAACGTTGATTTGTTGGCCCACTTATCTATGCATTCATTCAGGGATCAAACTCACAATCTTGGCGTATCAGGATGATGCTCTAACCAACTGAGCTACCCGGCCGCGGGCCTCAAGCAAAAATCTAATGAAAACACACCTGTGGGTGGATAAGACAGCAGGAGGATAAAAGCAGTTCCTTACCTATCCCTCGGGGTATCTCTGAAATCGTGTTTCGAGATAAATCTAACACAATGAGGTTCTGGAATCTTCCGATGAACTCAGGGATTTTCAACAAACCAGTTCTGTGCAGCTGCCACTCCTGTAGCTGATTCAGTTTCAGGAGAGAAGAAGGAAGGGTCTGAGTGGAGAGAAAGGAAAGACAGTCAGGATGTTACATCCATCAGTCCGTGTCCTGCCGCTGGGAAGTGGGGTCGTAGAGGAATTGTTGCATCTGTGAACAAACCTTGGAAAGTGGGTGATCTTTCCAGTGCTTCATGTTACTCGCTTTTGGGGGGGCTGTGTGTGTGCACGCACGTGTGTGCCTGTGTGTGTGTATGAGAGTCGGTGGACCTGAGAACAATAATATCCATTTCCATTTTGTGAAGTTTTAACTGAGTTATTTGCTTCAGAAACGCTATGTGATTTTCATTAGGCAGATGGTCATCCTTTATTTTTTAAAAAAATGAGAAATGACTTCTGAAAAGGATTAGAAGAAGAAATACTACAAATGATTTAAGTTTACGCAGAGGAGAAGCAAATTGAGTTTTTGCAGACACACACACACAAAAACTGTGACATTATATTTCTTTTCAGCTGTTCATTCCTTTGGGCATGCTATTAAAATTAGAATTTCTAAACTAATTCCAGTCTTAATGACCCGGTCTCAGAATCATCCTCCTGCGAAAAGCAGAATGTGGACAAACCACCGAGTGTTACCTGCCACGCTTACCTTCCACTCCTCCTGCTCTATCTTCAAAATAACTCTGCCGTTTTCCCTGGTGACCTTTTCCTTCAGCCTCGTCAAGGTGACCCGCTCCTCCCAGATCCGCACGAGCCTGGGAGACAGGGAGTCCCTTAGCTCACAGGCCAGGACAGAGGCCACACTCACCTTCCTATTCAACTGGGCAGAGCAGACACGACACTGGATGTGAGCCAGAGCATTCACTCTTCTATCAAGGAGGGCCCTTCAAATACAACAGATCAGCGGTGTCTGGAGAGCAAACAAGAACTTATCTTGTAAGGATGTTAAATATGATCAGTATCACAAATGCTTTGTTTTTTCGTCTTTGAAAAGTATCGTAACTCCCCATGAATTTGTTCTAGCGGCTTTATGGAGACATAGCTTAGTGCCATAAACTGAACCCTTTTACAGTGCAACTCGGCGGTTTGGGTATATGCACAGAGCTGTGCAACCATCTAATCTAAAACTGAAGCAGTCATCAGAGAATGGAGGTTTAAAACATTTGAATATTTCCTTGTCAAAATCTCTTGACATCTGGGAGGTAAGATATATTCTTAACAGTTTTGCCTATTAACTTATCTTCAGCAAGGGTTTTATTTTAATGCACAGAAACCCAAATATCTCTAAAAGTGTAATGTTTGCTGTTTGTGTTTATAAAATATTTCTGTAGAGTCTGTATATTTTCATCTGCGACTTGCCTAAGATTTAACTAATCAGCTAACAAGGGAATGTCGGTGTGTGTGGCCTTCTAGACTGAACAGCTGAGCTCCTGATTGACAATGAAATTGTTTTAAGATTAAAATTAAGAGAAAATTACATTTTGCAAATTCCAAGTAAAGATTCTAGCTAGAACTAAAAACTAATTTTGGTCTAGGTGTGAAAAAAAGATAGGCATTTTCCCTAAATTTATCAAATGGTATCTGATTTTCTTTTCCCCTAAAGATGGTCAGAAACCTCTAATATGGCTTATAGTAATTATATCTGTTAGCATAAGTGTTGTCTCTAACTCCAGGGCAGAATCTGGGGGTGATCCTTAGTTAGCGCCCCCTGGTGCTCAGGCCAGGTGAAGGTCAGTTTGGTGCATGAATGAATGAATGTCCCCAGGGGCTGACCTAAGTAAGGCCAGAGAGGAGTCTAGACGTAACCTTAGTGATGGAGGAGGAGTGTGTAACAACTTTTAGAATTTACATTTGACTAACATAGTCCTCCCTCCCCATCATAATCTAGTCATGAAGCTGAAAAAGAAGACACGGTAGGGGAAAATACTAGTAATTCACACTCCCTACTCTTGTACAGAGAGAACTCAGAGCTGCTGAAGTTAAATGATTCTTGACGAGACCTAGGTCATAGGTGAAATTCAAGAGTTTAAACCACGCCATGATGCCTGGCCACTGTTTTAAAAACGAGTAGGATTTATTACGAGTGCGGTAAAGTCAACTTGATCAGAAGTGTGTACTCTAAACAAGGGGTTTCATCAGAGTAGCTCCCTAGACAAAGCCGACCTAGGGAAGTGGGAGACCTGGGGTCGAGGTAATGCACAGGGCGTCGGACTGCGTGAGTGTGAATACCGGTTCCACACTTGTTAGCAACGTGATCTTTGACAAGGGACTGAGGCCTGTCCCTCAGGTTTCCCATCTTGAAAATGGAGAAAATAATAGGACCCATGGGTGACAGCGACTGCTTATCGTCCCCAGTATCCGTTACCCCTCTTCTTCCTCAGTAACAGATCCTCTAAATGTAAGTGGGCACAGATGTCATTGGGCCATCCCCCCTTCCAGCCAGATACGCGTCATGGGAAGCCTTGGCCAATGGGATGCTGGCAGGAGCAAGGAGTGCATTTGCCCGCTGGCCGGAGTCCAATCCCCTGGCTGCAGTTGGTGTTTCTATTTAGGGCCTTGGGGTGACTGCAGGAATGAAAGCCACGCACAGTTGAGCAACAAGGTAGACGCCGGAGATGTGACTCAGTGGCTGCTCTTCCAGCCCTGGGCCCCTTCACCCGGAAAAGTGGACATTTTGGTTTAAGGCACTAGGATGCCGGTTTTCTCCTCAGAGGAGGCTGTGTTTCAGCATGTTGAGAGGATCACATGAGGTGGTGCAAAAACACAGTTAACAGCATACCTAGTAAGCAGTGGGTGCACAGCGAGTGGCTGCCACCCTCATCACTGTCAGCAGCATCATTATCTCTCCTGGCTTTGGTTGGGAGAATGGCCCTCCCCATGCTTTTAGGGACAGTTATCAGACACCTATAGTTGCTTATTAATAATATTTTCCTCCTCTTCTTTGCTGGGAGAATACCTGTTATTTTCAACCATCTACACTTCCCCCAAGTAACCCAGGTATACCAGTAAGCCTTAATTTGTCTGAATCAATCATACAATCTCATTTCCGAGAAGGTAACTGGATGAGGGGTGTACACATGACCCAATTCTGGCCAATAAAGAAATAGAAATACTTTCCATTCTTCCCTTCTCTTCTCTGGTGCCCGGCTATGAGGCCCGGGAGTGCAGTCATCCTGTGACATTTCGGGGAGCTCAGTGGAGATGGGCAGTGGAAGGTGACAAGAGAAGCTGACTCTACAAGGCTGTTGGCGTTTTGCAAGTGCCTCGCCTCGGGACTTTCTTCCCGCTTATGCCATTTTCGGTTGCATTTTCTGTTATTTGCTAACTAACGCAAGACCGTGTGATGCTTAGAAAGAGAACTGAGGAGTGGAGCTATGGGGAATCAGTGAGGAAAAGGGCTCTTCTTGCAAGAATAGCAGAGCACTGGAGACATTCAGTGGGGAAAGCAGGCAGATACCAAGAAGGCAAATGAGAACCAAACGACTTAAATATAGCCAAATCTAGGAGTCAGGGGATTCTTGGAGGCCCTGGCTGGAGCTCACTGCTATTGAAATAGGCGAGAGTCTACAGAGCCTTCTGCCAGATGTTGTTTTATTTCTTAAAATATATTTTCATTGATTTCAGAGAGGAAGGGAGAGGGAAAGAAAGAGAAACAGGGCATCAACATGTCCTACTCTAATGCACTGCACAGATTTTCCTCAGTGATTTCTATAGAGTCATGCTCTATATCAGTGATGGCGAATCTTTTGAGCTCGGCATGTCAGCATTTTGGAAAACCCTAACTTAACTCTGGTGCCGTGTCACATATAGAAATTTTTTGATATTTGCAACCATAGTAAAACAAAGACTTATATTTTTGATATTTATTTTATATATTTAAATGCCATTTAACAAAGAAAAATCAACCAAAAAAATGAGTTCGCGTGTCACCTCTGACACGCGTGTCATAGGTTCGCCATCACTGACCTAAGCATATGCCCTGACCGGGAATCAAATCGTGACCTCCTGGTTCATAGGTCAACACCCAACCACTGAGCCCCGCTGGCCAGGCCAGATGTTCCTTTAGACCCTAGGGCAGCCGTGGGCAAACTACCGCCCACAGGCCGGATCCGGCCCATTTGAAATGAATAAAACTAAAAAAAAAAAAAGACCGTACCCTTTTATGTAATGATGTTTACTTTGAATTTATATTAGTTCACACAAACACTCCATCCATGCTTTTGTTCCGGCCCTCCGGTCCAGTTTAAGAACCCATTGTGGCCCTGAGTCAAAAAGTTTGCCCACCCCTGCCCTAGGGGATATGGTGTTGAGCAAACAATCACTGACAAGAAGACTAAATGGTACTCATCAAACTTTGGTGAATGTTGAGCAGAGTCCTCTGGGGACCCAGGAGAACTAGGGTTCTCACAGAGAGACCTTGTGTTTTCCGAGCCCCCGTCACATGGCCACTCTTGATTGAGTCGGGTGTCTGCTTTGGGTATGTGTTGAGTTTTCAATAAATAAACATCTCTATCAAATTCAATACTAACATGTTGAGCAGAGTCCTCTGGGGACCCAGGAGAACTAGCGTTCTCACAGAGAGACCTTGTGTTTTCTGAGCCCCCGTCACACGGCCACTCTTGATTGAATCAGGTGTCTGCTTTGGGTATGTGTTGAGTTTTCAATGAATAAACATCTCGCCCTAACTGGTTTGGCTCAGTGGATAGAGCGTCAGCCTGTGTACTGAAAGGTCCCGGGTTCGATTCCGGTCAAGGGCATATACCTTGGATGTTGAGCAGAGTCCTCTGGGGACCCAGGAGAACTAGGGTTCTCACAGAGAGACCTTGTGTTTTCCGAGCCCCCGTCACATGGCCACTCTTGATTGAGTCGGGTGTCTGCTTTGGGTATGTGTTGAGTTTTCAATAAATAAACATCTCTATCAAATTCAATACTAACGCCTGTAACAAATGCTCTTTCCTATAAGGATGCCATGAATTTCCACTCATTCAAAAGAATAAAGGAATTATAGCCTACTTCTGTTTAAACTCCTTCTCTCGCTTCAAGTCTTCAGTGAGTATCTGTATCCTCTTCTCCCACACTTCCTTCACGGCATTGACAGCCCCGGCGCAAACCCCGTTCCCTGACATGGTTTCTCCACATTGTCACAGAGTCCCCAGCTTCCTTAGGTTTAAATAGCGGGATCACAGGTGCGTCTCAGAAAGGACCTAATTGTACCAGAGGAGGACAGAAATGCATTTCAGAATGCTCACTGAGTACATCATGATCAAAT
>NW_005370105.1:1701208-1705852 GCF_000412655.1 Myotis brandtii | reverse complement strand
TTTTTTATTGATGTCAGAGAGGAAGGGAGAGGGAGAGAGAGAGATAGAAACATCAATGATGAGAGAGAATCATTGATAGGCTGCCTCCTGTACACCCCCTACCAGGGATGGAGCCTGCAACCCAGGCATGTGCCCTTGACTGGAATCGAACCCGGGACCCTTCACTTTGCAGGCCGACTCTCTAGCCACTGAGCCAAACCAGCTAGGGCTGCTTTTCATTATTAATTGCCTCTACATTATTGATTTCTTTAAAGGAGAAGTGTGCAGTATGTGTGGTAAGAGAGACCAAGACAGACAAATAATTGATAACTAATTGCCAATATGCAGAAAACCCTAAGAAGAGGGTCCCTGTTTCTAAGCAGCGCCCGCAGAACCCACACAGGGGAGCTTGCGGGATCTTGTGCCATTTAGAAACCTTGGGATACAAATGCTTAGAATCCCACCACCCACCTGTGTCACAGTCAACCTGCAAGTTGTCTCAGAGGTGAGCCAGTCCGAAGTATTTGCCTATCAGACAACAAAGTATTTATTAAAATCCCAAGTATCTACATGTAAATGTGTGTTTTACTAGACTTGCATGGGCTCATTCATTTCCTCATCCGCCATCAACATGGGGCACCTTCAGTTGCCCGGTAACAGCGCGGCCACGTTCCCTAGGACTGTGGTCTCCTCCTTGGTTATCCCCTGACAGGCCAGCGCGGTGCCTGGCTGAGGCGGGGACGGCAGTGCCGAGACCGGGAAACTCAGCTTCCCAAAGTCGAAAGGAAAGAAATACAACCTCAAAGCAAATGCTCCTGAACCCTCCAGAGAAGGACAATCACACGAGTGACCAGGAACCCCCAGAGTCATTTAGATCCAATATCAAGTTCAGTTGTACATTCTGGCCAACACAGGCACAGTAAAGGCACCATCAGCAGCAGCAACCTATTTATATGTGAAGGAGGAGAAAAAACATTTTTTAAAAAGACTTACCATCATCGGTGGTGACAGAAGCTGACATGCCCCACGCTAGCGGCGATCAGCTGAGGGTATGGCAAGGGGACCCGTCTCCAGCGTGGCTCTGAGTGAGTGAACCCTGGGTCAGACTGTCACCGAGCGAGAGGCAATGTCAGCCTAGTTCTAAATTTAGTTCACGGGCAAAGCTGAGAATAGCAGGGACCACGTGGGGCTTCTGAAGCATCAGCAGGTGATGATGTGAGTGCATTCCCACCGCGGCAGGACGCAGGCCTGCCTCCTCCTGCGCTCCTGAGAAAGAGTATCTGCTGAGAGTCCTTCCGCTTTTCGTGACTTCCACATTGTCAGTATTTAATATAATTTTAAATATATATTTTTTTATTGATTTCAGAGAAGAAGGGAGAGGGAGAGAGAGAAACATCAGTGATGAGAGAGAATTATCAATCGGCTGCCTCCTGCATGCCCCCAACTGGGGATCGAGCCTGCAACCCAGGCATGTGCCCTTGACTGGAGTCAAACCCGGGACCCTTCAGTCTGCAGGCCGACGCTCTATCCACTGAGCCAAACCGGCTAGGGCTAATATAATTAATATATATATGTTTATTGATTTCAGAGAGGAAGGGAGAAGGAGAGAGAGATAGAAACATCAATGATGAGAGAGAATCATGGACCAGCTGCCTCCAGCACCCCCCCACTCTGGGGATGGAGTTCACAACCCGGGCATGTGCCCCGACCGGGAATGGAACCGTGACCTCCTGGTTCATAGGTCGACGCTCAACCCCTGAGCCACGCTGGCCGAGTGATAACGCTGTTCTTCAGAATCTATCTGCGCAGTCTCTTCTGCAAAACCTTTCCTCATTTTCCTTTGCCTCTGACCTCCCTCCAACCTCTTATCTAGTCACCACCTTCGGACCCACCTCAGCCATCCTCAGCCTCCAAGACCAGACAACCCCGTTTTCTGACCTTAACTCCTTATTGCCCAGCAACCGTGAACTCCCAAATTCGTCAGAATTATTCCCCGAGGTGGAGGCCCGGTCAGCTGCCTGTCACCCCGCCTCTGCGGCCTTCACACCCACCTCTCTCTGGGCTTCCGTTTCCACCGCCAGGATATGGCTTTGGGGGGCGCGGGCTTCTTCCGAGAGTCGAGAGTCGAGGAGAGGCCCAGGGCGCCCAGCGTCCCTTAAAGATGCAAAACCAGCGTGGCGGCCGCTTCTCTTCCGGGACGCGCCACAGCCTCCCCAGGTGAGTGGGTGACACTAGGACGCCTGGAAGCCGCGGGGCCTTGGAGAGGAGCCTGACCAGGCCCCTGTGGACCCGCAGCCCTGGCGCTGCCCGCAGACCCTCAGGCTGTGCCTCCCTGCAGAACCACTTCCGGGGCGGAGGTGACACTCATCAGGAAGGTGGGCGGCACCTGGCTCACCTCCCAGGCGGCCCCAAGCTGGCCTTGGCGAGCGGCTCTTCCTCTCTTCCTCCGGCCGGCGTGGCTCCGTGGTTGAGCGTTGACCTAGGAACCAGGAGGTCACGGTTCTATTCCAGTCAAGGGCACAGGCCCGGGTTGTGGGCTCCATCCCCAGTGGGGGGCATGCAGGAGGCATCCGATCCATGATTCTCTCTCATCATTGTTCTATCTCTCTCCCTCTCCCTTCCTCTCTGACATCAATAACAAAATTTATACACACACACACACACACACACACACACACTCAGTATAATATTTTTAAGAAATGGGAATGCCTTGCATTTACATATCCATGTTTCTAATATTCACCAGCTTATGAGGGGAACGAGTGCTATAAGTGACAGTGGTGGTTTGAAAAAATCAGGCCCCTCTGTGACAGCTTGTCCTGCGCTGTCCGAGCAGCACTGGAGCCGAGCGGCCCTTCTCGTCCTGCGCCAGGGACACAGGGGCCACGGCCGGGTCCCGTGCCATCGGAAGCCCCTGGTCCGCAGCCTTGTGAGTGTGGTGCCCGGCCCGGGCCAGCTCCCGGTCCCCCTGGAACAGCTAATGTCCCCAATCGCCTGATTTACATGCGTCCCTGCAGGTGGACTTAACTGGGTCGCACCTGCCACCCGCGTCACTGGCCTCTGCTCCCGCGCTTGGCACTCTGGCTGCATTTTTCCAGGAAATTAAATCGCTAGGTTTTTCCAGCTGGTTGCACTCTTGTGACTCCCGTACAGACTTTACAGCCTCGATTATTTTTTTTAATGTTCTTTTTAAATCACATTTTCCGAACTACTATCCCGCTTAGGACTTCCCTCTCCGTGTTTTTAGAACCGTTTCTCCGTATGTGGAGCATATTCAGGACCTTCTTGCAGGAAACTCCGTGTGAAGCAGAGGTGAAGGGTGCTGCCTCCTCCGCAGGCTGAGATGAGGGTGACCCTTCTTGGACTGTCCCGACTCTCCCCAGATCTGACTAAATCCTGCCCCGCTTGCATCGCTCTGCTGGCTGTCAGGCTGCCCACAGCCGCCCCACGCCCTGCCTGCTGACACGCCTCGTGGTGCTGAGGACCAGCCGAGGGAGGGAAGGCCTCTTGAACAGCTGCAGTTGTGCTGATGTTTCTGTGGCTCTCGTCTGGGCCGCCTCCAGCGTCCCCTGCTCAGCGAGGGCGAGTGGCCTGCCTTCTCCCCCGGGGCCACCAGCATGTGCGTCGGCGTGTGGCCGGGCCCTGTGCTTGGTCCTGGGGCTGCCTCGCCTCGGGATCGATCCATCTCCGTTGCATTCTGAGCTGGCAGACCTCCAGGCGTGTTCCCTTAGATCGACGGTTCTCAACCTGTGGGACGCCAACCTGTGGGTCGCGACCCCTTTGGGGGTCGAACGACCCTTTCACAGGGGTCGCCTAAGACCATCGGAAAACACATATACAATTACATACTGTTTTTGTGATTAATCACTATGCTTTAATTATGTTCAATTTGTACCAATGAAAATACATCCTGCGTATCAGATATTTACATGATGATTCATAACAGTAGCAAAATTACAGTTATGAAGTAGCAACGAAAATAATTTTATGGTTGGGGGTCACCACAACATGAGGAACTGTATTGAAGGGTCGCGGCATTAGGAAGGTTGAGAACCACTGCCTTAGATGGTGGTGCGTCTGATAACGTAAATAAGCCCTCTGGTCACTTCGATGGGCGAAGGAGAACATGAACCATGTCAGGTTCGGCACCAACTATTCAGAGTTGGCTGCCCCCTTTGTCCTCAGACGTCAGCACAGAGGCCCACTCTGGCTTCTCCCCTTAATGTCAACCTCTAGGAATACAGCAAAGCCTTGCGGGCCCACCGCCCACCCGATGGTGCTCCTGGCCTGGTATACAGTAGCCATGTAATATTGAAATGTATAATAAACACACACAATAGAATACTTTGCAGCCATTTAAATGTATGATAATGTAGAAGTGTTTATTGACATCTAAAGTTACCTATATGTTAAATTAAAAAAAATTATAAAATAGTATAGTATGACCCCATTTTTATAAAAAGAATTGCTGTGTATATAGATACATTGTCAACATGTTCATAGTGGTAGGATTATGCTTTATTTTCTTTGCAACTCTTCATATTATCTGAATTTAAAATATAACAACATTCAGTTGATTCATTAATTTATTTTTCTTTATTATTTGATTTTTAGAGAGAGGAAGGGGGAAAGAGAGAGAGGGAAACATCGATTTGTTCCACTGAT
>NW_005370105.1:1681793-1700928 GCF_000412655.1 Myotis brandtii | reverse complement strand
AATGATGAGAGAGAATCATCAATCGGCTGCCTCCTGTACGCCCTACACTGGGACTGCAACCTGGGCATGTATCCTGCCTGGGGTTGAACCATGACCTTCTGGTTCATAGGTCGACACTCAACCACTGAGCCACACCAATTGGATGGCTCTCTCTCTTCACTGGTTATAAAATGTAACTGGGTATTAAGATCCACTTACAATCTCCCCCTTTAAAAGATACTAATTTACATAAATAAGGCATTGACGACGATGACCTTTGCACAGTAACATACCCCTGGGTATCTTAGATCCAAAGTATAATTGCACTTAGTTTATACAGCAATTGCATTCCTGTGGGGAATGGAAGGTATTTTTGTACACAGTCCTTTTCCCTACTTAGTGTAATCAAAAAGTTTCACTGAGTCAGTTTAAGAGAAGAGAAGGAATAGGGCAGATACTATCTATGGCTACCTGTCTTCTAGGGACACGAATTGTGTTCTTGGCAGTTTCAATCCATTGACACAGCGGCCTCAGCACCATTAAGAACTAACACCATGACCTATACAATGTGACTACAGCCGCGGAAGAACCAGCCCACTGTTCCTCGCTTGCAGGAGAGGGTATCGGAGCAGGGGTAAGCGTGGCGCCTCAGAATTTAATCATCCAACACAACGGGCACGACGCGGACTGTCGGGGGGCGCGGCACAGCGAGGCTCTATTCTCTTTGGAAGCTCCAACAGCTGGGGACGTCCGGTCTTCACTTCAGGTCCAGCAGCATGGACGCTGGGTTTTCCAAGTAGGACTTCCACAGGTTGGAGAAGCGCGACATGGTGGCCCCGTCGATGACTCTGTGATCGGCCGACCAGCTCACGTTCATGATCTGCGCCTTATACACGTCTCCCTTCTGGTTGAACCGAGGAAGGGCCTGGAAACGCAGAAAGAGGGCGTCAGCCTTCACTGCGCAGAGCAGGAGCTGGAGCAGGAGACCAGAGAGACTGCACACGCCCCTCCTCGCGGAGCAGGGAGGCCTCCCAGGGCTCTGAAAACGCCATCCTGCTGGCCTCTCCCTGAGGACGAGCCTCCAGTCTCAGCTCCTCGATGGCAGCTGGTCCCGGGACTTCCATACCCACAGTGACTTTCATCTCAGATTTCAGCTACCGAACCCGCGTTTACTGAGCATCTACTACGTACCAGGCCCCTTCTAGACTCTGGGGATGGAGCAGTGAACAGAACAAGTAACCCTTCCCTCGTGGAGTGAGCATTTTAATGGGGAGAGACAGACAGGACAAACAAGTAAAATATACAGAGGGTCAGCCGAAACCGGTTTGGCTCAGTGGATAGAGCGTTGGCCTGCGAACTGAAAGGTCCCAGGTTCGATTCCGGTCAAGGGCATGTACCTGGGCTGTGGGCACATCCCCGGTGGGAGGTGTGCAGGAGGCAGCTGATCGATGTTTCTAACTCTCTATCTCTCTCCCTTCCTCTCTGTAAAAAAACCAATAAAATATATTAAAAAAATATATATACAGAGGGTCAGACTGTGAAAAGCGCAGAAGAAAAAGCGGAGCAGTTGGCAGGGGGACAGCGTGTAGAGAGCAGAGGGGAGGGGCATCTTTTTGGACGGGGTGGGCAGGGGGAGCCTCGCCACGCGGGCCTCCTCACCAGCAGTGGGGACCCCGCCATGTGGATGCTGAGACAGAGACTGCGGGAGGAGGGAGGAGGGCGGGAGGCCAGCAGGGGGGCAGGGTGGCCGCGGGGCTGGGCACGTGAAGGTGGAAGAGGTCGTGTATGGAGCACGCTGTTCAGAGCCACTGTTCTCAGTCTGTCTTTGGTAAAGGACCTATATTTTCCCCAAATTTCTAGCCCACTGATGGCTATTTAAAAGCGAATGACTTAAAAAATGAAATAAAAAAAGCAGAAAGGTACTTTTGAAATCCTAAAGATCAACACTGAGGTTGATGTGATAATAACACGCAATAATGGTGGCACACAAATGCCATCCAGGACCTTAGAGTTTTACCTCTGGGGGTTCTGGACCCCGAGTTAATAGGGATGCCCAGCCCCCAAATTCTGATTCAGTTGGTATGGGGTGAGCTTGGACATTTTAAAAAAAAAGGAAAAACCCCCATGACTCACTTGTAACCAGGTTAACAACCCTTGAAACCCTTACACCTTGGCATTCTGAAGCAAGGCACTGTGGGAGAAGCAGATGGCTTATCTGTGATTCTCCATAAAGACTCGCAGTGGGAGCTGTGGGACCCTCAGGGCGGACCCCAGGCGGATCCACAGCGGGGGGCCCAAAGGGGCGGACCCCAGGTGGACCCACAGCGGGGGACCCACAGGGGCGGACCCATAGGGGAGGACTCGCAGGGGCACAGTCAGGTCACCACCCTCCCTACAGAGGCCGCTGGGATCGCTGGCCGGGGCATCAGGAAGAAACAACTGCTCACCCCGCCGAGCATTGCACTCAACCCTGCAAAGTGAGGGAAACCTCAGAAATGGTTACTCTTGTCCTGGCTGGTGTGGCTCAGTGGATAGAGCGTCGGCCTGCGGACTGAAGGGTCCCAGGTTCGATTCCCGTTAAGGGCACATGCCTGGATTGTGGGCTTGATCCCCAGTGGGGGGCGTGCAGGAGGCAGCTGATCAATGATTCTCATCATTGATGCTTCTCTCTCTCTCTCCCTTTCCCTTCCTCTCTGGAATCAATAATAATAATAATAATAATAAAAAGATTACTCTTGTTTGTGCTCACTCTCCCGACTTGCTTAAACTGTTTCGGTTATTTCACAAACACACCTTAATTGATCCAAGAGCCCCAATGGCGACTTCGGGCGGCAGGATCACTGCTTTGGCGTAGGTGCCGCCGATCTGAAAAACAAGCAAAGACAGTGGAAACGTTAGGCCTGCGAGGAGCAAGTGGCCCGTGACATTTAAAAAAATTTTTTTTGAGTCGGGCTGGTGCGTGTGCGCGGGACTCACGGAGCCGATGTTGGAGAGAGTGAAGGTGCCCCCCGTGAGGTCGGCGGTGCTGAGCTGCCCCGTGGAGCCCAGCTTCTGGAGGCGGTTCAGCTCCGCCGCGATGTCCACCACGGAGCGCGCCTGGACGTTCTTCACGTTCGGGACGATCAGCCCCTGCTCCGTGTCCATGGCCACCCCGATGTTGTGAGACGTACAAAACAATAACAATAACAATAACAATAACAATAACACTACTACAGTAGCCTTCTCGTAGCTAGCAGGAGAGGACCACCTCCACTGCCCTATAACAGCTGCCAAACATTGCTTCCCCAGAATAGGATGGCTTCAAAGAAATGATTTTTAAAGGATTTCAAGACATTTTTTGAAAAAGGAACTCTTTTTGTCAGTAAGAATATACATTGTTAGTGGAAATGTAAGCTGACACGGGCTTTCTGGCGAACATTTAACAACAATACGTACCAACAGTTATACAAATCTGTTACAGAGATAAAGACAGAAGCATGTAGAGACACACAGGGATGCTGAGTTCAGATTGTCTGTAAATTTGAGACACTGAAAACAACCACAATGTTTACAACAGGTCAGTGGCTAAATAAATGGTAATAGAGTATTTACTGACAGGTAATGATGTCCATAATATATTAAATGAAAAAGAAAAAGAGTTTTTATAAAGTTCAAAAGTTAATTAAGCAATATTAAGCAGTATGCGTAATTCCGTGTGTGTGTGTGTGTGTGTGTGTGTGTGTGTGTGTGTGTAATGTATGTAAAAATAAAATCCTGGAAGGACGCACATCTCAACATGAACAGTTGAGTTGCCCTAGGATCCTGGGATCGGAGACAAACATCATTTCCTTGTCTGAACTCTTTGTAACCAGCCTCTCCCCAGTCAGGAAATGGTATTGATTGCCTGGGAAGACTTTAGATACAACCCTCAGAATATCCAAGTCACTTCCTGCTCGTACATTTCTAGTGAGACACACAGGTAAGAATTATCGTCCCCAAGAGTTGTCTTAATCAACTTTCACTCCAAACAGAAGAGTTCACTCAAACGGAATTCAAACTTTCCTCACTTCTCTCATTTAAATCACCCTTGTTTTAAGAATCGCAGGAATTCTGTTTTGAGAGAGGTTATTCTTTCTGAGGGAAGGGGTGATGGGATGGGTAGTATGACCCATTGCCTCAACCACAAGGGCTGAAGAATGCATAGCTGCACAGTATCATTATTAACCAGCAAACCCGCCACAACCACCACCAGTGAGACTCAGCTTACTGCTTCCTCCCTACCTGTGGTTCTAGTCTAAAACGCATCACGTTTGCGGGACCCAGACGCCGCTCACTGACAAGCACACCTGCACCGCGTTCTGTGTAGGCCAAGCACATTCTCACACACACAGCCAACCTTGTAGGTGACCTTCTGGCAGCTCTCGTCCACCGAGGCATTGAGGATGGGGAACTGCAGCAATCCCAGGGAGGCGGCCTGGCAACACAGAGCGAGGTTAGCACTCGGAACTCGGGACGGGGGCTGGGGGGGCTGCTTATGCCACGTTCCACTGCAAGCCCACATCGTCGGGCAGGTGACTGCCCAGCAAGGTGGAACAGGGTCACCCTGGTGGCTTCAGAATAAAAGAGAAAGCAGCCTGTAGTTTTGTAAACATCAAGATTTTCTCCCCACAAAAATTTTTTTTTTAATTTAAAAAGGTTTTTCAAAACAACTACAGGGTGGGACAAAAGTAGGTTTACAGTGGTTTGTATGGAGATAATACAATAATTAATAAATAATAAACAGTAAACTGTGTTTTGAGTACTCACAACTGCAATCCTGCTTTTGCCCCACCCCACACACGGGCTGGCCAAGTCCCAGGGAAAATGCCTCAATTCTAAGGGATTTCCTCACTCTGAGTAGAGTTCCCGTGAGAGGCAAACCTGTGGTCCCCAGGCAGGAAGCTGTCCCTGTGTGACAAGGACAGTGCTAACGACTTCCCGGGTTGAACTCAAATTGTAACAGCCACAGAAGGTACATGGAGGAGGCTATACTCAGGATGCAAGTATCTGACTAAGGTGGGAGGGCACACGGCGGTGGATGGTGGCTCAGTCTGACGGAACAGAGGGAGCGACTGAGAGCTCGGACTGGAGAGGGCAGCAGCGCCCCATGGTCGCATCTGAATGCTGTACTCGGAGGTTTAGAAACGATCTTGATGCGATGAAGGGGAGCCCGTGGAAAGAACTGGGGAGTGATAAGAGTTTGATTTATGGGAGCTCAGCCTCGGTGCAGTGTGGGGAAAGGCTGGTGGAAGCCACACTGCAGTTAGCGATAACCGTATGCATTTTGAGTAAAACAGACCAGAACCGGAAATTTAGGGTCTCGCTTCTCTGGGCCCCCATTTCCTTAAATGGGACGTGGGGGATGTCAGGGTCATTCTGAGAATTAAGAGAGCTCCCGTGTGCAGCGTGCTTGGCACGGGGTCTGGCACATGTAACAACTTTGTGAGTGGTGGTTCATGTGAGCTAGACTGTGAGCTGCTCAAGGTTAGTGGATGGTCTTATTCCATTTTATACTGGTCCCAAGGCCCAGTATTAGAAACGATTCTCAGGAGCCTCAACGTAAGTTTGCTGAATAAATGGAAGTAAGCCCTGGTCGGTGTGGCTCAGCTGGTTGAGTATCATCCCATGTGTCCAAAGGTTGGCGGTTCCATTCCCGGTGGGGGCATATGCCCGGGTTGTGGGCTCGATCCCTGGCAGGGGGCGTGCAGGAGGCAGCAGATCGATGGTCCTCTCATCGGTGTTTCTCTCTCTCTCCCTTCCTCTCTCTAAAATCAATAAAAACAGATTTTTTTTAAAAAAAATGGAAGTAAGTATATGTCAGTGATACGCAAGATCAATACCAAGTCTCCCTTTTGTTTAAACAGAGCTTCGCTGGAGCGGTCCTTACAGAACAAAGGCTTCACCCACTGACAGGACCAGCCGCACCAGCTCCAAGAGGCAAGTGGGTGACAATAGGGCACGTTCTTCTAGGTGATCTGGTGAGAAGTAGTATTTTTATTCAAACCCACAGTTAACACGTTCAGTATTTGGAAAAGAGCATTTAAATGCCCTACTCCACCCTTGCTGGCAATGAATGGAACCTCACCTTCATGAAGAAGGGCATAAAGGAGAGTTTAATTCCACGAGCAGAAGCAACGGGTTTCAACTCTTCTCGCAGCTTCACCAGCTCGGTGAGGTCGACCTCGTCACAGTACCCGAAGTGCGGGATCTTCAGGGCTGCGGTCATGGTCTTGACCATCGCTTTCCGAAAGCCTGGAAAACAGTATATTTTCAATTGTTAAACCCTTTAATCCTTCTCCTTTTAACCTAAAATAGAAGGTTAATGTTGTTTACTACCAATTACATTCCTCCCCACACCATTATGGAGCTCGAAAGCCACGAGTTTCAGTGCTGAAGCCCTGAATGCCGCACAACCCCCGGTGCCAAGTTCAATAACCCAACAGGTGGCCGCTTTCAAGGC
The DNA here is from genome assembly GCF_000412655.1 of Myotis brandtii. NCBI lineage: Eukaryota > Metazoa > Chordata > Mammalia > Chiroptera > Vespertilionidae > Myotis > Myotis brandtii. The sequence goes on along the minus strand of NW_005370105.1, from coordinate 1,694,471 downwards.
TGTGTGTGCAGATAACTCTATAGGCTGCAGGCCAGGACCCACCAGCGGCTTTCCTGCAATATCCCTCTTCAGGAAGTTATCATCCTACGTGTTCATAAACAACAAGTCAGACGGAATTACTTTGAGAGCTAACAAAAAATAATGAATATTTAAAATATCTGGAGACTTCAAACTGAACAGTTATTCGTTTACACATTCACATTCCAAGAAACTGGCTAACACGTTACTTACTCTTCAGAAATTAACAGTATAAATTGGGAAAACTGTTATTTCATCATTAAAAATAAATTGTATGCTGAACTTGAACTTTCCCTGCAGTAAGAATTACAAACACCATGTTATTTAAAATAAATAAAGAAAATTAAAAAAAAATCAAAATACCCTATTATATGCATGGACCTAAGGAGGCAGCTGCTCCCCAGTAGATTACACTGTTACCGGCAGTACCGTTACTGTTACCTGTTATGGGCTCTGTTCTGTCCTGGCCTGTGAATATCACAGGTTTTGCTACTGGGGTAGGAAGAGGTTTGTCTTTTGGTTTCGGTGGAGGTGGCATAATTTCGGCTTTTGGTGAAGGAGGTAATATAGCTCCTGTCTGCTTCTCCAAAAAGTTGAGAATATCTTCTTTGAGTATTCTGCCATCTTTTCCTGAGCCAACAACTTCACTCAGCTTAATCTAAAAAAGGATACACTTAATGTGAAAAATAGAACTACCTGAAAATAAATAAATCCATCATGAAGGTCGCTAAGTGGAACTTAATGCATTGTAGGTAAAAAAAAAAAAAAAAAAAGTACCTCTGCCCAATAGGTTAGTATAAGGAAGTAACATTTTCATTATCTTAACAGAGCGCGATAAGAACAGCTCCCTCCTAAGTCATCACGTTACTTGTGCACATGCTGTGTATTTGTCCACGTGGTAACCATGCGGTATTTACGCTGTAGATAATCCATACCTATGTATGAAAACTTACATTTTTAAACAATCAACTCTTCTTAAATTTCTTGCATGATTCTTAACTGATTTTTTCTATTTTTAGAAACTACAGAGAACTGAGGTCACCTGATGCTCTTAATGATCTAGTGTTCCATGATTATCTCTATGTTCTGTTAGCTAAATGGTCTTCATATTTGAATGCATTTAATGGCGAATAAATGGCCATGAAGGCTCTAGTCTATACCGTAACTTATGTAGGCATCTCCCTGATTTGAACACATGCACTTGCTAATTTTGGCTATAAAGTACGTGAAGGAATACGCCCCGGATTCTTCCTCGGGCTAGCTTCTGGAACAATCGTCGGATAACTGCCGAAGGGATGTGAACACTTCAGTGACTCTTCTACTTCCAAAAAGTACACATTTGTTTTTCCCACTGGAACTTAGTTACTGCTCTCAAAAACCAACCAACAAAACACCTGCCCGTGGGCACACTGGGAAGAGCTCGGGCCCTGGAAGGAGGCAGATCTGGGTCCAAGTCCCCAGTTCGGCTCCCTCCTCGATTTCAGGCAACTTCATCAACTCTGCCCTCCCACATCTGCGAAATGGGGACCGTCCGAACCCCCTCCGGGGCTACAGTGGGGGTCAGCGTGCAGTGTCTGGCTCAGGTCTCCTATGAGGAAAGCAGTCAGTGGAGCCCGGGAGACGGACTTCAGAATCCTGGCTCCACCACCGCTCTGTGACCTTGGGCCGGTTTCCTGACCTCCTCCTATCTTATCTCACAGAGCTGTGAAGATTAAATGAAACACCATGTAAATTCTCATTGCCCGCCCCGGGAGCCACCTTCCCGGGAGGTTAGGCACCAAGGACAGGCTGATGAGAGGAATTCCAAAGGCCAGCCTCCTTGACTCAGTTCTGGGGTTCTCCCCACCTCCCCGGGATCAGGGCACATCCTAGAGACCCATCCTTGCCTGGCCCACTGCCCGCCTCTTCCCTCCCCTATGCTCATGCCCAGTAAAGGTGCTCACTCTTTCAATCAATCAATCAATCAATCATCACGTCCCCAATCCTTGTCTCAATCTGTGCTCCTAGGGCACCTGACCTAAGACACGAGTATTTACAAGAGCTGCATCAATGGTGGCCCTGATGTTATCAGCTCTAAGAAAGCACAGTAAAAGCACACTCCTCAATCAGGAGAAGTAATGAGTTCCCAATGGTTTTCTCATTTCTCACGAGTGCCTTGACGCAACTACCACTTTTCGGTAACAGACATTCCCATGTTTTCTCCCACCCCAACTGGAGCCATCTCATCTGGACAGCAGGCTAGTTCTCAGATGCAAGCACACGCTCTCTCTGTGTCTCACGCTTACGCGTTAAGAAAACGTACGTTGTTCTCCATGGCCAGGCGGCGCACCGCCGGGGTGGCCAGCGTCTTGTGGCCTTTTATCTCCTGGTGAGTGTGCTCGTCATGGGACACGGCGGGCGTTTCCACCACATCCTCCTCGGAATCTGGTAACAAGGTACATGTTTACTCTTCAGCTGAGAATATATACAAAGATTCTACATGATAGACAAAAGGCGTAATAGTCGGGCTACTTCAGAAAGGAAAACAAACAGGAGAGGTGGGGGTACTGGTATCCGGTGGTGTTTCATGGCTTTGTACCTGGTATTCACTTCATTTCTGTTGAAATCACGTAGCCAGCTACCAGTTAAAAAATGAGAGCTTCTTCCATAAATTTTAAAAAATGTTGTATTTTAAACACTTTTCTAATAAATTTCTTCTATAAGTCGCGTGAAATAAGGATCAGGTGGGAGGTAAATTACACGGAAGGATCATGTAAAGTCTGGGACCAGCCTAAATGCTTCCCCAAGATGACACAGCATTTAAATGTTCCTCTGCTTTGAACACTGATGTGTGAAGAGTGGTGATTTCTGAGTAGCGAGAGCATGTTTTCATTTTCTTATTTTTGGTTTTCTTATCTCATAACTTTCTCTAATGCAGCGTCCTGCTTTGATAACAGAAACTAAATAAATGACGAAAGTCTTCAATAAGCTACCTCCCAGCTTTTAGAGGGAGCTGGTCACGGTGCATAAAGACTCAGGACATCCCAGGTCTAAACTGGGCTGTCACTGCCGTTGGGTTGGGTTTAGTTCCTACATCGGTTCAACAGAATTACTCACGTGTAAGGATAAGAAATCTAAGTGTGAAACCTGACAGATGACGAAGTGACTGCATTGGTATTACACTCTTGCACAGCCCGCAGGGCCTCTGTGTCTCAGGCACCCACGGGACTTCTGCCTCTCACTGCGGACCTGTCTGAACCCCAGCGCTTCCTCCAGGTTGCGGGCGAGGGCTGCCTCACAGACAGGTCCCCGCCAGCCTCGGATACAGCGCTGTTTCCGGGATGACAGAGCCCTGGGCTTCGGGGAGGGCAGCCAGCTGTGCGCCCCACGGCACCAGCCCGGTGCCCGTTTCCCTGGAGCGCTCTCATCTGGAATCCCTGTCAGTGCACTGATGGTGAGACCCCCGGCCGCTGCTTCTTCGCATGCGGGTCTCCGCACTGCTCCTCCGGCTTTTCCTCCTTTTCTCTCCTGTGTCTCCTCTCCAGGAAGCCTGGCTTTCACAGCCATCAGCACGAGTGCTGTTCGGTTCCGTATCCGCGGCACAGAGCCATCCCACTGTGCACACTACACCTTCTGTTAGCAGTGACCAGTGTCCTGGATCTTTCATTGTTGCTTCTGTGACCACTATGGTTTCCAGAAGCCTGGCCACCAGGTCACTCTTACTGTCCATGTAGTTACCATGGCCACTGGTCAAAAGATAATCACGCATCACCAACGACCCTTTCTATTTCCCTGACTTCCTGTAAGTTGTTAAAAGTAAACATCCCTTTTGATTGGTACCCAAAGACGCATGGACAGCAGCGATCAACTTGGCGAACAGGGACATGCACGTCAGTACCTTTTAAAGCTTCCGTTTCTATGTCGACGAGTGGCTTCCCCACATAGGCCGTGTCCTCTAGGTTATAGTACAGTTTCTTAATGACGCCATCGTAACGACTGGTGATGGTAACAGAAGCTTTGTCGCTCTGAACTTCACAGATGCTGTCGAACTGAGACACGGTGTCTCCTTCCTTCACGAACCTACAAGAAACAGTTGTCAGACCTGCCGTGTGACCAAGTGCCGAGCAGCCTGCACCGCTGACGCCATGCTGAGTTATGTCCTATCCACCCAGGCTAGCAGTGAGTCCCAGTGGTGCACCAAAGAATGTTCCAGAAAAGACCATCATGGTTTCCAGAACCTCTCTGGTGTTATCTCTAATACCAACTTTTTAAAACCGTTCATAGGTCTGCAATTTGAAAATTTAATTAAACTTTCAGGTTTTCTGCTTCACCCACTCCTTGGGTAAGGTTCTAAAAAAGTATTTTAAGTGTGTGTGTGTGTGTGTGTGTGTGTGTGTGTGTTTCCTTTCATTGTTTTATATTAGCCTGTATCAAACTTTAAGGGGTGCCTATTATTTCTAGAATTAGATTGAAAAATTGATGTCCCCAGCACACAACCTTTGTAATTTCATGAATTTTGGCGTGAGTTCTCTTCTAGAATTATTGTTGCCTGTCCTTTTATATCGATCCCTTTATCCCATAACTGTTTTAAGTGTGCTTTACCAAACAGAGCAGGGAGAATGAGACCAACCTCAAATACTGCATGTGATTCTGAGTTTAATACCATTCTTTTTTTTTTAATTTTTTAATTTATTATTTTTTCTTTATTAAGTTATTACATATGTGTCCTTATCCCCCCATTGCCTCCCCACCCCCCGCACTCATGCCCTTCCCCCCGGTGTCTGCGTCCATTGGTTATGCTTATGTCTAATACCACTCTTGACGTATCTAGCACATTCCTGACATTTTTTCTTCACTAACATCACTATTGTTGTCACTACCACTCTTGACGTATCTAGCACATTCCTGACATTTTGCATTAATTCTTCACTAACATCACTATTGTTCAGTCATTCTTATGCCTTGTCTTCCTGTCCTAACCAGGTCTCAGTCCACATAACACGCCACCCGTGACAGGGACATGAGGTGTGAGAGCACCTATGGGGCTTTCCCTCCCAGACAGTGAGGGCCCCGGGATTCCGCCCCCCTGGAAAAGCAGCAAGTGCACCGACACACGTCATCCCTTAGAGGTGAACTTCTCTGCTTTTAGCTGAAACGAGGGGTGGGCTGCGAACGTCTTTAAAAAGAGGAGAAAATGATGCTTAAGACACTGCCCAGAACAAGACGCAGTGATGTGTGAACTGGCTCACCAGCATGCTGACACCAGCAGCTCGTTCCACCCACTCCTTTGGGAGGTGGTAGCAACTTTCTCCATTTAAATCGAACCTACTTATTTTCACTCTGATTATCTTAAGATGGACTTAAACCTTTCTCACAATAACTTACCATTCTTTGACAGTTACTTCTCTGATGCCTTCTCCGATGTCTGAGAGTTTGAACTGAACAATCTGTCCCCGCTGACCTTCAAAGACAAATGAGAAGTAATCTCCTTAAACATGTCACGTGTTGTTAGGTGATGCTTTTACACCTAAAATTAGAAAATATTCTCCAGCAGAGGCAGAAATGATTTCATTTTACAGATAAAAATTTCTCAATTTTTAACAGCATCATCATCATTCATAGCCATCAAACATTTAAATAAGTCCATTGATGCCACCGACCCACCGCCACTGCCACAGAACTCCCACTTCTCAGCTTCCAAAGCCATGTTCTGTTACAAGGGGATGTAAACAGACTGTGAAACATGGCGTGTATTAGGGAGACCCCACCGCACCCCCGCTTCACGTTATGAAGCTGTCATAACCACCAACAGCCTGCTCCCAGGTCTCTGTTGACCTTGTATTTTGGCTTCATACTCTCACTCTTAGTGGCTAAAGATCAGGCAGATCCCTACACAGAAAACTCGATGGGAGATTCTTATTTGCCCAAACTATGTTCTGCCAACTTATTAAATTTGAGTCTTTTCCTTCCACTTTCCACTTTTTACCCCTTTTACAAAGATCTACCCCCTTTTTATAACACTTGGATGCCAATGAAACTTTATGGTAATTATTCCCAAGAAAGTCAGTATGTTTGGTTAGCAAATGGCTCTGAACTGATTTAAGAATGTGCCTCTATTTTTAGACTGCTAATAGGTACAACTGCTCATAAAATACACAAACAGCTGATTCAGGAGCACATTTTTCTTTAATAAATATGAGGAGGTAAGTTAGTAGTAAAGAAATGTGTCTTCGATATGAGGTCTCAGGAGCCTGTTTCCATTCTAGGAAGCGGGCCCTCTCGCGGCCTGCTGCTCATTTAAACGGGAACCTTTTGGGAACACTTTGGTACTAAGTACCCAAAGCCTTAAAAAAAAGGCCCACGACTTTGAGCCAGCAACTCTAGTTTGAAGCCTTTTTTTGCCCGAGGACATAGAGGCACACAGAGGTCAGTGCTCAAGAACAGTTACCATGGAGACCGGGACCCAACCTGAGTGACTAAAACGTGACAAGTAAATGCACAATGACACCTCTATGCAAAGCCAGGTTATGCAAGGAACGCGATGAGCCCACAGCATGTGCAAGAGCATGGAAATGTGACAACATCGTTAGCGAATGGCCAACAGTTCTGTGTGGCTGAGGCCAGGTCCTGTGGGGAGAAATCAGCCCAGACTTTAAAGGGCTTTGTGTGCCAGGCGGAGGTGAGGTGTTTGAAGTTTATCCTACAGGTAATCAGGGGCCAGTGAGGGTTCGTCCGTTTCACCGTTCCTAAAATCTACGCTGGCCTGTGACTTGCTTTCACCTATAGAATATAGCAGAAGTGAAAGTGTGTAAATTATTTTTTAAAAAAATATATATTTTTATTGATTTCAGAGAGGAAGGGAGAGGGAGAGAGAGAGATAGAAAAATCAATGATGAGAGAGAATCATGGACCGGCTGCCTCATGCATGCCCCCTACTGGGGATGCAGCCCAAAACCTGGGCGTGTGCCCTGACCAGGAATCAAACCGTGACCTCCTAGTTCAACGCTCAACCACTGAGCCACGCCGGCCGGGCGAAAGTGTGTAAATTCTGGAGCCTAAGCCTCAGAGGACCTCACCCTCACAGCTCTCCCTTGTCCCTCTTGGAAGGCAGCCCACCTAACCTGGCGGAGTATGAGAGGCCAGGGGTGGAGCAATGCGATGTCCCAGCCGGGAACCAACACTAATCGTTAGACGTGTGAGGGAGAGCGTCCTGGACCCTCCAGCCCAGGTGAGGCTCTAGCCAAACACAGTCACATCAGTGAGCCGGGCCGACGCCCAGGATCCTGACAGATAATAAATCATCGTCGCTTCAAGCTGCTCTGAGGACGGCTGCTACTCAGCAGTGGTTTCCTGCCAGGGAGTCCCCGCAGCCATCTCAGGCCTGTAGCTTTAGGTCTACAATGTTAGGAGACAATTCTCTCCGGCAGGAGTGTGGCGGGGAGAGACGGGAAGGGGCGGCAGGGAAGGCGGTTAGGAGGCTACTGCAGGTGAAGAAGCTGAAGGACGGAGCTTAACAGATTTATACATGTTTGAAGCTGCCTGAAAAGGAGAAGACAAGTTTAAGAAACACATAAGCTGTAAACTGAATGGATCACGGTCATCAGTTTGAGGTGAGAAAGGAATCAGGCTCTAGGCTTCCAGCTTAGCTACTTACTAAGCTGGGGACTAAAGAAGAGAGTGTATCCCAAGCACCGAGAGCAGTGCCTGGCACACAGTAGGTGCTCAGTAAATATCTGTGTTGCATGAACTGATTCTCACACCAACACAAAGGGGCAGATACTGTGACTACTCCCACTTTCCAGGTGACATGAAGTCACCTGCTTGACGTTACACAGCCAGCAACTGGTAGGCCACGAACCTAGAGCTCATAACCGCCTGCACTGGAGCTTCAATGGCCTCTATTCTCTCTCACCAAAGACCGACTTTTGAAAAATCTTTAAAAAAAACAAATGGTGACAGTAGGTTCACATATCTTAGGGTGTTGTGGCAGATGGCGTGTCAGAGGCACGGAAGGACTGACTGTCCTCAGGCGGGTCTGCCTGGAACCCCCCTGCTTTTCACTGCTAGCACAGACCCAGGTGCCCACATCTGGCAAAAAGGTAAGGACACAACACAAGTCCAGGGTTCTTTACCAGGTTTCTAGAGAGAACGTCAGAAAATAGAGTTTTAGTGTCCTCGCAAATCTAATCCTGACAGCCTCGAGTTCTTCAGAGAGGGTAGAAAACGTGGGGGCGGGGGGGTAATTAAATGGTAAAAGCAGGGAACTTTGTATCTAGGGGCACCTCCAGCTGGTTTCATCCCACCATCCACCAGGACAGATGAAGTCCTCCTCCAACCACCAACACGGCAGGGAGTACAAGGGCACAAACGATTCTATCAGACGATCAAGTCACATTTCCCTGGACTGAGACAGTCTATCCATGCTGACTGTTGCACACAGATGAGCCAGGTGATAAAGAGAAGATGGCCCAAGACAACCCATTCCCAACACGTATCAAGGGAAAGTGTGTGAAAGGGGAGTGGGGGAGAGGTAGGGTGCAAAGATAATTTTTTAAAAAAAAGGATAAATGTGGGGAGAGCAAGGAGGGCCAGGCTAGGAATAAAAGGTCCACTTGAAAAAGAAAACAAACTTTGATAAGTCTACAATCACTTAAGATAAAGTGCTGAGTAAGATACAAAACGTTCTCTCACGCGGCTATGGTGGTCACACTCACCAGCAGTTGTTTTCAGCGGTCGGTGCGGATGGCTAGCCTTGAAGGAAGGGTGGCCGAAGAAACACACATATTTGGGTTTCAAAGCACGAACATCACTCCGTGTCTGAAAGTAGCGAACGCAAACCTAGCGACCAGAAGACCAAAAGGAAAAGCTCTGATATGTGATCTTTACGGCTTCCCTCTCTAAGTATAGAGGGAATTTCACGTCCATTCTAACAGTGGAACGACCGTTACCACTGCATAAACGACCTGAAATGATCTAGGCCCCAATCAGACACCGGACATCAAGTGGCAGGAAGAAGATCGGGGAGCGGGTGCCGGGGAAGCTGAGGGTGGGGAAGCTCTCAGGGGAGCGAGGCCCGGACCTCGTCGGTCAGGTGCTGCTGGGGACGGCTGGCTGGCTTGTCCCTGGTACCTCCTACTTCTCTTTCACAAAGCTCAGGTTATGCAATGTCCTCTGGGAACTCCGGTCTGAACCTGGGACCGTTCCTAGGTGTTCCTGCAGCTGTAGGACCTGTCCATGCATCGCAGGCCTTACGCTGTGCTGTAACTGCTTGTCTACGAACTATCCCTGTCTCTCTGTCTGTCTGTCTGTCTGTCCTCCACCACAGGCTGTGATTAACCTCTGTGCGGGCAGGGATGGTGTCGGTCTTATTCATATTTGCATCCTGGATGCCTAGCACCAGACCTGGTCCGTAGCGGGTTCTCGAAAGGCTTTGTAAGATTAGGGGTCGCCCGCTGTAGGAAGCTCTGGGGCAGAGTAGGAACTGAATACAAACCAGATGAAACACTATGATGACGGGATGTTCACTGCTTAGTGCTAAAACACCGAGTGACAGTGGGGAACGGCAGGGTGATGGTGGTGGGTCGCAGCTGCATGGAGCCCAAGGTTGGGAAGACACAGGTGCAGACCTGGGAGGCAAGGACACGCCCCAGGGATGAGGCTGGAGCAGGTGTCTCCGCTGCTTGGGGGCAAGGACCGTGCAGTGATGCTTTGCTCCGAGGGCCTCTTCCTGGACTGCGAGTCCCTTGAGAGCTGGGGTCGTCGCGTCGTGTCTGGCACCCAGTGGGTGCTCCCTGAATGCTCAATGGGTACATCCCCGGTGCCTGTCCCAGCGCCCGGCACCCAGATGCTGCTCAGCGACAGGCCAGCTGGGCCTCGGGGTGCAGAGGGAGCGGAAGGGCCGCCGAGTCCCGCTAGGGGCGCGCCCAGGTGAGGGGCGGGAGTGGGTCTCCAGACCCGTCGGCTCCCACCTTCGGTGCCCTTCGCTCTGCGGGTGTCCCCCCACCTCTCCATCCCGCGTGCCCGGTACGCGCGGCCCTCGGAGGACACACGCACACACCTCCCGCGAAAGACTGCGGACACATCACTCCTCCCCGACCTCAGCCCGCCCGGCCCGCTCACCAGCCGCCCGGCTCTCTGGCTCCAAGTCCGCAGCACGCGCACTGCGGCCATCTTACTCCGGAAACTACAGCGGCGCTGCGATTGGAGGCGTGGCCCCTGCCCGGCCACCTATTGGGATCCGGGAAACGCACCTCCCCCTGAGCGGCCAATGAGAGCGAAGGAGCGGCCCACCGGACAGCCAATCAGGGAGGGGGGCGTGGCCGGAGTAACGCCCACTGCGGGGGCGGGGCGGGAGGGGATGCCCGGAGGAGAAAAGCTGGAAGATGGGGAACCAGTGGGAGGAGGGCAGCCGGGTTTCATTTCGCGGACCATGTCGGACGTGTGCACCCACGGTCATCTTTGTAGTCCATGCAGCGGGGGCGGGGGAGGCAGGGTTAAGGGAACACAAAGGAAAGGCACTTACCTGGAGGGAGGTGTGTGACCCAGCCCTGAGGATGCGCAGGAAAATAGCTCCGGTCTTCCGCCGGGATTGCAACCGCCTGGATGGTGGGTGCCAGGCTCCGACCCAGGAACCATGTCCCGACGACTGGCAGCTCTTATCCCAGCGAGCATTCCTGACCATTTGAACTGGCTGTTCAATATTTTTTCATGGAAGATGAACAAGGTTACCCTGATGTCTAAAATAAGCATGTTATTAACATGTTCTTCCCTTCTCAGCACTGGAAATATATGTCACAGACATATGAACCGGATTTATTTGCCTCTTGGACTACAAAGATGACCGTTGGTGCACATTTATTTGCCTCAAATTTAGAACCAGGAATGATAAGATCAGAGCTTGCATAGTCAAGTTTCCAGGGTGACATTTGTCTGTTTTTGCCTCTTTTCGGGAATGAAAATCTGCACAGATGTCCAAAGAAATACAGAGAGGGAAAAAAAAACTGGAACAAAGAGGACATTATAAGTCCCCAATTTTGAAGATGAGTGGCTGTGAAACAAAATCTCAGGTATTACACAAATTCAATGTCTAATATTATCTAAACTCGCCCTTCTTTTTTTGCCTTATTTACCTTTCAGTGTATTTCCCTCTCTCTCTCTCACACACACCTATACACACACACATGCACGCATGCACACACACGGACTACTGTGAGCAATAAATCAAAGTCATTATCTTTAAAGGAAAATCTAACAAAACACTTTATAAGCACTGTTAATATATTTGATAATACTACATGCAAGTGTTACATAAAAACACTTTGAAGTGAATTATTTTTTCTCTAGGGTCCCTATACCATCTCTTCCTCTTAATGTCCCTTTATCTCTAACTTCTCCCAATAAAACATCTAGTTTATTTCCTTTCTTTTATCCTCTTTTACCTCAATGGCTTACTGCTTCCAAATTCAGTATTATGTTTTCTTACCTTTCTTTCCAAAAGCAAGAGACATGCCACCTACTCACTAGTTAATCCTTTCACTCAAAGAGAGACAAAAAATTAATTTCTTCTCTTTTTTTTAACTAATAAATATGACCATGTCCCAGCAATTCCACTCCTAGGTGTCTACCCAAGAGAAAGGAAAACATATGTCTACACAAAGGCTAGTACAACAATGATTGTAACAGCATTGTTCTTAATAGCCCAAAACTGGAAACACCCCCAATTTCCTTCAACAAGTGAATGGATAAATAAAATGTGGTACATCCATATCGTGGAGTAGTATTCATCCTTAACAATGACTGAAGTACTGATTTGTGCTCTAACCTGCACGAACATCAAATTTTTTCAAACTTTTTTTTTTTATTTTAGAGAGAGGGAGAGAGAAATGTGGGTAGATGTGAGCAACATCGATTGGCTGCCTCCTGTGCGCCCCCTCCTGGGGAGCCAGCCCTGCAACCTGGGCATGCGCCCTGACCAGGGACTGAACCCGCACCTGCCACCTGCTGGGGACCTTTCCATGCCTGGGAATGTCCACACTAGGAACATTCTTTAAAAAAAAAAAATTCTTTATTGAGTTCAGAAAGGAAGGGAGAAGGAGAGAGAGATAGAAACATCAATGATGAGAAAGAATCATTGATTGCTGCACACCCCCCACTGGGGATCGAGCCCACAACCCAGGTATGTACCCTTGGCCAAAATCAAACCTGGGACCCTTCAGTCCGCAGGCAGACGCTCTATCCACTGAGCCAAGCCGGCCAGGGCAGGAACATTCTTGATCCTCCTCCTGCAAAAGTTTCTCCAGGGCGGTGGCTTCTAGCCTGCACTGCACATTCATATCAACTCGGGTCTTATTAACATGCAGCTCCCAGGGCAGGACCCCAGAGTCTGCACGTCTAACAAGCTCGAGGTGACACAGGTGCTAGTGGTTAGCCAATGGCATGTGATTAATAAGGTAAGAGTTTATACCTGAAAATGCACTTGTTGAGACATGGGTTCTATTATATATCTTTAATTTTAACCACGATGAGGAACTGCCAGACTATTTTCAAAAGTGGCCGCACTAGTGTGCGCGCGTCTCGCGAGAGGAAAAGCAGTAATAGTACTCGGCACCAGGGCACACGCATTTCAAGGGACAGGCTGCGGACGAGGCACCCGGGAGGTCGGTGCGTGCAGGCCCGGCCGGG
>NW_005370105.1:1652973-1680640 GCF_000412655.1 Myotis brandtii | reverse complement strand
CGTGAGGGGCGGGCTGCGGAGCCTGGGCCTTGGGGATGGCGTGGGGCTGGGGACTCAGGAGCCCCCGCAGTGATGCTGAGAAGATCCGGGCAGCAGGGTCCCCGGGTGCGGGCTTCAGTCTGGGCTGTTAGCCGTGGCCTGGGTTGTTCGGTCTTGAAACCCTCCAGGGGCAAACTTAGAAAACTGGCCCCCAACCCCCCTCCCCTCTGACAGCTGTCATGGGGGTGGGGGGGGGGACGGAAAGATTTCGTTTGGGGTGATGGGCACGATGCCGTGTGCAGATGATGTTTTGTTGACTTGTGCCCTTGAAACCTGCGTGATTTTGTGAACCAATGTCACCCCAAAACATTCAATTAAAAAAACAATCAAAAAGAAAGGAGGAAAACAGGGCCTGTGTCCTCTGGCTAGAGTTGTCTCCTTTCCTAAGGAGTTATCTTTCAAAATGCTTCCCCTCCTCCCGGGGCATCGCAGCTGCCTGGGGAGCGCAGGGCAGCGGGCAAGACAGGTGAGGCCGATGGGCCTGTGGAGCCAGAGGAAACCCCACTCTTTAAACAGCACATTTTCAAATCAGAACAGGAAGGGGCCCAGAGCTGGGTCCCGCTTTCATTCAGGCCACTAGGCAGCTGTGGTAGGACCAGGACGAAGGCTGCGTGCGGAGAGGGGGAACACATTGCCCCTGGGCCTCGGATGCCATCCCATAAGGTTCGGGTGGATGCACCTGTTAGAAGAGGACCCAGGTGGAAGCCGGACCGATTCCTCTGTGCGCAGTTTGTATGCGGTCCGTTGCCGTCGATCAGCTAGCCCTTAGCCCCTTCCTTTACCCACAGGCCATTTTGTATGCGGTCCGTTGCCGTCGGTCAGCTAGCCCTTAGCCGCTTCCTTTACCCACAGGCCATTTTGAAATGATTAAAAGGCAGTGAGTGAGCTGGTGAATATTCACTCCCTGTGCCAGAGTTCGCAGCCACCCCGTCACCAGCAGGGACATCCAATTCATGAAGGTTGCATTAGGCACATTATTGCTTTGCTGGGGCTGCCGTCAAACATCCCACAGGCTGGGTGGCCTAAAAACAAGTATATGTTCTGCCAGTTCTGGAGGTCGAAGTTCAAGATCAAGGTGCTGGCAGCGTTGGTTTCCTCAGAGGCCCACAGGGGAGGGTTCTGTCCCAGGCCTCTCTCCCTGGCTTGGAGGTGGCCACCCTCTTGCTCTTCTCACGGTCATCCTGCTGTACGGGCACATCCCGGGAGTCTCTCTGTGTGTCCTGATCTCCCCTTTTCATAAGGACACCATGAGAATGGATTACCGCCTTCACTGCCCCCTTTACCTTAATCACCTCCTTTAGGGGCCTGTCTGCAAATAGAGTCACATTCTGAGGTGCTGGGGGTCAGGGCATCAGCGTATGAATCTCGGGGGAACACAGTTCAGCCCCTAACAGGTGCCATAGACTATTCAGGGAAGGGCAAGGGGGAGTGGGGGCACTTAGGCAGTTTTATTACTTTCCCTCTTTTGCATACTTCTAACTGACAGCGTGTCAGTGTATGTGTTTATAGCTAAATGGTCTGGAAGGATCCCTTAAGATGACGCCTGCTAGCAGGTTGTCCAGGTGCATAAAATCCCCGAGGAAGGGCTGACCCTGGGAGTTGTCACGGCAGTACTTCTGGGTAGGCCTCGCTGTTCTCCTGCCGGACACGCGGGGCCGTAGGCAGTCGGAATGCACGCGTTTTGATGCAGTGTTTTGATCTAAAGGCCTCAGCACTTATCCGGACTGGAGATGATTCGAGACCTGTGCGCCGGGCAACTGGAGGGAGCGGACATCGGCTCCACCGAGATAACGTTTACACCCGAGAAGATCAAAGGTGGGAGCCACACGGCCGACACCAAGACGGCAGGGTGCGTGGCTCTTCCTTCCTCCTAAGTCTGGGCGTTGGAGTCGGGCCCGGGTTCAAATGCCGGTCCTGCCCGCACCTGGGCACCTGGCTGAGCCCTTCTCAGTTTCAGTTTCCTCACTTTTTAAAATGGAGATAACACACCTACCTTTGAGGGTTCGAGACTTTGGGGTACGTAATTGTTTATTAACTGCAGCTATTACTATAGCTGGAATTTTCTCATGTGTATAGTATAGCATATTTGTCTCCCTGCTTTTTATTAATAGAAATTGCATATGTGAAAACGGCTGTTTCCATGCTGTGTAGTCGTCCTCATCTCTGCCTGGGAGTATACTTCGTTCTTGACTCACAGCTAATTACGAACCCTATTCTACTGCTTTTAGAATGAACTTGGTTTTCCTTTTTCCCGTTGGAGAAATGGGTTTATCACATTTACATGTCAGGCCAGTTTCTGCGACTGTGTCTTTAAGATGGAGGATTTCGTCATTCAGTGACTGAAATGGCTTTTAACTTTAAACTTGAGGGCGTGGCGTGGACCTGCCGTCCCCGTTGTCTGTGCTTCCGCCATTTTAACTTTAAACTTGAGGGCGTGGCGTGGACCTGCCTTGTCTGTGCTTCCGCCCACGGGGATGTGTCAGTATCACCTTCTTGCGAAGCCGCGTCTCGAAGGAAAGTGCAGCTAAGCCCGCTCTGCCTTCCCCTCAGGAGCGTGTGCCTCTTGCTGCAGGTGTCCCTGCCCTGCGTCCTGTTCGCCGCGTCTCCCTCGGAGCTGCGCCTGCGAGGCGGCACCAATGCCGAGATGGCCCCGCAGATCGACTACACGGCCATGGTGAGGGCTTCCGAGGCTGCCGACACACCACGGTGACCTGTGCGCTCCATCTAAATGTATCCGAGCGGTTTTGTGCGCGTTCCTGTGTATTTCTTCACGGTGGGCTTATGTTTACCGTAGATTTAGTGTTGCGGCTTAGGTAGGGTTCATAGTGAACCCTTTAAAAAGCTCAAGGGTCATTATTACACGCATTCTCTTACTTATTATACAAAAATCAGTTCTGGGACTTAGGATTTGGAAGAAAAAAAACTCAAAACCAGAATGAAATACTATGCTTGACAAGTGTTGCGAGGAGGTGGAGAAAGTGGAACCCCTGTGCACTGCTGGTGGGAATCCAGCGTGGTACCGCCGCTGTGGGAAACAATATGGAGTTTCCTCAAAAAGTTAAAAATAAAATGAC
The DNA here is from genome assembly GCF_000412655.1 of Myotis brandtii. Taxonomy (NCBI): domain Eukaryota; kingdom Metazoa; phylum Chordata; class Mammalia; order Chiroptera; family Vespertilionidae; genus Myotis; species Myotis brandtii. The sequence goes on along the minus strand of NW_005370105.1, from coordinate 1,677,527 downwards.
CGCCTGATCCAGTAATGCAGCTTCTGGGTATTTGTCCAAGAGAATTGATAAATTAAGATCTCCGAGAGAGCTCGTGTTCATTGTAGTACTATCCATAATAGCCAAGAAATAACCTAAATGTACGTTATATTTTAAAAAAGCGAGAAGGCGGAATAGAATCCTGTTCAGCAAACCCCCCTGATTGCTCACGGTGCGTTACAGGGAAAGGGTTAGACACAGCGGCCTCCCGGGTAAAATGATCCACTGGGATCAAGGACCCCGAGTTGCGATTTTTATTCTCATGACACAGACTTGCGCGGCCCTGGCTCATGAAATGTTAAACTTTCCATTTCAGCTCCACGCCCCTTATTTTATTTGAAAACTAGAACTAGCCTACATGTTGTTACTAGCTTAGTCTCCGTGCGGGGCACTTGTGTCTAATAGATGCACTTGTTGAATCAGTGACTATTGGTTGTTAAGGCGACAATGCTCTGATTTTTCAGGTGTTCAAGCCAATTGCTGAAAAATTTGGTTTCAAGTTTAATTGTGACATTAAAATGAGGTAAGTTGCTTATTTCGCGGCCGTTGGACCCACCACTTATGGTAAAACTTGTGGAGAGGTCAGATGGCAGAGAACAGCGTCCTGGCACCCACTCTCCTTTATGTCCTGTAGGGAATCACGGTGCTCTGTGGTGTGCCAACAGCAAGCAGCAGGAGCGGGGGCCTGGGAAGCAGCTGCCCGGGATACTCACTCGTTTGCGGGAGAGAGATTTTCAGGGGAATTCTGCTCTGAGGCGCCTTCCTTTCTAGTGTGAGCCGGGCTCGGAGCGGATCCAGGGCCCACTGCGCCGGCGGCTGGACAGGGACGGCGGGGTCACAGGAGGGACTCCCTGCCACAGTCCCTCGGGGTGCTTTTCCAAGAGAAAGGCCACATTTCTTGCGGTGACGCTGAAGTCTTGTTCCAGTGTATCTTCTGGCTTCACTGTCCCCCTCTTTTAAAAAAAAAAAATTTTTTTTATTAACTTCAGAGAGGAAGGAAGAGGGAGAGACAGAAACATCAGTGATGAGAGAGAACCATGGATCGGCTGCCTCCTGCACGCCTCCTACTGGGGGTTGAGCCCACAACCCGGGCATGTGCCCTGACTGGGAATGGAACCCTGACCTCCTGGTTCATAGGTCGACGCTCAACCACTGAGCTGCGCCGGCCGGGCTCACTGTTCCCCTCTTCCTTTCCACATCCCGTGTGTCCTGATTATTCCTTAACCCTGCTGTGCCTTCACACTTGCATGTCGTCGTTCATGTTTTTCCTCCCCTGCTCTCCTAAAAGTTGGAAATCCTGTATTTCTTTCCAGATGAAACTTGCAATTTCTTGTGTGACTTGTCCGTGAGTCCATATCCGCACCTCTGGTGTGGTCCTCACAGCCTGACTCCCGCTGTGTGAGGGGCCATCGCCTCCCCGACGGGGAGCGCCTTGTGGACAGGAGCCCTGCGCCCTCACCCGTGTGTTCTCAGCGTCTCCCGTCGAATCAGTTGTATTGGTGTTCAGCTCCTTAAACACTCGTATTCTTCACTGAGCACCTACTACACACCACGCGTTGTTTTAGGCTCTGGAACGTGGCCGGCGCAAAAGAGACACGGTCCTACCTCAGGGTTTCATTCTGAAACAACCCTGTGCAGGATCGCCTCCTGCCGGGAGGGAAACGTCCCCCACCCGTCCCCCTGTCTGTCCCGCATGGTAGCCACTGGCCACATATGACTGTTGAGCCCTTGGAATGTGGCTGGTGCGACTGGGGAGCTGAGCTTACGTTTTATTTCATTGAAGTAGTGCCTTGGTGATGGAGGCTACCATATCGGGCAGCACAGATCTCAAAGGGGACTTGGCAGTTTTAACCAGCAATTCTGTGGTTGGATATCATCCCCATGTTATTACCTGGTAAATATCGAGCTTTATTTGTGTCATGCCATCAGGGAATGTGAGGGTTCGTCATGCTTTTTTGTAGGGGCTACTACCCAAAAGGGGGTGGTGAAGTGATTGTCCAAGTGTCTCCAGTGAAACAGCTGAACCCGATAAACATAACCGAGCGTGGCTCTGTGACGAAGATATCCGGGAGGGCTTTTGTGGCCGGCGCTTTGCCATTTAAAGTAAGTCGTCCATTTTAAAAAAATTATTATTATTTTTTATTGATTTCAGAGAGGAAGGGAGATGGCGAGAGAGAGAGAAACATCAATGATGAGAGAGAATCATTGATCTAAAATAAGTCGTCCAGATGTTCTTGGCAGTGTGTGAAGTCTTGATAAGTATTCTAGCAACTAAACTTAGAAATGATTAGAAGAATTAATTTGTTAATCTTTTTATTAAAATTTTCTTCTTACGATTCTGTGCTCTCTGCTCATGCAAGTCAAGCCTTTCTGTAAGGCACATAGAAGTTGTTTGTCTCGAAGGTGTGAAGACAGTTGCACAATCATCGTGAACTTGGTTTACTCTGCGTTTCTGTTTCGCCAAAACAGGTAGCGAAGGAGATGGCGGCGGCGGCCGTGAGGTGCCTCCGGAAGGAGTTCAGGGACCTGTACGTGAACATCCAGCCGGTGCAGGAGCCCCGAGACCACGCCTTCGGCAACGGCAGCGGCATCATGTGCGGCTCTGGGCTTTCTCCCAGACCTGGGTTGAAATAACTGTCTCATTCACATGCAAGATTTGGAGGGTGGTTTGTTTGTATCTTTTGTTGAAGTTTATAGTTTTAAGAAGATCTATTTTAAAGGGCATTTACACCTGAAACAGCTGTGCAGTGAAAGAAGATGATTATTTTATTCCGAATTTTTTTCTGAGGATGGTTTGCCTTTATTGCGTTGTAAGAGCCCTTTGTCTGTATGGTGAACTTCAACGCCAACGCTCATCAGAAGTTAGCCTTTGAAGCTGATCTGAGAGAAATATTTCCCATTGCTTTTCTGTACCTCAGTGTGAAGTCAGTTTACAAACGAATATTAGATATGGCCAAGATCTTTTCCAAAAGAAATAGAGCCCTAGCTGGTTTGGCTCAGTGGATTGAGCGTTGGCCTTCGGACTGAGAGGTCCCGGGTTCGATTCCGGTCAAGGGCATGTACCTCAGTTGCAGGCTCCTCCCTGGCCTGGGCCCCTCCCTGGCCCTGGTCGGGGAGTGTGCAGGAGGCAACCAATCGATGTGATTCTCTCACATCGATGCTTCTCCTTTCCCTCTCTCTTCTACTCTCTTTAAAAATCAATGGAAAAATATCCTCAGGTGAGGATTAAAGAAAAGAAAAGAAATAGAAATGTAACTACTCTATTAATCTAATTAGGAGTTAGTCATTCGAGTGTTATAAAAATGCTTATTTGAGGTGTAAAAGTCTCTTTTGTGGGTATTTAAATGTTAAGGTCTTTTTCAGAGTTTCTGCTAACGGGGTTATGGTGAATGCATGCTCTAGTGTGGTAACGCTGTCTGAAACCTAAAATGAAACCGAGCATCTCTCTGGAAAGACCTTCCCATTTAAGGTCACCCCTGACTGCTGTACGGCGCAGTGTGGCTGTGGGGCGGCAACACGTCGTGCGGGACGGGACTTCCCGGAGGGCTCCCCCCACCTGGGGGTGGTTGGCATTGAGGGTGAGGGCCCTCACGCCTCCCTGAGGATGGAGAACGCCAATCATGCTGCTCTCCGCGGGAAGCACTCACTTTTGCTGCGTACCAGCCAGATCTCATTCTCCCCGTCGGCCAGCGGCCGCCCTGTGTCCTGTTGGCATGTGCGCGAGGGTCTCGGTGGCTCGGGCGCTCATGCTCTTCTCTTCCTCCGCAGCGTGGTGGCTGAGACGTCCACGGGCTGCCTGCTGGCGGGGTCCGCGCTGGGCAAACGAGGTACAGACAAACGAAGGGGGTCCCCCATGCCCAGCGCCAGTTAAACTCTCCACGTCTCTGTGGGAGGAGTGCTGGGTGGCAGGCTGAAAAGGGTACAGTTGACTGGTTCTGTTTTAGAGTCCGTTACGTTTTCAGTCTTTCCCCCAGCTTTACGCTTTGAAAGATTTGAAACCCATAGAAGAGTTGCAGGGCTGGTGAGCGCCCCACCCTGTTCTCACTGCCACCCACCCACCCCCCGTCCTGAGCATCGAGCTGCAGGATCTCTGAAGACTGCAGCATCATCACAGCACCATCCTTACGTCCCAAGAAGGTGTCTGTCACCTACAGACGTAACCATTGCACCAAAGTCCCTTAGTGCAATGTGGGGTTTTCAAAAATACTTATTTTTATTGATGTCAGAGAGGAAGGGAAAGGGAGAGAGAGAAACATCAATGATGAGAGAGAATCATTGGTCAGCTGCCTCCTGCACGCCCCCCACCCCCACTGAGAATCTAGCCCGCAACCTGGGCATGTGCCCTGACCAAGAATTGAACCGTGACCTTCTGGTTCATAGGTCGACGCTCCACCATTGAGCCACCCCGGGCTGGGCGGATTTTCTTGTTTTATTATCTTTTTTAAGCACAGACAGCATTTGGTCATCACGTCTGTTGAGTTTCTTTTTGCTACAGAATAGTCTCTTCACCATTTTCCCCCCCTTTGGTGATACTGACATTTTAAAAGTCCAGACCATTTTCTCATAAGATTTCCCACCTTTTGGGTTTGCTTGATCATCTCGTGGTTAGACAGTCATACGCCGAGCGCTCAGAAGATTAAATACAGGAAAGCTCCTGTCCTGGAAGTTGCACTGCATGAGTGGAGAGGCCTGAGAAATGTCGTATCCGTGCTGATGGGGATCTGCGAGTTCAGGTTTTGGCCTCTCCGTTAATGCAGTTTTTTTACTCCGTGCCCGTAGGTGTCAATGCAGACAAGGTTGGCATCGACGCTGCTGAGATGCTCCTGGCAAACCTGAGGCACGGCGGGGCCGTGGACGAGTACCTGCAAGACCAGGTAGCAACTTCCGGGGCCAGCCTCGGAGCCTGTTGGATCTGAACACTTGGTAGTTGCGTTGAGTGCACATGTTAATATTGACTGTCAGACCCCGGCTGGCGTGGCGCAGTTGAGTGAGTTATTACAGTATTATCCTGGAATTTGTTCCTCGGATTCCAGACCTCACCTGCGTGGCCTGGCTGCAGCACTCGGCACGGCCGGTCACCCTCCCTCCTGAAATACTTCCTCCCGTGGTGCTGACACACTGTCTTCCTGTCTCAAGGCCATCTATCCAGTCTCTTTCCTGGCTCATCACTGTTGACATTCCCATCATCTCACCCTGAGCTGTGGGGGAGCCCGGGGCTCGGGCTCACCCCTCTTTTCTGGGTCTGCATTCACTCCCATAGTGACTCTGCCTCATCTCATGGGTTAGGTTCCATCTGCACTGACAGCTCTCAGGTCTCCGTCCCTGGCCCCGCCTTACTCCTCATCCCATCGCTCACGCCTGCAGCGCCTCCTCTCGGAAGTGCCTTAGGCCTCTACCCGGACACGCCTGCTCCCACTGAGAAACCAGTGACTATTTCCAAGTGACATCTTCCCGTGGCCCACCGTCTTGATGATTTTCCTCCTGCCACACTTTTCTCTTCTCCATCTCAAGTCAGCAGCCTCCCTTTAGAAACTGTTCCTCAGGCTCTTGACCAGTTTCTTAAGACCGTTTCCCTTACTGCCAGTCCCTTCCTTCTGGCCCAGGTCTACGCCACGCTCGCCGTAATTCTGAATTAGAGTGTTGATTTACCGGTTAGAAGGGTGTTCTTCTAGAGGGTGGAAGAAGCCTGTCATATTATGTAGACCAGCCCGTACAGATAGTTGGTCTGATGAACTGTGTCGCCTTTCAGCAATAGTTTATTCTTAAGCATTAATTTTTAAAAAAATCTATATTGAGGACTGCTGTGGAACGGTTCGGTACCACGCTATAGACTTTGGGAGACACGGGTGTTCTGTCATCTTAAGGTTTCTGGAAACCTAAGGAAATAGGAATTCTTTCAGCTGCTATGATTTCTGGTATTTATATGTGGGAAGCAAGAGAATTTTAGCTCCAATATTAGCCACTGTGTGAGATGTTTCTTATTTACTCCTTTTCCATAGCTGATCATTTTCATGGCACTGGCCAACGGAGTTTCCAGAATAAAAACAGGACCCGTGACACTCCACACGCAGACGGCTATACATTTTGCCGAACAGCTAGCAAAGGTGAGCGTCCCAGCAGAAGTAGTAGCTGATTTTTATCATAGCCGGTTTGGGGTCAGATTTTAATAAACAGAAACCCAATTGTCTTTATACATTTTATATTATTTTATAAAACTACATTATAAAGACTGTAGTAAGGTGGACATATGCTCCATGTTACTGAAAAAGGCAAGAAATGAAGCTGCGTGCATTAACTGTAAAAAGTGCAGAGAACCAATTTTAAGAGAGAAGAAAAAAATACTTAAATGCTTAATTTTTAAAAAATTATAAAATTAAAAGGAGTTTGATGCTAGCTACCCACCTGTTTAAGCTCATGGAGCTATGGGCACTTCCTATCACCTGTGCACTGAGCTCTCTCCTGGTTTCAGGCTAAATTCACGGTGAAGAAATCAGAAGAGGAAGGAGATGCCTCGAAAGACGCCTACATCATCGAGTGCCAAGGGATCGCGATGACGAATCCAAACCTGTAGGGGCTGTGCCTTGGGGACGGCACCGCGGCGACCTATTGCACTGACTCCTGTCGTAAATACCGCAGGACGGCGCGTCGGGAGTCCTTGCTAAAGGACCCATTGAAACTCCAGGCGGAGTACAGAATGTTCTAGATCTGCGGGGCCGCGCCGTCCAATTCGTCTGACTCAGAATGTCCCCGGCACGTGGACAGGGAGCTGTCCGCCCGTGGGTGTCTGACAGCTGATCTCAGTGTGAACGTGTTGGTATAAAACCTTCTGTTCCCCCGGAGTACGTGTGCTTTCCTTTCTTACTTAATAAATGAAGTCGGGGATGTGATACCTGCGTGGTCTGATCGCTGCGCCGAGTCTCACGCCCCGTGTGAATGGACCGCTCCCCGCTCACGCCCTCGCTGTGTCCACGACTCAGTGAGCATCGTCTCATCCTAACTCCAGGCACCCTCACCCTCGCCGGGCCTGGGGTAACACGCCGGTGCCGAACCTGTTGGGCGTGTTGTGAAAGCCAAACAAGGAGAATTGCAGGACGTGGGCCCCGGCTCTGTTACTGTTCCGCTCGCAGGACGAACTGGCCGTGTGTCTCGGAACGCAGCGTGCCTTCCATTGCCCGGCATTCTCGCAGCCCCGGGCGCTCCCACACTTACGTTACTTCCTGCCCTGTGGGCAGTGGGAACCAGTTTGGTGTCTGAGCTAAGCGGGCTGAACTGTGCTGTAGTGAGGGATGCATTGAAACTTGGTTCCGTCTGGGACTTCAACCCGTGATGATGAAAACAGTCGAAGACATAGATCAGAGGGTGGCGTTACCACACATTCAGAAAGCGCTGAGCTGGTCTGCATAGAACAGTCGAGCGAAGTACATTTGTTATGCTTAACTGTACAGTAATTGAGGAAGGAAGGGAGGGAGAGAGAGGAAGGGAGGAAAAATAGGAAAGCAATACATGGAAAATGTTCAAGGCAGCTGACTAATGGGAAAGTGGGCACTGTGTACACAGGGTGGGCAAAAGCAGGTGAAATCCCAGCCATCATTACCCAACAGATAAGTCCTAAGGATAGTAACAAGATAATAACGAATAATAGACGAATAATACAAATGAATCATACAATAGTGAATAAATAATAATACAAGAATAAACTTTCATGTACTCACAACTGTAAACCGACCTTTGCCCACCCCTGCAGATACTGCTGCTGCTTTCTGTTTTTTTCCCATTTTCCAAATCATGTAGTTGGGATAATACGTTAAGACGTGAGGCGATTGAAAGCGGTTTCTAGGCTGCGCTTCTGAAGAGCTGTGTCCTGGCTAAGAAGCCCAGCGTGAGGCGCCTCGATGTTCATCACGAACCGGCTGTCTTCTCAGACGCCTGGGGACTGGCTGTGCAGCCGCCGGTCGGAGCCACTTGTCCGGGACTCAGGCTCCTCCAGGGGCAGCGTGCACCAGCGTCTCGGGCGGCCTACACAGATGCCGCTCCCAGGCTGCCCGCTCAGCCCCCTGGAATTCTGACGGGGTAACTGGGGGGAGACCCAGAAGTCTCTATGTTTCTCAAAGGGCCCCGAGGCGAGTGATTGGTTCGGACTGGCCACCTGACACCCTGGGAGGAGCACTGGCCCCAGGAGGCTCCAGGCTGGGGCACTGCTGGAAGAATCCACGCCCCATGTGGGAAGAAAGAGGCGCAGGCGGGTCGTTACCCCGTTGTTATAGGATCAGATTCCAGAAACTCAAGTAGGAAGGCAGCCCCCAATCCCTGCTCGCCTCTGCTCAGCATTGATTCAAAGTGCAGCACGTCCCCCCTCGCGCTCAGGTTACCAGCCTCGGTGTGCAGGGGGTCCTGCCGGCGGGAGGAAGGCCAGGCCGCAGCACGACGCTCTCTTCCCCACCATGTCACGGCCCCTCCAGAGCCAACAGACAAGCAGATGCGAGTTTGCCGACAGCTCCACCGCTTCCTAGTTGTCAGCTTAGGTGAGTTAACCAGCCCTGGAGCCTTAGCCTTTTAGGGGACCCTATTTTTTGATCGCTTACAGAAGTATCAGTTGAGTTGAAATGCTTAGAACTGTTAGATTTCCATTCTTTTATAAAATTACTAGAGCCCCAGTGCACGAAATTCAGGCACTGGTAGGGTCCCCAGCGGGGGCCCCCTCCTTTCCCCCAGCCGGCCCCGCCCCCTGGTCGAACTCCTGGACAACTCCTGGTTGAGGGGACAATTTGCATACTATACTTTTATTATATAGGATGAGGACTAGAATCTGATATTCTTTTTAAAAAAATATGTTTTCATTTATTTCAGAGAGGAAGGGAGAGAAGGAGAGAGATAGAAACATCAATAATGAGAGAATCATTGGTCAGCTGCCCCCTGCACGCCCCCTACTTGGGATGGAGCCCGAAACCCGGACACGTGTCCTGACCGGGAATCGAACTGTGACCTCCTGGTTCATGGGTCAACTCTCAACCACTGAGCCACACACCGGCCAGGCAGAGTCTCTGATATTCTTCCCAGCTCTACCATTCTTTGTATATTCTACCAGGATCCTATTTCTGTTTTAAGTGGAAACATTCGGGTCCTTACAGAACACATAAAGTCACAATGTTGAGATAAAAAAAGCCATTAGAATCATTCTGCTGCCTTGGGCAGGACATTTTTAAACAACCCGTGTATTCCTCCACCGAATAGGGCGGTGCCTGCTGCAGGTGACATGAGACCGCAGGGTGAGGCCGCCGGGCCTCCTGAACCGAAGGCAATCTTCGCAGCTACCCCCCCCCCCCCCGCCCCCCAAGAACTGCTTTATCAGACAGATCCTGGTGAATGTCCTCAGTGGACTTTCTGTCTCGGAAAAGAGCGCCCATTGATGCGAAACCCGAGGGCCGTCACGCCGCACCGCAGCGGGCGGCTCCCCAGTGGGCCGTGTGAACAACCAATGACGTCGAATTCCTAAGGCGCTTTTGAGCCGAAATAGGGCACAGCGTCTCATCTCACTCCTGTCCTGGCTCGGGTTTCGCCCCCTCGGTCACCCCAGGGAACACAAAGGGGAAAGGTTCCCTCTCCAGGCCGGGAGCCTGGAGCCCTGCCCTTTCCCACCCTCTCGCCTTTCTGGCCGCCGGGTCCCCTCCCACACGCGGTGGGTAAGGGTGCGCAGACAGCCGACCCGGATGGCGTCGCGGGGGTTCTCAGGCACTAACGCTTGCAGCTGAGATTTTTTCTCCAGTGCCCTGCACATCTCTCAGCTGGCTTTGCATATTCAATCTCCCAGTTATTCATTCTTTAAAATAAATGATTTTAGAGGGAGGGAGGAAGGGAGAGAGACAAACATCGATTTGTTGTTCTACTTATTTATGCATTCATTGGTTGATTTTTTTGTTGTTATTAATCCTCACCCGAGGATATCTTTCCATTGATTTTTAGAGAGCGTGGGAGGGAGGGAGAAAGACAGAAATAGAGAAACATCGATGTGAGAGAGACACATTGAGTGGTTGCCTCCTGCATGCACCCCGACCAGGGCCAGGGATCGGGCCTGCCACCTACGTACGTGCCCTTGACCGGGATCAAACCCAGGACCCCTCTGTCTGCAGGCCGACGCCCTATCCACTGAGCCAGACCAGCTAGAGCCATTGGTTGATTCTTTTTTTTTTTTTTTAATGTATTTTATTGATTTTTCACAGAGAGGAAGGGAGAGGGATAGAGAGTTAGAAACATCGATGAGAGAGAAACATCGATCAGCTGCCTCTTGCACACCCCCTCCTGGGGATGTGCCCGCAACCAAGGTACATGCCCTTGACCGGAATCGAACCTGGGACCCTTCAGTCCGCAGGCCGACGCTCTATCCACTGAGCCAAACCGGTTAGGGCGATTGATTCTTGCATGTGCTCTGACCAGGGATGGAACCCACAACCTTGGCATGTCAAGGCAGTGCTCTAACCACCTGAGCCACCCAGCCAGGGCCCACTGAGCACTCTCACCACATGGACTTGCAGGTGTAGAGTACCAAGCAGGTACTCTTTTTAAAATATATATATATTTTTTATTGATTTCAGAGAGAAAGGAAGAAGGAGAGGGAGAGAGAGATAGAAACATCAATGATGAGAGAGAATAATTGATCGGCTGCCTCCTGCACGCCCCCTACTGGAGATCGAGCCCGCAACCCAGGCATGTGCCCTTGACCGGAATCGAACCTAAGACCCTTCGAACCTGGGACCCTTCAGTCCGCAGGCCAACGCTCTATCCACTGAGCCAAACCAACCAGGGCCCAAGCAGGTACTCTTCTTAGCATCCCCCCACTTTTCCCTCCCAGCTCCTCACAGCCCCGCTTCCCGTGTCTCCCGGGACCAGCCGTCTTAGGTGCCGCGGACGGGACCTCGCAGTTCGGCTCACATACGTCGTCAGCCTGCTCGCCGTGGCTCCCACGCTGATGGAAGTTTTATTGTCCTGCCTGGGACTTGCAGTGTCTGTAACACGCGGTGTGCTCTAGACAAGAATTTTTAAATGTTTGCTTTTCCAATTCAGTGACTGTTTTAAAAATTAATATGTGCACATTCAGGATCATCTGCGTGCCATCGTATGGCCACACGCTGTCACACAATCCCAGCGTTCACACTCGCACATGTCATTGCCTGGCACCACAGAGAACAAGGGGACTCAACATATGACTGGCATGTTTGAACAAAGCGGAGGCTGAATGACATCATGGGACATGGTGCAGACGGATGTTTTCTGGGACTTAAACACAGAGGACGAAGGGAGGAGTGAGTCAGCGCAGCCCGAGGGAGGCAGACCTGTTTGGAGCGAGGACTGCTGTGCCCAGTTCAAGGCAAACCACCGCATCAGGCACCTGCACGCTGCCATTAAAATAATGCTGTTCATCTGAGCGAGTGTTACTCGCTTTTGGATTTGACTATAATTAATTTATAAAATTTAAAGCCTAGTTGTATAAGAGTCATATATATAAGGGATTTGTAACTACTATTTATTAAAATATATTTTTATTGATTTCAGAGAGGAAGGGAGAGGGAGAGAGAGAGAGAGAGAGAGAGAGAGAGAGAAACATGAATGATGAGAGAGAATCATGGATGGGCTGCCTCCTGCACGCCCCCCACTGGGGATCAAGCCCGTAACCCGGGCCTGTGCCCTGATGGAATCAAACCCTGACCTCCTGGTTCATAGGTCGATGCTCAACCGCTGAGCCAGGCCGGCTGGGCCGTAGCTATCTGTTATCTGTGGATATTTACAGGACATATAACAAACATGTTGGTCAGACTCCTGTTTCCAACAGGCTCTAGATCAGCGGTTCTCAACGTGGGGGTCGAACGACCCTTTCACAGGGGTCGCCTAAGACCATCGGAAAACACATATATAATTACATACTGTTTTTGTGATTAATCACTATGCTTTAATTATGTTCAGTTTGTAACAATGAAATTGGGGGTCACCACAACATGAGGAACCGTATTAAAGGGTCGCAACATTAGGAAGGTTGAGAACCACTGCTCTAGGTGCACCCTTCTGCCCGAGAACACTTGAAAAGCGAACAGAACGTATGGGGTGGTCATGCTTGAGATGTTGCCCATTAGCCATGAAGGAGATGCTGTCTGAGCTGGAGGGCAGACACCGGGAGCCCGTGACCGCCCCGCTCCTGTGAGGAGAAAGCTTCCAGGCCGGGGCAGGGTGGGGAAGCCCCAGAGCCTGGTGAACTCGCCGAGCGGAGGGTTCGGACTGAGAGCCTGAGGAGACCTGGAGGGTTCGAGTCCGCACCACAGAGTCCTGGAGAGGAGAGAGAGGAGCCCAGAGACCTGCAGAGGGTCCCCTCAGGTGCTCAGCAGAGTACTGATGAGCACACGCACGTGAGCAACTTCCTGGGGCCGTGACCAATCACCTGAGAGGGTCAGACCCCCCTGCACCCCCCACCCCCACCTTATGAGAAAACAGCCTAGTTCACAGAGCATTGTCCAGAGCACTCAGACGGTCACTCCAGAAGTGGGGCATAGCTAGTCCTAGAACAAATGCTGACTGGCCCCCCTAACACATTTAAAAGACACCTGAAAAGGCTCACCTGCCTCCCACTAACTTAACTGTGGCCCGGAACCAATCTCAGGGATGTTTACAAGGACACGGAAATATCAGCCCCCAATAAGGGAAAAAACCATAGAGCCTGGCATCCAATCAGAAATCGCCAGGCAATCCATGCTGCAGGAAAACAGAACCCGTCATTATAAGAAAGCTCACTATGTATGTGTAAAAGGAAAAAAAAGGCACAGAGCCCAAAAGAATATCCATTTCAGCTGAATTAAAATCGGGGGAACGGTAAAGGGGCAGTGAAGGAAGCGGTAGGGGCAGGTGACGGCTTTGCGAGGCTGTGTGTCTGTTTACCAGTTTATATCCCAGCAGCGGGCAGCTGGGGATTCAGGAATCCGCCACCGTGTGCTTCAGAAACATCACGCCATCACCTGATGCAGTTGCATCACTTTTTTGGGCTCCTATGGAAATAGCAGATGCTCCCTTGAAAATTCTGTCTGCTGAACTTTGGGACTCTCGTGTTATTTTATAGCATATTTCAGCTATTCTCTACATGATTACAGCTTCTTCTTCGATGGGCCCAAAGTGCTTCTGCCCGTTCGTGGGGTTTCCCAGGCGGCTGCTGGGTCTGAGCTGCTGTCACCTGCTCACTGGGACTCCGCGGGCTCAGCCCTCGCCGGGATTTGCTGCCGGCCTCCTTGCTCACTGGCCTATTTGGCCCCAGTCCTTGGGCTGGGCCTTTGGTGCTGTTTCCCGGGGAAGATCAGGTGTTTGGCCTTCGGCTCTGCGCCCTGAAGTCTGTGGAAAGGGTGCGCCTGCCTCCCGCCTCCCGGGACCCTGGCCCAGCTTGTCTCAGCGTTCTGTTTCCTCGTCACTGGTGAGTGTGTGATCCGTGCTTACCTCCTCTGTGTGTTCACTGGAGTCAAAGAGTGAGGAAACCTAACCGCTACGCAGACTTGTCTAACATGAAAAAGCTGGAGTGTGTTCATTTACTCATCGTCCATCCATCCATTCATTCATTCACTCATCATCCATCCAACCATTCATTCACTCATCCATTCATTCACCTATCATTCATTCATTAATTGTCCATTTCGTGCCAGGCACTGAAAACACGTAGGTACAAAGGACAGACATTGTTCTTCTTTACACAGAGTTGAATGAAGGGCAAGGGAGGAAGTAATTTTAAGGCAGCCTTTTGCATTGTGGTTTGTGTATCATTTAGTCACATGGTGGACGTAGTGGATGGGACATGTAGGCGAGAGTGACATGACAAAGATGGTGTGCCCTTACACAGCTATTCCTGGCTCCAGCACAGAGGCCCTGGCAACTCTGGAGACAGTTTGGATGTCACAACCGGGACGATGGACGTGGTGGGTAGGTGTCAGCACTGCTATCGAGTCCAAAATGGCCGCAGGATGAGGTTGGGAATCCCTGGCCAGTGTCCGCGTCAGTCCTCGTGTTTCTGAGAGAGCAACTGTCGGGAAAGCTCCCGTTAGCCTGGTATTGATGGGTATAGCCAATGGCTGGCGTTTATTAGAATCAGCACTCTTCTACGAATGGAGAAACGTGCCCAGGGCGTTATTGCTCCCGAGTGGCAGAGCCGGGAGTTGAACCCAGGGAGTGTGGCCCTTCATCTTCACCAGCACAGACAGTTGGCCTCTCCAGCTCAGAGGCCAGCCCTCCCTCCCGCTGGTCCTTCGCTCACCACAAAACGCCTCAGTGACACCACAGGCCCCAATGCGCTCGGCCTTCCTGGTTGTGCACTTGGGCTTTCCTCCGAGCTTCCGGGCAGTTTGGGTAGAAGTCTGGGATCAGGCTGCACGTTGTGCCAGGTTGGTGTTTTCCGACGGCAAAGCCTCGCGCTCTGTCATCCATACCCGTCCTTGCCTTGCGACGCCTGCACACCTAGCCCGTAACCCGATGCGGTTCCCTCGGCCTGCAATCTAACTGATAGAAGGTAACCGGACCCCCGGCCTGCCCATGTGATAGGGCAGACCTCTCCTGTCTTCTCACCCGGGGACAAGGGGCTCGTGCCGCCCAGAAGAATGAGAAGGTGACTCAGAATATGTGGGGTCCTTACAGCCCAAGCGGGTATCCTTATGCAGAAGAGGAAGTATGGGCCCCACAAATCGCAGGTCAGTGTCCCGGGGGTGTGCTTTGGGCCCAGGAAGCGTCTGAAAGGACTTGCTCTAGGAAGCATGTGTGTGTGTGTGCACCGGTGGATTTAGCTGCTTCGTCTCCAGGTCCTGGGGGAGGGGTGGTCCGGGCATCTTTCACGCGCCCTGGTTGTTTTTACAAGAGTCAAGTCCCTGGAATCTGTACCCTGTTGGCTGACTCAGAGCCCGTGACAGCTTCTAGGGGGTCAAATGTCAAGGGTGGTTGTCTCTTTTATGATCTCTGTAGTCGGAGCTGCTGTCATGTAAAGGTGAGCGGCAGGCGATCTTTCGTGGGTCAGCCCTTTCCCCTGCTAGCTGCCCACACCCGTGTTACTTCTCTCCTGCGTGACTCAACAGGCCTCGTAAGCACTATTTCATTCGTCGCCTCTCTGAGTTCCTGGGGTAGGGCTGCCGGGTGCTGTGTTTTTGTTCTTGTCCTTTAAAAGTTATAGACAGGGTAAGTATCTCCCAGTGAAGGCTAATACAGTGATGACAGCAACTACCCTTTGTTGACTGCAGTTGCCAGGCACAGTCTGACAGCCTAGCATGCTCTCCCTCACTTCACTGACCCCCAGGGTGCAGAGGAGCACAGTGATGCCCATGTTAAGCGATGCAGGTCGGGTTAAGTCACGGAGCTGGGAAGAAAGCAGCGAGGCGGGGCCCGGCCGGCGGGGCTCAGTGGTTGAGCGTCGATCTAGGAACCAGGAGGTCACGGTTCAATTCCCGGTCAGGGCGCATGCCCGGGGTTGTGGGCTCAACCCCCAGGGGGGGGGCGTGCAGGAGGCAGCCGATCCATGATTCTCCTTCATCACTGATGTTTCTGTCTCTCTCTCCCTCTCCCTTCCTCTTTGAAATCAATAAAAATATATTTAAAAAGCAAACAAGCAGCTAGGCTGGGATTTGAACGCAGGTCGGCTGACACCAGGTCCAGTTGATTAGCCAGTTTCCCGCCGTGGGGACTCCTCTTGGGCTCAGGGTGGACCTGAGGGATCGGCAGAGCGTGGAGAGGATGGATCAGAAGAGAAAGAATAGAACGGGGGCGGGGGGGGGGGGGGGGGGGGGGGGGTGTGTGTGTGTGGCTGTGGTGGCACTTGCTCCCAGGACGCTGGCTGGGCATTTGTCCCGATCTCTTGCAGCCGGGCCTAGCTTCTGTGACTCACAACAGCCCTCAAGGTGGCAAACTGTTCTCCAGAAACCAAGGTCACTCTCCAGACAGACAGTACAGTGTTTCCGGGTTCCCTTAGAAGGGCGCACACTTAGCACATCTTCCTGGGGTTGCAGATCTCAGCCCCGGGAAGGAGCAAGGAGGAGCACGTGTAGGCACTGGATCAGAGAAGCAATAGCCCGAGTTATAGTTTCTACCCAAAGTCTGCCTTTACAGGGACGTTTCTCAATAGTTAAGCTACACACAGACCATGCACTTTAAGGGTAAAACAGGAAATGCAGATTCTTCTAGAATGCTTCCCAATACGTCCAGACTTTCCTGCTTTGATTCAGCCGTTCTGCCTGCACAGATCTCGCCGGCGACCCCTGCAACAGAAGGTCGTCGAGGCGGTAGGTAGGGAAGCTGCTCATTCACCGGCGGGCGTAACCTGTGCGAAGGCGCTTCAGTCACCTTCTGTCATTTCTCCTCCCCACGCACGATGTGGGGCTTCTTTCTCGTCCTTTACAAGTTACAGCCAGGACAGTGTCATCCTCCCTTTACAGAGGACACGGCTGAGCCGGAGAGCTCAAATCTCAGAGCCTAAACCCAATCGTAGGTCTACTGTCAAAGGCAGGCATTTCAATGTGGCCTCCACAGTGTCTGGGCTTCGGAGGAATGAAGGAGAGCTCCACACGAGCAGGGGTTCTTTCTTTCTTCTTTCCTCTGCTAACAATCTGATGGCTCTGTTTTTCAACCCAACATAGACTTACGGCTTGAAAACAACCAACAACACACGACAAGCCTGACTTACTGTAAAGGGGAGATGAAGGAATCAGGATGCCGGGGGTGTGTTGTGACACCCCGAACGCCTCAGCCCGGTGTTAGAAACTCCCATTATGCTCCAGTTTTATATCCCGAACTGCCTTTCACGCGCCCTTTGCTTCAGCCACTCCGGATGACTCATCGTCCTGCAGACAGGCGTCACCTTTTCAGGGAGCGAAAGTGTCGAGGATTTATTGCAGGCAAGGCACCCTTTGAAAGAGGAGGCGCTCCACAGTCTAGGGGGGGGTGGAGTCATGGACCCGGGGCCTTTATGGCAGATGCTAGTTAGTGTGATCGGCGCCCCCAAAGAGAGGTACGGGAAGATGTCTGGGGGACACAGGAGCGGGAGTGACTGAGTCGGACAGAAGTATCATTTGAGCTGCTCTCGGCCACGAGGATTTCGGCAGGTAGAGGCGCTGGGAAGGGCGTTGGCGACCTTCCCAAAGCTGTGGCGGCAGAGAGGGCCCCTTCCCCACACCTCGCCTTCTGCATGGCTCCCCTTGGGCTGTTCCTGGTTTGAATCCTTTATGAAAACATGGGCAAGAGTCAGTAGAATGTTTTCCCAAGGCCTGGGAGCTATTCTGGCAAATGGTCGGGCCTGAGGAAAGGCCCGATCCGGAGCTGGACGGTCAGAAGTGCAGGGGCCACGCGGGACTTGTGGCGGCATCGGAAGTGGGCCCAGTCTTGTGGGACAGACCTGTGGGGTCTGCGCTCACCCCGGGGAGAGTCAGAATTCAACTGGATTGTAGGACGCGCGAGAGATGGAGAACCGCCTGATGTGAAAACCCACACACAGGTGGTGTCAGAGGTGTTGGGAGCAGACACAGGAGAGCGCTCCCAAGTGGCATTCCTTTAGGAAGGTCCATGTCCTGCCCCTTGAAGGCACCAGCCTGCTGTGTGCGTCACTGGATCCGGGGACGAGGGTGAAAGTCTAACGCACGCCGCTCACATCTGTGGTTTCTAATTATGTAGTGTCTGGGAAGGTGCGAGCCCGGCAGCAATGCCCAGTGCTCTGGAGTGGTCGCCTTTCTGGAATGCTCTGTGAGTGTTAATTGTTCGGCCGAGGCTCCGCGAGGTGGGCAGATGGCTTGAAGGTCAGGGTAGTGATGCTCTCGAGGGCCTGGGATTCTCGATGCAGCAAACCCCACAGCTTTGAACATGTCAGACTTCTTTATAACGAGGAAGAGCGGACTAGATCCCGCTCTTAAAATCTTTTAAATTTATTATTTATTTATTTTTAAGTTAATCTTTATTGTAGAAAGTATTAAAGATGGCCCACCTTTCCCCCCATAAACCCCCCAGCCCCCAGGCCTTCACCGCACTGTTGTCTGTGCCCATGGGCTAGGCATATGTGCACACCAGGTCTTTGCTTGATCTCCCCCCCACCCCCGCCCCCTTCCCTCTGAGATCCTCTGTAATGTAGCTAGACACACACTTTCCTTTTCTCTCCTCTTCCAGAACATTCAAAAGCAATGCTTCTCGCATCGTTTGAGAGCCTCCCGTTAAGTTGAGGAGACTCTGGCACCAGTTAAGCCGAATCCTCTTGCCTCTGTGTCTCAATGTCTCCGTTTTGGTGTCTTTTGAGGAAAGGAAACCCATCCGAAGCTCCCCTTCCCTCTTCTCTCCCCGCCCCCTGGAATGTCGGGATTCCGGGGTGATTTGGGTTTGCTGCCCCTCTGGTTCCCTACGCGCTTCCTGGGAGGTCACTTTTATTTGAAGCGATTGGATAAACAGGCAATAATTAAACAATGAAATCAATGGCTTGATTTTTAAAATATTGAAATCTTTCACTCCCGTGGAAGCCATTGTAGGGTACCCCTGACGTCTAGGCTTTCATCGGCCTTTTCATCAACAAAGCCTTTTACAAGCCCATTCATCGCTGATGGTCGATGCTTACTAACAGGTCAGGGCCTTTGCTGAAATGTTTGCACGGAGCTCAGAGTCCACCATGGAGTTTCTTCTCTACCCCAAGGGTTTCATTTCCCCACAACCACGTACAGGAAAGGCTTCCTGTCAAACAGCAGCGAGTGGCCAGTGGTTCTCAACCTTCTTAATGCCGCAACCGGCCTCACTATCTCAGCCCTCAGGCGTCACGTCCACTCCTTCCCCGTCTAGCTCCCTTTCACTCCGACCCTCCACCTTCTCCCTCTGAAGCCTGCTTGCCTACCTGGTCCCTTTCTAGAACGGACATTTCTTAAGAACAAGGACATTTCTGCCTGGTTCTCGATGATAACCCTGGCACCCAGCACAGTGCCAGGCACATAGCAGACAGCAACTACTTGCTGAATGCACGAGGCACAGGTAGAAAGCACATGGCTATTTCGTGTTATGGAAAACACACCATGGTGACGAAGAGAAGCATTTTACCTAAGATCTATATTTTAGGAAAAGCAGAAATTACTTTTGTTTGTGTGCATGTTGCATTATTCCTACCACACGTATCCTACACGAACAAATTTAAATTCTACTTTAGGTCTAATCTGGAGAACATAGAACCCTCATGCAGGAAGGCGTGGTACATGGAAATGTGTTTTTCCCATGAGAGTCAATACTATACAATGATAGGGGTTAGTAACAGCAGTAAGAGCAACCTTTAGGCATCTGTCCAATAACTGCCAGCATTGTGATGGGAGAAATGGAAACTGAAGGTCCCCATTAGTTGACTGAATGGATTATTTCTCCCGGAGTTTCTGGTCAGGAGACCTAGAGTTCCAAAGGGGCATCCAGGGTTTCCATGGGAACTGCCGGGAACAACATTTGTGCCCCAGGCTTCTGGAACAGACGGAGCGAAGGAAGGCGAGCCAGAGCAGGGCAATTTAGGAACCCCCTGAGGACGCCTGCACAGGGGCGTGGGGGCGTCGTTGGCCCCCATCACACCATCACCCTCTAGAGACAGCGCCATGGCCACAGGCAATCCGAAATGAAGGACGGCGCGCCCTTGTGCCCCGTGGAGTTGTCCTCAGCCGATAAGTAGGGCGTCTCTGTGAGTGCATATTGTGCTCATGTGGTTAAGTAGGAGGACGTTAAGTAACAATACCTACATTCAGATAGATACAATAAGTTGAAGTGTGTGAAAATCATATTTTGGAAGTAATTTAGTATTTAATATAGGCTTTTATATTAGTAACACATTTTTGTGTACAATGGCATGACAACATGGCACACTCCTTTAATTCGACTATTATTCCTATGAGTTAGAAATTATTATAATTCCTACTTCACGGCAGAGGAAACGATCTAAGAAAATGCATGTAGTTGGCGATGGAGCGATGCCTAAAACCTGGGCTCCTGATGAAAAATCTACTGTTTTTTCTGTGACTCCAGCCTACAAAGGAACTGACTTATGTATCCAATGATTCACATAAGTTCATCTCCTAATACTTTATTTACAAATTTTTAATATAAATTTTTAGCTTATTGATTTTATAATGTTTTTAAATTTGTATTTACTGACTGATTTTTTTGTTTAGAGAGAGAGAAAGAAGCATCAATTTGTTGATTCTTGTATGTGCCCCTACCGGGGATCGAACCCACAAGTATCTGGACAATGCTCCAACCGAGCTACCTGGCTAGACCTAAAACTACATCATTCTTTACTGGCTGCAGCAGTCAAGAATGATTATTGAATTGTTTTATTTAATGTTCACTAAACTAGTATTTCTTCAACTATGTTCTATAGAATGCTGTTATGCTATTAACAAATCACAGGAGTGGAAAAATAACTCCGATTTGTATAGAAGCCACATGACCACAATAGCAATGGCAGACAATACAACATCTTCTACTTTTTTTTCATTCTGAACTTAAATTATTTCAATATCTTCTCTAAAATTTGAAGAAAATAGTTAAGATATTGTGCATAGACATATTACTCGATACTTTATCATCTCAAACGTTTAAGAACCGGTGAGCTAAACAATGTAAAATAAGCTAAATTAGGAGAAAACTGAGAAAAGATGGTTGGTATTAGACCAAATGATGAATGCTGGTCTTGTTTCTACCCCCAATCAGCTATGTGACTTTGGAAAACCCATTCCCCACTCTGCACCTCAGTTCCTTCTCTTTTCTTTCCTCTATGTCATCACATGATCTTTCACAAAAGAAATATATTAAATAGGCAAAACCTAGTCAGGTGGGACCTCTGCTTCCTTGGACTCCAGGAAGTCTGTTTGAACACGGGAACTAGCTGATGTCCCAGGTCCCGCCTGGCTCCTGCTGTCTTTCCTTCTGGTTTGGAATTCTTAAACGCATCGGTGATTAATGGGTGCAGAATGTGGTGGGGGTAGGCCCAGGTCTCAGCATTGTGGGCAGCTGTATTACGAGCCACACTGTCTACATATTTTTGGTATTCTTCTTGTAACTGTAATAATATCTTGTATGTATATTTTACTAAAAACTGCTTTAAATTATTCTTGGCATCCGGCAAGGAATTAGTTCTCATACATTCAAACAATTCACATGACCTTGGATTTCAAATTCCTCAGCAGTGCAGGGTTCTGCAGTCCTGGCTCCCTAGTTAAACTGAAAATTGCTTTTAAAGAGAATTCAAAGTATGTGTGCTATGTTTTCTTTTACTTGTTTGGATCCCATCATCATGACATGAACTAAAAGTGCATGTTCCGATGACACATTCTGAGAAATGATGATGATTTTAAACAGATACAAGATGTAGATATCACAGCTGTCAGGCCTTTGACCATCCTGGGGTGCTTTTTTCTTTTTTTTTTTTTTTTTTTTTTTTGACATTTTTTTTTGATCACTTTTTTTTTTTTTTAATTAAATCTTTATTGTTCAGGTTACATTTGTTCCTCTTTTTTCCCCCCCCATAACTCCCCTCCTCCCAGTTCCCGCCCCACCCTCCGCCCTCACTCCCCACCCACTGTCCTCATCCATAGGTGCACGATTTTTGTCCAGTTTCTTCCCGCATCTCCCATTCCCCTTTCCCCCCCAAGAATAGTCAGTCCATTCCCTTTCTATGTCCCTGATTCATTATAATCACCAGTTCATTCTGTACATCAGATTATTTATTCACTTGATTCTTAGATTCACTTGTTGATAGATGCATGTTTGTTGTTCACAATTTGTATCTTTACCTTTTTCTTCTTCCTCTTCTTGAAGGATACCTTTCAGCATTTCGTATAATACTGGTTTAGTGGTGATGAACTCCTTTAGCTTTTCCTTATCTGTGAAGCTCTTTATCTGACCTTCAATTCTGAATGATAGCTTTGCTGGATAAAGTAATCTTGGTTGTAGGTTCTTGGTATTCAGCACTTTGAATATTTCTTGCCATTCCCTTCTGGCCTGCAAAGTTTCTGTTGAGAAATCAGCTGACAGTCGTATGGGTATTCCCTTGTAGGTAATTGCGACTCTTTCTCTTGCTGCTTTTAAGATTCTCTCTTTGTCTTTTGCTCTTGGCATTTTAATTATGATGTGTCTTGGTGTGGTCCTCTTTGGATTCCTTTTGTTTGGGGTTCTCTGTGCTTCTTGGACCTGTAAGTCCATTTCTTTCACCAGGTGGGGGAAGTTTTCTGCCATTATTTCTTCAAATAGGTTTTCAATATCTTGCTGTCTCTCATCTTCTGGCAAGGGGTGCTTTTTTCTTGCAAGAAGATATTTTCTCATTTTCTTGCAGCTAAGTAATAACATTAGTTCTTTATGTTTTGTATGGCTTTCGTTCCCATCTGAATCTCCCCTCACTGCTTTCTTCTGATATCAGAGCTGGGGGCACCAGGCCACCCCTGGCCTACATTCATTCTGGACACACTTTGAGGGATATAGACAAATTCGAGAAGAGAATGACTGGACAGGAAGGGGGGCATGGAATTTAAGAGAAGGCTGAAAAAAAAAGGGGAGGGGGGAGGACTTAATCTGGGAAAGACTAAGAGGAAGACGTGGTCTGAGAGAGAGCCTTTGCATTTTTAAAAAATATACATATTTTTATTGATGTCAGAGAGGAAGGAAGAGGGAGAGAGAGATAGAAACATCGATGATGAGAGAGAATCATTGATTGGCTGCCTCCTGCACACCCCACACTGGGGACTAAGTCCACAACCCAGGCATGTGCCCTGACCGGGAATTGAACCGTGGCATCCCGGTTCATAGGGCCATGCTCAACCAGACTGCCTTTGCATTTTGGAAGGGTTGTTAGGCTCAAGAGTGACTAAGGGTGATCAGTACAGCCTCGAGGGGCAGAATTAGGACCCGGGGGTGGCGACGTATTTTGGAGCTGCCTTTAGCTCCGAGTTTTCCAGCTCTGCTGGTCACAAGCAAAGCCTGGGCCTGCTCTCCGGGCGTCACAGGCAGCACTCACATGGCATTTGCAGAGTTAGACTAAATGCTGGTCTTTTCAAACTCGAGTCACTTCTCTGCTATTAAATTTCTATGAATAACATTGACTCCCTTTCCTGCAGTTGAGTGACATCTTCGTTCTCTCAGTATTTCCTTTGTGTGAAACACTTTTTCGTTTGTTTGTTTAAAAGCAAATTCCTAACTTTTATATGAAGTTGGGTGATTGGAAAGGATTGTCTCCCATGATCCTCCTCCATAGACGGTGAAATCATGACTTTATTATGAAACTACAACCAGTGAGAACTCTGACTTCATAATTGAGAGAATAGTGTTTGTGATCTCGTTAGAACTTTGACAGGGATGTGTGCTGTGTGCACTGTCTTGATTTTTCTTGTAGACTTTTCTATGCCATGTAGGTTCTGAAGATTTTGCTTGAGAGCTTTGATCATTCAATCACTTTCTTTTCATGCAAAAATGTTAAAACTTAGAGTCTTCAAAATGAATATTTTTAACTTCAAAAACTTCATTATAATGTTCATATTGCACATGTGCTAAGGAAAAAGAAACCCTTTCATTTTGAGGGCTTAATTTGAAGGACGTCTGTTTGTTTAGGCCATGATTCACTCCTCGTGACCCAAATTTCTAAGCAAGAGAATTATAGGACAGAACATGTTTCTGTAAATTCAATTTAAAAAACAACAAAAGGGTGTTCAATGAAGTCTGCCTTCTCTGAAAGTGTAGTGTTAAGAATTCTTTTCATTAGACCATTTCCTTTGAGAAATGTAAAGTTTAGGCATTGAATGAGAACTCCAACTTCTTTTTCTAATGCAGCATTTCTAATACAAAACAGGGATGAAAAATTGTTAAGGAATCTGGTAAGCGAATTTAGATTCTACATGACTTTTAAATTGGCAAATTTGGATAAAGCTCTCCATCATTGAATTAATTTAGCCTTTCCAACAGAGTGGGTACGTTTATTGAGACATTCGAATGCTTGGCTTTTCCACATACAAATCTCAATGAGAATTTTTCAAGAATATAATGTGAATTGGTCAACGTGCTTGCTGACACCAAGATTCGGGGGAATAAACATCAGGCAAAATTCACCTGATTGTGTGACTGTGGACCAGGTGCTTAAGAGATGTTTGCATTTTCTGAGCTCAGAGCCATGGGCCCCTGGCCCCTAAAACAGGGAATGCGTCTCAACAGAGTGGAACCGGCCTCACAACGCCTCCTTTCAGGACGTTCACATGTTTAAAAAGTCTTTTGAGATAGTTTTCCTCCTGTGAAGACTGGGGGATGGTGAAAGGTGCTCTTTAGTGATTCTTCCAGCTCCCAACTGGTGGGATTCTGGCCTTAGAGCTTAGAGATTCGGATGTTAGGGTAGGGTGTCCTCTTCACTCTCTTCCAAAGGCGTGTGCCATTCGCAGGAGATGCTCTGACCCCTTCTTCTGAATATCAAAGCGATGTCCCTCTATCATCGCCGGGGCCTGTTAGCTTCTGTGCAGCCAGCAGAGCTGCCCGGGGGCTGAGACCAGCGAGAGCCCAGCTAGACTCGC
>NW_005370105.1:1651906-1652226 GCF_000412655.1 Myotis brandtii | reverse complement strand
TGGGCATTTGTGATGCTTTCTGCGCCTCAGGGGCGGGCTGAGGCTGAGCGCGTGGGGCCCCGGATGGGAACGTTTGCCCCCATGAGAACAAAGCGCACGTCCTCCCAGGGCGCGGTATGCGCAGAGGAAACCAGTTCGAGGTGTTCTGAGCTCGGAGGTAGCGCGTCTGCTTTCAGGGTTCACGGTCCAGACGGAGGGAGGTGCGTCCGAGGCGGGACCGGGCCCGGGGAGCCGAGGTCTCCGTGTGTGTGTGTCTCTCCGTGTGTGTGTGTGTGTGTGTGTGTGTGTGTGTGTGCGCGCGCGTGCGCGCGCGCGCGTGT
>NW_005370105.1:1647064-1650849 GCF_000412655.1 Myotis brandtii | reverse complement strand
TCCTTTGGGGCGCCGGGATCTCACTCTGGGTGGCCTCGGTGTTCAGCCCCCCCCGCCCCCACGATCACACCCCGCGTCTCTCCTCCCTTCCTCTTCTCGAGTCCCCGGAGCTGCAGGGGAGGCTCGCCTCGCTTCCCCTTCCTGCGGCTGCACATTTCTGAACCCAACGTGCATCGCCAGTTCTGCGGGGACCCCGGCCTCCAGGCGCTCCCCGCTGGCCGGACCCGAGGGCGCCGGGGTGCCCTGCCCCCCGCAGAGTCCCTCCCTCCCTCAGGTGCTCTGGGTGCCTCTGGGACGGCCGTGCCCTTGGGTCTCTCGCTTTCTGGGCGAGATCAGGTTTCTGCAAGAAGCCCGCGTGCTGAAGGCTTTAAGGCATGGGCAGCGCGTGTTGTTTTGATCTTCCTGTGTGTGTGGCCGCCCCACCGCCAGCTTCCCCACTTCTCATACGTTTCTCCCGTCTTTTAAACTTGTCTTTCAGATCGTTTATATTTTGCTACTTTAAGGAATAGACCAAAAAGCACAGTACATATCCACTATTTCTCCATCGATGAGGAGCTGGTCTATGAAAAGTAAGTTTCTGCTTTTTTTCTTCTTTTTTTCCTCTTTTCTCAACCATGTAGTTTGGTGAGGAAATGCTACTATCTTTATGGCTGTTTGAGTCACTTTTCCCCAATGGTGCAAGTAACAGTACCAGTTGTTTTAAGACTCAGGTGCTTGGGGAGAGGTGAACATACCTTTATTTTATCTTTTAAATTTATTCATTTGAGATAGAGAGAGACAGACAGACAGAGAGAGAGAGAGAGAGACGTCAATTTGTTGTTCCACTTATTTATGCAATGTGCCCTGAGTGGGGATCGAACCTGCAACCTTGACATAGCGGGAGGGTGCTCTAACCACCTGACTACCCAGCCAGGGCTGAAAGTGAAGATAAAGTGAACCTGTCAACACCTCAGTCCTTTGGCCGTCCGTCTGTACTAGCTCTGACCACCAGGACAGACTGCAATTGGGGATTCATACTCCCAGAGCAGGACCAGGGAGACCGCCGTCGGTCCTTGCTGGACTCTGGCATGGCCTGGCGTCCGTCCCCGGGACGAGCGGGGGCCGGGGCAGTGTGTGTCCCCCGGGCTTCAGCCTCGCCGGCCACAGGCTGCTGCTGGCGCTCAGGGTGTTTTCGTTGGTGCGGCTTGTTGTTTTGGAAAGTGGGACACGCTGAGGTGGCTTCCAGTGTTTTCTGTGCGTGAGGAGATTTTTTTAAAAATTTGATTTGGGGAGTTATTTTCCTGGGTGCTCCGAGCCTCCCAGTGTTCCTCGCCTTGCCTTTGCGGAGGGTAGAGGGGTGTGACTTGCTTTCTTTGGTTACCTTGCTGCTTTGGAATTTGGATTTGAGAGTGTAAGATAAGAGTGTGGACCTGTTTATTGTGAAGGACCTGCCGGAAAAAGATACCTTAATAAATAATAAGTATAGTAACAACTTAAATAGAGATAGACCTCTCTTCAATAAAAGCAACAGATAATAAGGAATGAGAAGACTGAATGGACTTGAGTATGTCCTTTTATTGAAAGAGTTGGTGTAGCCCTGAGGAGGGTAGCTCAGTGGGGTAGAGTCGCATCCCCCTAGACCAGTGGTTCTCAACCTTCCTAATGCCACGACCCTTTAATACAGTTCCTCATGTTGTGGTGACCCCCAATTTCATTGTTACAAATTGAACATCATTAAAGCATAGTGATTAATCACAAAAACAATATGTAATTATATATGTGTTTTCCGATGGTCTTAGGCGACCCCTGTAAAAGGGTCATTCGACCCCCAAAGGGGTCGCGACCCACAGGTTGAGAACTGCTGCACTAGACCAAGTTGCAGGTTCGATCCTCAGTCAGGGCACAGACAAGAACCAGCCAATGAGTGGAGCAACAGGTCAGTGTTTCTCTCTCTTCTTGTCTTTCTAAAATCAATTTAAGAATTAGTAAAAAAAAGCTGGTGTTTCATATATTTTGTTGTCTAATCTATTCCAACTGAAACACTTACTTTTACTTTCTTGTTGTCGTACCTACATGTGCAATGAGATGAGCATCATTAAATGAACCGTGGTCACTCTAGTTAGCTTCCTAGGACTCGTCCTGTTGAGAGGGAGTTGGGCAGCTCTGCCCAAGGATTTCTGGGCACCGCCCGGCATCCTGAGAGTGAGTATCCTTGACCTTCAGGAGCCTGTCTGTGATCTGAGGGAAAACAAACTCGCATTTGGGATGCACGGACCTGGTGTCTCGGGGACATCTCCCTGAGGCAGAGGGGCGGGAGCAGGATGCTGTGACGCTGGGTGAGGCTGGGCATGAAGGAGCCTGTGAATATGCCCCCGTGGCTGCAGCAAAGGGCTGAGGCCTGGTGTCAGGTTGCAGCTGGGCTCCTGGGCTGAGTCAGGAATAGGTGGCCTGTTCCTGACCTGCGTACCTGGTGATGGCCCTGCCTGCAGTGTTTACCGGGTGGCTGTTGGGATGGGGCATTGCTGTGGCTTTCCTTTGGCGAGTTCAGGGTTTGGGCACTTCCCGGGCGTCTGGGGGCAGGGGACTGTGCACGCGCCATTATGGCCAATTCCGCAGTGACTAACGCGCCGGAGGTGGTGAATCTGAAGAAGCTGTGGCCCGAGTGGCTTCCTTTGGGATTGCCAGTCGGTGGGCCCAGCAGAAAACGGCATTGAGCCAACTAACCTCGAGGCTCAGTGGGCTTCTGATTCTAGGGCCGGTAGCCAGATGGGGGCCACTTTTTTGGTGTGATCTTCATGTTGGCACTTTAGGGTAGGGCTACCAATCAACATTCTCCTCATATTTATTTCTGCTGCCTCCTAAAGAAAGACCATCCATTGATAGTGTGAGGTTTTTTAAAAAATTCTCATCAGAGGATATTTTTCCATTGATTTGTAGAGAGAGTGGAAGGGAGGGGGAGCGACACGGAGAGAGAGACATCGATGTGAGAGAGACCCATCGATTGGTGGCCTCCCGCAGGTGCCCCGACGGGGGCTGAGGATCGAGCCTGCAACCGAGTTATGTGCTCTTGATGGGAATGGAACCTGGGACCCTTCAGTCTACAGGCTGAAGCTCTAACCACTGAGCACACCGGCCAGGGCCCTAGTGTGAGGTTTGATGCCAGTGGGAACTGGGATGAGGCCTCTGGAACGGCAGAGCCTTCCCGTTGGGCGTGACGTGCCCAGCTGCCCTGGCCCAGCGGTGGCGGTTTCTGAGCCCCCGCAACTCCGTCCTACCGCAGCCGAGGGCAGGGGCTGGACGCTGTCAGCGCAGCGAGGAGGAGCGAGCAGTGATGAATGTGCATATCACCTTCCAGGCGCTCCGAGCTTGGAGGGAGGATGAGGGGCCTGCACTGAGCCCTGGGCTGGCAGGAATTCACCGGCGGTGGGCGCACACCTGGGGGCGGGGTTCACGGGGGCGTCCAGGTTGGCTGGGAGGCCGGTGGAGTCTCATCAGACCCAGAGGTGAGAGGAGAGACCCCAGGAGGGAGAAGAGTGAGGGCAAGGAGGCTGCCCAGGGACCACCACGCCCTCCAGTTTGCCTGGTGTGGATGCAGGTCAGTGGGATGTGCAATCTGCAACCGGACGTCTGCTGGGGGTGGACGGAGTGCCAGGCGAGGAGGCGCGTGTCCCAGAGGCTCTGGGCAGGTCCCGGTGCGCCTGGTCTGCGTTCACTGCGAATACAGCCAGCGTTTATGGTGCGTTTACACGTATGACAGGTGCTGTCTGTCTTAGGTGCTTCCAGCTGTTAGTTCATTTAGCTTTAAA
>NW_005370105.1:1643976-1647025 GCF_000412655.1 Myotis brandtii | reverse complement strand
ATGTATATATAATTGATTTCAGAGAGGAAGGGAGACGGAGACAGATAGAAACATCAATGATGAGAGAGAATCGTGGATTGGCTGCCTCCTGCACACCCCCCACTGGGGATCGAGCTCACAACCTGGGCCTGTGCCCTGACCGGGAATCAAACTGTGACCTCCTGGTTCAGAGGTCGGGCCTCAATCGCTGAGCCACGCTGGCCGGGCGCTACACTTGAAGTTCATAAGTTTGAGAGTGTTCCCCGAAGAGAGGAGGACGCAGTGAGAATGGTGTGAGGTCTGGGGAGGGAGGAAGAAGACTTGATCAGCGTGTGCATTTCCCGGCGGGGCCAGGGCGAGGGGACAGAGAGAAAGAGGACAGACACCCCGGGGAGGGAGGAGACAGGGTGAGGACACAAACAGTGGGGTCCGGCTCGTTGGCGCCACCTCTTTTTGAAAGCAGAGAAGGAGAGAGACCGCTAGGCCCCTGGAGGGACATGTCGTGGTGACCTGGTCCTGGCTGGTGACCTGGCTGGTGGTGGGACAAGTCTCGGCTGTCCTGTGGGAACATCGGTGTGTCCAGGAGAGGAGGTATCTGCACCACAGGCCTGCCCAGCCCTGCGCCGCGTGCTCGCCTGCCGAGTGTTGAATGCAGTGGCTCCCAGCCTGTTAGGGCTACGCCCCACCTGAGCATCTCTAAAACCCTGATGCCCCCCCACCCCCCCACGTGACACAGACTTCTCAGTATTCAAAAAGTGAGCTCCTGTTCACGTGGAGGAAGCCTAGAAGGCCACGAACTTGGTCTAAACAAGCTTCCAAAGAACATGGCATCCACGAGAGAGAAAAACAAAAGAACGAAAGGACCGTTGAAGTATGAGGAAGAAATCCCTAAGAAAAGGTTAAAAAAAAATCATATGAAGTGATATGAAAAAAGAGCAACTAAAGTTTCAAAACATATAATAGAGAACCAAAATGCATAAATATGTCACCATACATATTTATATGCTGTATATGAGGCCCCTAGAACCATAAGAAATGCAAAAATTCACTGTGAATAACTCATTCTCGAATTGCCCCCCTTAAACATCACATTGCCCTGCAGAGGGGTGGGGGCGTGCGCCCCACGTGGGAACCACCGGTTTAATGCAGTGCTGCCCGAGGGCCTCCTCTGTGGCCGTGGGTGTTTGTGGGCGCGGCCGTGTTCTGTGCAGGTGGGGAGGGAGGATGGTAGTTCTCATGATTGAAGTGGCCTGAGAAGTGGGTGGAGAAAAGGTCACACAGTGGCCTTGTGGGCACGGAAGCCGATTCATTAGCCACGAAAGTCTGAGTTTTTTGCTCCCTTTGTAAAGAGCACTTACTACGTTCCTATCCAGGCCAGAGCGGTTGCAGTAAAATGCGGTAAAATGCGGTGGCTAAGAAAGCAACCCATTATCTCCCTGGGCCAGGATTTCGCAGATCAGGATTAAAATCAGAGCAGAGTCTAGCACACCTGGGGCCCCCAAGGAGCCCCCTAAACACGGAGCCTTGCAAGGATAACCAGAAATGTTGTTCGGGGCCACTTTTGTCCATGCTGTTCCATGCACCGAGTTGTAGGCGTGTGCCTGTGGGTGTGCACCTGTGCCTGTGACTAACAGTCTGCCCGCTGGGGTAGGTGACGAGGAAGGCAGCGCCCGAGGCTGGGACCTGCGGGAGTCAGAGGCTGCTGCCTGGACCCTGGTTTATGCAAACACCTGCTGCTTTGGCCCCTGGCACTCACAGTGGGTCTCTCATCCTCGGGGACAAATCCTTATCAGTCCCTTCTCACAGAGCTGGAGAAAAGGCAGATTTTAACTGAGGTGCTAAGGGCTCCATTAAAAGAGGCTGGTCTCAATCAGGCAGCCTGAGGGAGCCCCGGGGGGGGGGGGGGGGGGGTGGGGAGAGGGAGCTGGCCCCGCCCACATCACCACAGGGCAGCTCTTTGTTTGGTGTAGGTTCCTAAGATGTAAGATGTTCTCATTTGTAAGTTCATAAACACATTCAAGAGCCAAAAGTCAATGAATTTTACTTAGCCACAGCTCCATACGCCTTTGTGATGAAAAACAAAGCAAAAACACTTACCCGTGTTTATGGGACATGAAAAAAGCATCCCTTACAGTGGTTCTCAACCTTCTGGCCCTTTAAATACAGTTCCTCATGTTGTGACCCCCAACCATAAAATTATTTTCGTTTCTACTTAATAACTGTAATGTTGCTACTGTTATGAATGGTAATGTAAATATCTGATATGCAGGATGGTCTTAGGCGAACCCTGTGAAAGGGTCGTTCCACCCCCAAAGGGGTCGTGACCCACAGGTTGAGAACCGCTGCCTTAAAACGTGTGAGTGGTTACAGACTGCTACAGAAGACACTGAATCAAGATGGGATAGGTTTCCCTGCAGAGCACCACGCCATTGCTTTGGGGCCACTCGAAGACATAGAGAAGGAAGTGGACACAAGCACAGGGCAATAAACGCCAGAAGCTGAAAATGTACGTGCAGGAGTCCGAGAGAGGAAGAGGTGACTACCACCAGCGTGATGACGTCACAGTGACGTCTGAACTAGCTTGTAGGGTGTGGGAGAGCAAAGGGTCTATGTATGGTCTCTGTGGGGACAAGTACTGCCCGACTTGCTTACTGTTGTCTCCCTACACCCAGCACAGTGCCTGGCACACAGATGGTGCTCAGGAAATGTTAGCTGAATGACTGAGTGAGTGAAGAAGGAAGGGGAGAGGAAAGGAAGGAAGTTAAGAAGGAAGGAGGAAGGGAGGGAGGGAGGAAGAAAGAAAAAAAGAGTCAGTGTTTGGGAACAGTGAGATTCTGTTAGGGGAGGCGGAATATTTGGATGCAGAGGGGTGACAGGCGAGGCTGGGACTGCGTTAGGGGAAGGCGTTTGGATCTCGGTTGTGCTGGTTTGTGAGTGGCAAAGAGACCGACCACAGCTGGGCTTCAGCACAGCACTCCGGTGGCAGGCAGGCGGGTGGTGGCCGGCCGG
The DNA here is from genome assembly GCF_000412655.1 of Myotis brandtii. NCBI lineage: Eukaryota > Metazoa > Chordata > Mammalia > Chiroptera > Vespertilionidae > Myotis > Myotis brandtii. Next base: position 1,644,037 of record NW_005370105.1, on the reverse strand, counting down.
TGGGGTGCCTTAGGTTGTAGCAACGGGAACAGAAAGGCCAGGTGGGGGAGGGGCTAGAAAG
>NW_005370105.1:1617221-1643910 GCF_000412655.1 Myotis brandtii | reverse complement strand
AGGAGGAGGAGGAGGAGGAGGAGGAGGAGGAATGGGGGGTAAATTTAGGGGTTCTGTTTTAGGTGATTGGGAGAAAGTGGCACCTTAATGTAGGCCTTATATGCACATCAGAAGGAGGGGCTGGCTGCCTTTTGTTGCTTTGTTTGATTTTGGGGAGGGGAAGACAAAATAAAAAGGGTGTGTGTGTCTATAATGAAAGGCAAAGAGAATCTGTGTCCTTTGTGGTCTTTCAGCAGGAAATAGACAATGCTGGCCGGGATATTGAGATACTTTCTTGCTTTAAAGTCTGGGGAGGTGGGTGGGCCGCTTGGTCTCAGGTTCCTTTCTGGCTCCCAGATGGAGCTGGGCTCGATACGCCGACGTGTGGGATGCATGGCTTCTTGAAAGACAGACTTTTGAGCATTGGTTTTGATTTACTTAAAACATTGAATTTTATTAATCAACTAAATATTTTCAGGACCACCAAAGAATCGGGGCTCTCTGCTTATGTAGCAGATCGTGTCTGTTTGCTAAACATCTCGTGTCTTTTACTGCTTTTCTTTTCTTTTTTTAAAAAATATTTTTTATTTCAGAGAGGAAGGGAGAGGGAGAGAAACACCAGTGATGAGAGAGAATCATGGATCAGCTGCCTCCTGCACACCCCACACTGGGGATCGAGCCCGCAACCCTGGGCATGTGCCCTGACCGGGAATCGAACCCTGACCTCCTGGTTCATAGGTCGACACTCAACCACTGAGCCACGTCAGCCGAGCTCATCAATCTGTTTCGTACCAAAGCCACTCGTCTACTGTCTGCGTGGCCCACTCGCCTTCCATCCTGCGGTTGACGAAGGCGTTAACCCACGCCGCCTGAGAATGTTCCGTGGGAGGGAATGGAGCCTCCCCAGTGCATTCCTGGAGTCTTGTTTTCACTGTCTCGGCTTCCAAGCGGGTTGTCATTAATTGACTCACTCCCAGGAGGAGGTCACAGAATCGCAGACCTCGGTGCCGGGAGGTTCCTGGATACCATCGAACCGGCTGCTTGGCTTTGAAGGCCAAACCCATTGTGCAGAAGCCGCAGCGGAAGCCTGAGGTGGCCCCGCTGCTTGCCCCGGGTCACGAAACGTCCTGACCTGGAGAGGATTTTTACAAGAATGTCCTGGAGCCACACGGATGGCAGTGCGGGAAGCAAGGTCTGAAATGCTGCAGGGAAAGACAGCTGTGCGTTCGGAGTTACGGAGGGAAGGGAGGCAGGTCCCAGGAGGGTGGGAGAAAGCGAGGCGGGCTGGAGTTCCAGGATAGTTACAGTAACCTCTGTGCTCTCTGGACGGTGGTTTTTCACTTATTTCAAAGGCACGTTGGCCTAGAGGCACAAGAAGAAGGGACAGGGCTTGCTTGAGGCAGAGAGAAACCTTTTACTAAAAACGTTCCGTGTCTGGGACGTGACTACCCTCCAGGACCTGCCCAGGTGAGAATTTATGATCAGATCAGCTCGGGCGGCTACTTTCCATGGAACCTCCTTTTCACCTACCATGTGATGTGTAAATTAAACACGATCATATATAATAGTCTGAAATACATACAGCGGCCAGAATGGCGATGTGATGCGATAGAATAGAAATCGTGCGGGTAAGACCATCTAATGTCAGGAAAGAACTTCAGAAGCCGTCGAATTCAGCAGCTCATTTGGTAGATACGGATGTGGAGGCCCATCAGGCAGAGACGCCAGCCCAGGGACACGAGGCACCCAGGGGGGACCAGACCCCTTACTTCCCAGTTTCCCTCCGGGTTCTCTGTGACGGGTGTGGGGCCGGGCGCTTCTTAGACGTGCAGTCTCTTCCCCGGGGGCCAGCGTCCCTGCGACCTATTGCACCGGGAGGGCTCCGGCAAAACTCGGCCGGTGCTTTGATCTTAGGTCAGTGTTCGTTGAGCAATTTCGGCTTTTTTGAAACTTGACTGTTCCGAGTCTCAGCCAGGTATAAGAGCTTTATTGTCTGACCGGAGGGATGCTGATAATCGCCCGGTGATGGGGAGACTATTGGGCGGTGTGTGTGGCCCAGAGGGCCGGGCGGGTGAATGTCAGCCACGATTTCCATGTACACGCGCCTACACGGGTGTCACGCCCCTCTGCGTCGGAGGCCACTGCGGCTCAGCCATTGTCGCACTGGAATGATACACTGGCTTGTCGTGTCCTTGGGTGGTGAGCGCCTTGTGGGTAAGGGAAGGGCGGTCAGCCGGCTTTCGGTAAAGACCCCGCATGAGTGTGTGAGTGAGCGAGTGAGCGAGGGAGCGAGGGAGCGAGGGAGCGAGGGAGCGAGGGAGCGAGGGAGCGAGGGAGCGAGCAGACAAACGTCAGCAGGGCTGGGAAGACACTGAAGAGTTGGCGTGTCTTGTTTTTCATCTATTTATAAAGCAGTTAATTTTTTTTTGTATTGTCAACATTCTTGGATTAATATGTTAACTGGCCCTTGAAACCTATACACTTTTACTAACAATGTCACCCAGTAAATTCAATAACAAATATGCTGACTGGCACTGCCTTGCTCAGTTGGTGGGTGTACATTTTGTTGAATGAATGAGTGTTGTTTGGAATGTAGCTCGTCCTTTGGCTGAGGAGTTGAACATTTTCAGACGAAACTTCTGGGATGGGAAATAAGGTACCACCCTGCTCTAAGCAGTGATTCCTCCGGGAATGGAACCACTTAGACTAGAGTTTGTGAAAAACAGCAACACAACATCAGCTAGGTAAGGGCCGTCTGTTCACTCGTTCATTCACGTGGAAGGGAAGTGAGCACAAGGAGCAGGAGGGAGAACTCTTCGTCTTGGGGTTATAATTAGGAGCGTCACCAATGACCATTTCAGGATTTCACGTGCTTGCAGGGCCTCTGCCCCTCCAGCCAATGATCTTTGTTCCCAGGTTAGACTGATAGACAAGCACCTCCCCTGCATCACCCTGACTTCACTGCGCATGTGCCCACCTCCCCCTTTGCTGGACCCCTTCCCCAGTGATCTGTGGGGAGTGGCCCGGTGGCTCCCTGGGGAGTGTGATGTTGCAGCTTCCTGGTGAAGCTGCCCAGATGGCCATGCTGATCATGTCTGGCCTCCCCTTTGCCCTCTTCCTATTATTAATATTAGCTAGTTTTAAAAAATATATTTTTAAAAATTGATTTCAGAGAGGAAGGAAGGAGAGAAAGAGAGAGAAAAACATCAATGATGAAAGAAAATCATCAATTGGCTGCCTCCTGCACGCCCCCTAATGGGGATGGAGCCCGAAACCCAAGTGTGTGAACTGACGGGGAATTGAACTGCGACCTCCTGGTTCATAGGTCGATGCTCAACCGCTGAGCCACGCTGGCTGGGCTGGCTAGCTTTTGGTGCTGCTCACACAGGTGGTGGGAGCACCTGTAGGTGCGAGGCTGGGCAGGGAGTCGAAGATGGAAAAGGCGGGTGCTGGCGTCAGGTTAGGAGCCGTTTTCCTCGGGGTTATGGGTGATTGCGGACTGATGACCGTGTCCTGGAGATGTCAGGGGGTGGAGAGAGGGCGATGAGCCGGTGAGTCACACATTACAGAGGCCGGGGAGAATGAACAGAGGCCACTGGATGAATGGAGGGCAAGGTTTGCGTGGAGTATTTGGAATTGGAACCCGGAGCCCACAAGCTTTGTGACGCAGTAGATGATAAAGAAATACACCCGGCGGCAAGTGGAGGCCACATGCGAGTTGTGTTCGTGGGGTTCATTGCCTGGCAGGTGAAGGTCCTGGCAGGTTAGAGAGAAAGGGAGGCGGACGCAGAGCTGCCCAGTTGGCTCCCTAACGCGACACTGGTTGTAGTACCCGAGTGCCTGTGCGCTGAAACCGCTAGTCCTTTGGATTTCTATGAATCCGTTATAAACTCACCCTATTCCTGAAGATAACTGAAATTCGGTTGCAGCTTTAATGAAAAGAAAATGAGCACACGTGTGGTTGACAATCACAAGTGTATTAACTCCCGTTTTTGTCTTAACCCCAGTTTCTATGCAGATTTCGGACCTCTGAACTTGGCGATGGTGTACAGATACTGCTGTAAGCTGAACAAGAAACTGAAAGTGAGTATCGTGGTGCCGTCTCTCCTGGTCTCAACACCCTGAACTGTGAGCTCTGACCGACGGGGTGCGGCGCGCACCAGTCGGGCGGTGATCTTGGTCTTTGGAAGGTTATGGGAGAAGCTCCCGCAGAAGTTGAAATGGGTCCTCCCGGGTCCCCCTGAAGGACGTGCGACCTCTTTCATGTGTCAGGATGAATTGGCACCGGAGCTGAAGGAAGTCACTGGGCAGGGATCTGAGAAAGGAAGCACCCAGCCTTTCGGTGTCGTTCTGAGCCCATCCTGTTCGCTCCCAGGTGGATGCTCCAAGCCCTCACGTCTGGGCTACCCTGGGTGCCCGGGGACGGGTGGAGGGGCTCAGCGTTGCTCGGGAGAGCTCTGGAGCCTACGTTTTCCTGTCCAACCAGGAGTTCAATTTCTCCTGAATGTCGTCTCGGTAGAGTTAACAGCCAAGTAAGAGTGATGAACTGGCAATCATCACGGAATTTGGGTCATATAGTCAACATTGATCTATATTTTTTATATATTTTTATTGATGTCAGTGAGGAAGGGAGAGAGGGAGAGAGAGTGAACCATGAATGATGAGAGAGAATCATGGATCGGCTGCCTCCTGCACTCCTTCTACTGGGGACAGAGCCTGCCACCTGGGCATGTTTCCTGACTGGGAATAGAATCGGTGACCTTTTGGTGCACGGGATGGTGCTCAACCCACTGAGCTACACCAGCCAGGGCTTTTGTTATTTGTTGTGTGTGTATGTTAGTAGGCATTTTATTCCCAATGGCCTTCATTTTAATTATGTTGACTAGAATAGAAAATTCTCTATCCAACATCGGCTTAGATTAAAAAACTAAAAACTAGAAACCACCATCACAAACAAAACCACCTCCCACCCCCTCGTTTCTTATTTTAAACTAGACATTAAAAAGTGTAAGTACAAGAGTTAAGTAGTAATGGGTTATAGTTTGCTATTTCTGGTCAATAGTTACCATAATGAGGGAAATAGAAGAGGGAAAATTTATTAAAATGAGAACAATTTGTAAATCTGTGTATATTACTTAATGTAAAAATGTCATCGATGATTGGTAGGCTAGACCAGCCATTATTAATCTGATATTCCAAGGGATTCAAAAACTCCTGAAATTTAAGCTAAGTGTTGCGTGCATTTACATTTTTCTTCAGAGAGGATTCACAGCTTTCCAGCAGGTTCTGAAAGGGATTGTTTGCACAGACATTGATTTCAGAGAGAGAACGGGAGAGGGAGAGAGAGATAGAAACATCAATGATGACAGAGAATCATTGACTGGCTGCTTCCTGCATGCCCCACACTGGGGATCAAGCCCACAACCCGGGAATTGAACCATGACCCCCTGGTTCATAGGTCAATGCTCAACCCCTGAGCCACACCAGCCGGGCAGAAGTGGTATTTTAAAAAACAGAACCTCCTTCAAACTTAGTCATTTAAGAAAATCTTTGTTACCGATTCAATAATCTGAAAGTTTTATAAACATGATATGGCTCAACCAGCTTTTTCTAAAATAGTTAATACAGTTTTAACTATTGATTTCACTTTTCCCCGGGGAAAAAGAAAACCCTAGCTGGGGGTGGAGGGGAAATCTAAGAGTATTACTGAAAAAAGGGGACATTCTCGGGCAGTGATTTAAAAAACACACTGAAAACCTGGTCTGATGACCCCACAGGCCAATTACAATGCTCCTGAGGACTGTTTTTAAAGGTCTGAAAGCATATTGACAGAAATGTAATGGTAAATGTACAAAAGAGCCCAGGAGCCCTCTCAGGGTGGAATGAGGAGGGGCGGGCCGGTGAAACGGGCGATTGTGCTGAAGCACAGAGGTACCTGGCAGATGGCGGGCCCGGCGCATGTCCCCGATGCTGAGTGAATCAGCGCCGTAATCCTAGCTGGGAGCCGGGCCCCGCCCCCGGATCGGGTGCTTGCACACAAAAGCCCTTTTGATATAATGATCAGACCACCCTCTCAGTACAACCACAGAAAACATGTTGAGATTTCTTCACCAGGTTATCTTCTGCCTCAGGTCATGGGCTTTGGGGGCGGGGGGTGGGGGGGGAGTGAGCTACCTTCTGGAGGCAGTTCCTGTGGATTATAGAGGTGTCAGGGGTTCGAGGCAGCATGAATTCATGTGGTAGGGAGCTCCCATGGAGTTTGCAAGCCTTGGCCATTCAGAAATCCCCAGCAAGAGGAACCCTCCTTAAAATAAAGTACTTTTATTGATTTCAGAGAGGAAGGGAGAGGAGGGAGAGAGAGAAACATCCATGATGAGAGAGAGTAATCCATCGGATGCCTCCTGCACGCCCCACACTGGGGATCGAGCCTGCAGCCCACCCAGGCCTGTGCCCTGACCAGGAATCAAGCCGTGACCTCCTGGTTCATAGGCCGACGCTCAACCACTGAGCCACGCCGGCCGGGCAAGAGGAACCCCCTTTATAGAGCATCCCCACGTGCTGTGGACCGTAGGATCAGCCTGCTCACATGATGTCCATGAGCCGCTGTTCTCTGATCTTTTGACTCAGACGTTAATGGAGTGGGTGTGGAACGAAATGGGCCACCCTTTCCTTTTTGCTGAAACCATTCACCCTGTTGCATGGGAGCGCCACGTGAAGACGTAAACCGTGCTTTGTTTTGTGTGCAGCCAAAGAAAATGTTCAAGAACATCCCTTTCCTGGGCAAGTTGGAGGTAAACCGTGTAGAGGCGCTGGCTGCGCACAGGGGGACCCGTTAGCACATTTGATGGCTTTTGCAGAGAGATGACCGCTGTTGCTATGGGGACGCTGATGGCTGCGGCCATGGCTGGGCTAGCCTGGTCACCTGGAAGAGAATGATGCCTTGGTCACCGGGCCCTGGGCTGTCACCCACTTAATCTGACCCCGTCTCCGGCTGAGCTCGCTTGTGTGGGCTGCATGGCTGCGTTTTAGTTTATGAGCAGATGCCCCAGGCCGTGCTAGTGTCTCCTCAGCGCAGCCAGGCTGAGGCACAGCGTAAGGAAACACGGTGTCCTCACCCAACGACCGGAAGCCTTCACTTTCCCGCATGCAAACGCCTTCCCCGAGGGAAGACACTGCTTCTCTCAGTCGTTTGTTCTTGCGTTTTGGCTTTGAGCTTCATCGCCTCCCTCACCTTTAGGCTTTGACGGCTCATGGTCTGTGACCTCCTGAGCCAAGCATGGTGTGTGCATGTCACCAGCGCCCCAGGACGGCCGGGCCGTTTGCGATCGTGCGGCCTGTGGCCCACCTCCCCCTCCATCTCGGAGTCGCCGGGGCTGGTTTTCCACCAGGAGTGACTCCACTAGGACTCGGCCTGTCAGCCTGTCACAGGCTCTCCTTCCCACGACAGGAAGTGCCTGTCGGGGTCGAGGCCTCCACCTTGATTTGTGCTGTTCTGTCCTTGCCCTCATGGGACTTTGGTTTACAAGTGCCATTAAGCGTGTATGTGCCGTCGTTACGCCTGTCCGTTCCCAGGAGAGCGCTGAAGCTCTGCCTCTCGCTCAGGGGAGCAGTGCAGGTGTGGGGATGAACGGAGGTTTCAGGATGTGAATTGATAGATAGGCAATACCAAGTCCCACCTTTTATGTACTCTTTCTTTACCCTTTTAGAAAATATATATTTTTATGGATGTCAGAGAGGAAGGGAGAAGGAGAAAGAGAGAAACATCAATGATGAGAGACAATCATGGATCGGTTGCCTCCTGCACACCCCCCACTGGGGATCGATCCCACAACCGGGGCATGTGCCCTTGACCAGAATTGAACCCAGGACCCTTCAGTTTGCAGGCCGATGCTCTATCCACTGAGCCAAACCGGCTAGGGCTCTTTCCCTTGTTGAACATGACCGTACCTGTCATGAAGGTCACCACTGGCCCTTGTTGGTCCGTTTGTGGTAGCCTTGGCCGTATTCCCCCTTGCTGAGCATCAGACATCCAACAGACCGAGCGCTACGAGGCTAGTGCCTGGGGTCCCCTTGCTACCGCTCTCAGCCTGTGCTTCACACACATCCCGTGCTCCGCTCTCGCTGATAGAGCAAACACGACCTCCCTCAGCCCCCGTAACCCGCGCCAGACTCAGCAAACGGGTGCCCAGGCTGCGGTCCACAGACCTGTTTTGGGGCATGAGTGCTATTTAAAAATTTAGTGCCTGGGGTCCCCTTGCTACCGCTCTCAGCCTGTGCTTCACACACATCCCGTGCTCCGCTCTCGCTGATAGAGCAAACACGACCCCCCTCAGCCCCCCTAACCCACGCCAGACTCAGCAAACGGGTGCCCAGGCTGCGTGCAGTCCACAGACCTGTTTTGGGGGCATGAGTGCTATTTAAAAAATTGGAATTTATGCTCAACACCAGCAGTTTATTTGTTTGTGTGTTTGAGACAGAGAAACATTGATGTGAGAGAGAAACACTGATCAGTTGCGTCCAGTACGTGCCCAACCCGGGATTGAACCTGCAACTGGCAAAATGTTTTGTGATAAAAGGAGCTCTGTTATGCCTGCACATTGTCATTCTAGTGCCAGACGGTCTTCTGCTGAACGGTGTTGCTGGTGTAAGGCTGGGGCAGGGTGACCCAGGAGAGGGAGGCCTGGCTGGGGCAGGGAGGGAAGTTAGACAGCACACACCGTTTCCCCGTTACCGTTCACCGGGAGTTGGTTTGCGTTCCTCAAGTAGGAATGGGTCTGACCTGGGAGATACTGGCCTGGCTTCACAGAGCAGATATTTCTCGACTGGAGTGCTTTTGAGATTAACTGAGAAAAACACCTGAATTCCAAAAACGTCCAAGCAAGGTAAATGCTAGCAGTTTTAAAACTATTCCTAAGAGTCAGATAGAAAACTTATTAAACAGGTCAGTTACTGTAAGGTCAGTTGGTGACTATAGTTAATAACACTGTATTGTATATTTGAAAGTTGCTAGGAGTACGTCGTCCGCCCCCGCCCCCCCCCCCCCCCCCCGCCCGGGAGGCAGCGCCCAATAGGAGAGATTCTAAAGTAGTTAACATTTCTAGGTAGGTGCTTATGGGGAATTTTTAAAAAAATCTGAAGTCATTTCTGAAAGATTCGAACGTTTAGGAAATTCTCCTAAAGTTCTTACCATTTTAACTTGTATCCTATTTAGTTAAAAAAATTTGTAGTTATACAGTGAGAAGGAATGTCCTTGCTCCCTTTTTATTTCCCGGGGCCCTTGGGAAGCCGGCCTGGCATGGGACTGTGGTGCTTGGAGGGGGACCCTGCCTCTCAGGGGCCAGGCGCTAAGGAGGGTGCTGTGTTCGGAACACGTGGGGCTTGGTTATCAAAGACACGCCCGGCCCGGGCGGGAGGGCTCTGGACTGGGCTCCCTGGGGCCCGGGTGAAAGCCAGAATGTACAGGGCCTTCTTGGACAACTTCTGAGTTGGACGGGTTTCTCCTCCTGGTAGGACCTGAGGGTAAAGCAAGCATGTCAAACTCAAAGGCGAACACGGGCCAAATAAGCGAGGCATGCAGCTGTGGCGGCGGGTTTGACGTGCTGGGGGTAAAGGCAGGCAGGTCGCTGGGCTCCGTTCCATCCCCAAGGAGTCTCTAAGCGCAGATATTCTGTGTGTGGTGGTCAGTGTGCAAGGTATCGCAAGCCGCTTTACCATCCGTGTGAGTTTATGGATAAGTATTGTTACGTGTCTGTACTATGAAAACCGTTCGTCAAAATACTATAACTTTGGGTCCTGGCTGGTGTGCTCAGTGGTTAGAGCGTTGGTCCTCGCACTAAAGGGTCTTGGGTTTGATTCCCGGTCAAGGGCACAGACCTGGGTTGTGGGTTCGCTCCTCACCCCTGGTTGGGGTGTGTACGGGAGGCAACCAGTGGATGTGTCTTTCACACATCGATGTCTCTCTTTCTCTCCCTTCCTTCCCCTTCCACTCTCTTGAAAAAACAATGGAAAAAATATCCTCTGGTGAGAACTGACAACAACAAAAATACTATAATGTTGGAAATATGAGGAAATTGAGGATGTTATTGAGCTCCACGTTGTATGTTTGAGTTCTGATTAATACTTTGACTTCGTTTTAACAGGCCCTCTTATTTGCACAGTTCCTTTCCTGTTTGGCATGTGCACACACACCATGTTGTTTATTTTGGGTTTAGCTGAATGCTTGAGCATGCAGCATATTGCCTGGCATACAGCAGGTGCTCAATACCTGTTTGAACCCGTGAATGTAATACATGGCTGTTGTATTAAGATGTCTGCTGATAGAATCCTGTTGATGGCTCATCTTTTTCTATTGACCATTTATTTCCAGATCATGAAGAGGGGCTTCGTACAGGACACGTTAGAAGGAAGGCATGAGTGCGGTGCTCTCGTTAACGTGGGCACGTGCACATGTTAAAGAGGGAAATGGACTGGCGGGCACATGTCAAAACCGACTATCTAATGTGCACGGCATAGACCGTTGTTCTGGGCGTGTGTGTGGGGGTGTGTGTGGGGGTGTGTGGGACGTGAAAAGGACTTTACATGGAAGATCCTGAGTAAATCTTCAGAAATGGTTTCTCTGATAAAGATGCTAGTTAGTAACTCAGTTATTTCCAATGTATGCGTCTCCTTTCTTGGGAAGACACATACGTGGTCCAATGCCAGTTCTTCCATCGTGATGAGCTGCAAAGAGTCCGAGCTGGGAACCCTCCACTCCCGACACTCACGTCCAAACGCCATAGAAACCCAAGGTGTGTCGGTTCCCCAGGGCCCGTCGCGGAGAGGTGAGAGAGGGTGTGTCTCGCATCTGTCCACCTGTGGCTGCGGCCACCCTAACTCTCTTTCCCTCTCTCTCCAGTCATACAGTTTATCAAGAAAGAAAATAGTGCATTACACCTGCTTTGACCAGCGGAAAAGAGCAAACGCAGCATTTTTGATAGGTGCTTATGCTGTAAGTACTTGTGGCGATTGCTCGGGTGATGGGGTGCTGACGCTGTCCTGGATCGGGCCCCGCTGTTCGTGGCCTGGGGAGGGGGGGGGTGGGGATTCTCCGCAGCTTGGGAGCTGATCGGATGGAGAGAGTGGACCTGGTACCGATGGGCTGTTCCCTCTTGGGTTTTATTTTCGTAGCTGATGGCAGAATCTCAGAACTGCGGTGTGTGGCTGGGATTCCAGGGCTGTGCAGGCGTTATAACAAAAAGAATACCCAGAGAGGGATATTTCCAGAAAAAATTATATGAAAAGGCTGTTGAAATGTTCCTTTTTTGGATGAAAGGAAATTCTAGAGTGAATGGGAAGGCTGATGATCATTGTTTTTACCAGCCCAGTTATTCCTCTATCGAGGAGGCAAACCAATCAGAAACCCTGCGTGTAGTACAGCTTTCCCAAAAACTAGATGAAACTTTCCAAAGCTCATTTGGATGAGACGTTTCGCCCCCGGTGAGCACTGAAAGGTAACATGCCTGCGACCGAGTTTGGATGTGACCGTTTCTAGACTTTTCTGTAACATGCTGGGCTGGGGCAGGATCTTGGAAGACAAGCATCCGGACTTCAACCACATCTGCGACCTCGAATAGCTTTTTAGGGACGAGGGATGGCCAGGTAGGAAGATGCTGGGGGAAAGGCAGGGACAGAGGCGTCACTGCCCGGCGTCCTTGGGGAGGGTCGGCGCCCCCTGAAGACCCTGACGAGGGAGGCTGGGCTACTGGACACCACACTGCCCCGGGGACCACAGCCGCAGGGGGAAGCCCAGCCGTGCGCGGGGGAGACCCAGCCGTGGCAGGTGCAGGCTGAGCACGGTGACCAGGTGATGGGCGGACGCAGCCTGGGAACGAGGACCGAGATGCCAACTCCGCCCTCTGACGGGGCAGCCGGAAGCCTCGTGCCGTCCCTCCTGGTCCCTCTGTCCCCCCCTGTCTGGGCACAGCCTGGCTGTGGGTACAAGGAGTCCTGAGCACGAACCAGAAAAACGCTTGCTCGCGTGGCTCTGGGATGCTGGGGAGAGTCCACTATCGCCCAGGCTTCATTCGGTTTCTTATCTGTAAGACGAGAGGGTGGATATGATGGCCTCTACGTTTCCTCCCAATTCCGAGGAGACTGGGATGATTTGCAGCGCCAGCCAGGCTGCTGCTTTTATTTTCAGAGCAGCCCCGACAGGCAGGCCGCTGGCGGGAGCGTCCAGGGGTGCGGGAGCCGAGTTTGCAGGCATCTCCCCCGCTCACTTCCCGGGGCTGGTTACAGCTCACCTGAAACTGACCGTGGCTGTGTGTTCTTCCTTCTCGCCACAACCCTCTTATCCCCCAGTCCTTGCCTTTTGCTGTTGTTAATCCTCACCCCAGGGTATTTTCCCATTGGTTTATAGAGAGTGGAAGAGAGGGGGAGAGACAGAGAGAGAGAAAAACATCAAAGTGAGAGAGACACATCGATTGGTTGTCTTCCCCCTCCAATCTCCCCAACCAGGGCCAGGGATGGAGCCTGCAATGCAGGTATGTGCCTTTGACTAGAATCGAACCCGGGACCCTTCTGTCTGTGGGCCGACGCTGAATCCACTGAGCCAGACCGGCTAGGGCAGTAAAGAAGTGGACTACCATCAGCAACGTGCCGACTCAGAGGAGACTTGTCACATTGATTTCTCTCCTTCCTCTTCTCACTCATCAGTTTGGGCAGCTCTGCCTCCAAACATATCGCTGTCGCATGGTTGTTGCTGTCAGCCAGCCGGCCACGGCCGCTGCTCACCTGGACGCCAGCACAGCGCCCCACCCCTCCTCACATTCCTTCCTTTATCCAGGGCCAGAGTGACCCTTCACAAGCATGAATGGAATCGTGTCACTGCCCTGTTTCAGCTCTGTCTACGATGCTCAGTTCGTGGCATAAAGTCTGATCTCTTTACCGGTGCCATCGAGGTCCTCCCTGAGCCGGCCTGTCTGCCTCTGATCTCCTTGCTCACCGTCCTCCCGTCAGCCCTGGCGGCGGGCTCAGGTGGTTGGGCGTCGCCCAGTACAGGGAAAGGTTGTCGGTTTGATTCCCAGTCAGGGCACATGCCAGGCTCCATCCAGCTGACCGATGTTTCACTCGCACATCAATGTCACTCTCTCTCTCCAAGTCAATTTAAAAATCTTTTAAAAAGACAGATGCTCCCATCCCAGTGGCCCTCCACCCATGGGATCCGGAGTGTGCTCCCAGCAGAAGGCCTTGCCAGTTCTGTTCCCACCGGCAGTGTCTTCACCCCCGCCCTCTGCGTTCCTGTTTCCTTCAGATGGTCCCTCCCCAGAGAGCCTTCTCTCAGGTGTTCCCTGCTCCCCTGCCTCCAGCCACCCTCTGCCCTTGGCTGTTTCATGTTCTCTGTCACACCATGTCTGGAGTTATCTGATTCATGTGTGTATTTACTTGTTGATTATCTCTTTCCCGGACTAGAAGGCAGGGACCTTGTTGGTTTCATGCATTGCTGTGTGTGGGAGGTGATAAAATATTCAAAAAGGGGCTAGGGCCAGGCATTCTCCGCTGGACGCTGGCCACCATGGAGCCTTCCTGCCACACTGAATCATGGGACGTCCGGGGTGGGGGGCGTCCCAGGAGAGAGATGAGGTGCGGCCAGCGTGGAAGGGGTGGGGTGCGGCCAGGCTGTGGAACGATGGGACTACTTCAGTGTCTGAACACGGAGCATCGAGCTTAGAACTGCGCCTGGCACATAGTAGGTGCTTCATAAACATCTAGTGAATGAATGGAAGATGGAATGACAAAATAGGAAAGAAGGAAGGATGGTCACGTCAGAGGAAAACTCTGAAAACGATCAAATTGGATGTAAAGTCTAGTTAACACGAGTCATCACACATAGTTACATGCTTTTTTCTTGCGATGATTCCTAACCAGTGTTAAGTGTATGGCGCCGTGGAATTCACATTCACAGTGCGGTGCAGCCACCAGACCTTCCTTCCTTCCTTCCTTCCTTCCTTTCTTTTTAAAAATATGTTTTTATTGATTTCAGAGAGGGAGAGAGAGAGAGAGAGAGAAACATCAATAATGAGAGAGAATCATTGATCGGCTGCCTCCTGCACGCCCCCTCCTGGGGATTGAACCCACAACCCGGGCATGTGCCCTGACCGGGAATGGAACCGTGACCTCCTGGTTCATAGGTCAACGCTCAACCCCGGAGCCACACCGGCCGGGCCACCAGCCCTTGCTCTGGGTGTGCCATCGCCTGGCAGCCAGGCATCTCCTGGGCCAGGGCCGTGCTGTGGTTTCCTGCCGGATCGTGAGTGTGAGTCTGAAACATATGCCTGTGCTCCTGTTTCCTCCCCTCTGCGTGGGGGAGGGCCTTCTTATGTTTGACCTCGGGGCCGTCATGAGTGTGAAGAAGATGAAATTGAGGTTGTGGTGCCCAGTAGGAAACCCACAAACCCCTCTGGGTGGGCGATGCCGCAGCCAGGGCTGACCGTGACCGCCCGAGAGCGAAGTGAGCAGGACAGACGGCAGGCATTGCAGGGAGCCCCCCTCCCCCGTGAGCACCTCTGCTTCCCTAGCGTGACCTTGAGCTCCTGGAGCTGGAGGGCTCAGAGGTGACCAAGACACCAACTTTGAAACAGGCCAGTCGGAGGAAGACAAGGGCCATCGGATTTCACGTAGATGTGGGATCTGCTGAACAAAATAAGCTAACGAAGTGGAGACAGACTCATGGATACAGAGAACAGACTGGCAGCTGTCAGAGGGGAGGGGCTGGGGGCTGGGTGAGAAGGGTGAAGGGATTAAAGCAAAGAAAAAAGAAAGACATGCCCGACCGGTGAGGCTCAGTGGTTGAGCGTCGACCTATGAACCAGGAGGTCACGGTTCGATTCCTGGTCAGGGCACATGCCCGGCTAGTGGGCTCCGATCCCCAGTGCGGGGCGTGCAGGAGGCAGCCGATCTATGATTCTCTCTCATCACTGATGTTTCTCTCTCTTTCTCCCACTCCCTTCCTCTCTGAAATTGATAAAAATATATGTTAAAAGAGAAAGATTCGTAGACACAGACAACAGTGATTGCCAGAGGAAGGGAGGGCAAATGGGATAAATGGTGGCGGAAGGAGACGTGACTTGGGGTGGTGAACACAATGCAACATGCATTTGACATATCGTAGGATGGTACACCTGACACCCGTGTAATTTTACTCACCAGTGTCGCCCCAACAAGTTCAACATGGTGTTTCTCTCCCAGGACTCAATACCGAGTGCAGCTTCAGGGTCAGGGTGCTTGGGCACCAGAGCCCCCCAACCCCCCAGCATTTTGAAGAAGGTGGCTTTAAAAATTACAAGCACGGGTCAACCAGGCCCTTGCCGCCGGCTGCAGGACCAGGTCCTCACTGGCTACTGTGCTGTTTTCAGTTCACAGACTGCAAACGGGGGTCAAGGGGGGCGGTCAGGCCGTGACGACCGAAGGGGGAGAGCGTGTGTCCGAGGAGCAGTTACATTACATGCCCTGGTTTGGCTTTAAAAATTAAATGCAGAGCCCGGCCGGCGTGGCTCAGTGGTTGAGCATCGACCTAAAAAAAAAAAAGGCATTTGCCTCCCGAGTTTATAGACAGCCACCGAGCGGATGTCAGCGCGGTGCCTGTGGCCTTTCCGGGGAAGGGAGGAGAGGCACATGGCCGGGCAGCTTCCGGTCCCAGTTCCTTCCTTTTAAAGCTTGGCCGGCGAGAACGCTCCTGTGACCACTGCTTGCCAGTGGGCTGGACGGGCGCTTACCCTGGCCGGTATTTTTGGTGCTTTAAGGAGGTCAGGCCCCTAAAATCATTCAGACTCTGCATTTGGAAGCTCTGAGTCTGCAGCTGGGCGGGGGGAACGACACTATCTTTGATTCCGTTTAGCTGTGGGCTAGGAAAATGCTTTTCATCCGAGGAAGCGTTGTTTCTCACGTTTAACGGAATACATACATCTTCCCAGGAATTTTTGGTTTCTGTTCTCCCTTTGGGTCCTGATAACCAGCCTCGTCTGTGCTGTAAATAAGCTCCCAGAGCCCGGCCCACGCGGCTCAGTGGTTGAGCGTCGACCTATGAACCAGGAGGTCAGGGTTCCATTCCCTGTCAGGGCACACGCCCGGGCTGTGGGCTCGATCCCCAGTGGGGGGTGTGCAGGAGGCAGCTGATCCATGATTCTCTCTCATCATTGATGTTTCTATCTCTCTCTCCCTCTCCCTTCCTCTCTGAAATCAACAACCATATATATATATTTTATCGTATTAGTAGCCTTGAAAAATCATGACTTTCTCCATGAAAAAGCTTGTGTGCATTTGTTTCACGGGTGCACCGAGTTGAGGGGTGTTTTCTGGAAGCGGCGAGGTCTGCCTGCAGGCATGATTGGAAGGGGAGGACATTCCCAGCAGCCTCGGGGAAGGTGGACGGACTTCCGGTCCGTGGTGCATTTATGGGGTCCGTGAGCGACACCTCTGCTGGTTGGGTTTCGGTCGCTTCTCCTTAAGCTGACGTCGCCTCCACTTGTTTCAGTTCTATTGTGTTGACATCAGTGAACGGAAATATTCAGGGAACATGGTTGCTGCTTTCAGAAGTGAACAGCCCGGCCGGTGTATAATAAAAAACATACAAAAAATTAAAACCTACCTCTGTTTGAGAAAACCGTCATTATAATAGTGGAAAATGCAGTCTGAAATGTACTGTGTGTTTTTCTGGATTTCAGAGAGGAAGGGAGAGAGAGATAGAAACATCAATGTTTCTATCATGGACCGGCTGCCTCCTGCACACCCCCTACTGGGGATGGAGCCTGCAACCCGGGCCTGTGCCCTGACCGGGAATCAAACCCTGACCTCCTGGTTCCTAGGTCGATGCTCAACCACTGAGCCGCGCTGGGCCAGGCTAAAAGTGTATCGACACTGAAGGATGATTAATTCTGCAGCGTTCTCGAAGGACAGTTCTGTCACATGGCATGTAGCCGAGCACTTGGGCGAGGGCACGAGGCTCCAGCCCCTCCCTGCAGACACCTGGCCGGCACCCACCGCTCCCTGTCCGCTGCCCTCGCCAGGCAACGGCTCTGTAAACACGCGGAGGGAACAGCCAGTTCCTTGTTGGGGGTTCATTGTTGGTTTCCTATTCTTGAGTCGACTCAAAGGAGAGGAGCCTCCGTCACTGTTCAAGTCCAGACGGGAGATTGGTTCCCATGCTCTCTGGCCTCGTCTTAGGCGTGTGGATAACATCTCACCTACAAACGTCTTCAGTTTGAAAAGGAACACGTTGGTTCTTTTTGGTCCCTTGGGAACATGCTCCAGTTACTAAATGAATACGTGGGTTGTCTGGTCCCCCCTCCCCTCCTGGGAGAGGCTCAGCCTCTGCAAGTGGTCCTGATCCACGGGAGCCCAGCCACCCTCGGCCTCCCTGCCCCCACCCCGCCGGGTTCCACCCGGCCAGCTTGGAGGCCTTCCTCCTGTGTAACGCAGACAGTCTCTTTATTTACTTTCTAATGTTTTTATTGACTTTTCAGAGAGAGGGATAGAAACATCCATGGTGAGAGAGAATCATGGGTTGGCTGCCTCCTGCACGCCCCACACTGGGGATCGAGCCCGCAACCCGGGCCTGTGCCCTGACCGGGAATGGAACCCTGACCTCCTGGTTCATGGGTTGATGCTCAACCACTGAGCCACGCCGGCCGGGCCAGAGAGTCTTGACTTGTCTCCTTCACTGTTCTTCCCCATTATTTCTCTGTTGACATCAAGATCTTTCTCCTTTGACGGCTGCCCTGCCCGCCTCGCCTCAGCTTGGGAGTCAGTCCCGAGCACAGTGCCAAATACTGGGGGAAGCAGTGCATTTGGAAGGTGCCTGCGATGTCAGAAAGGACCCACCAAGCTCGGGGAGTAATTCAGGGTTCACGTCAGAGGTATTATCCACACGCTCATTGGTTTCCTCATGCTTTTTCTTGTTTTAAAATTAATTTTTTGGGGGTGACTCGGCTAACAAGGCTTACAGGTTTCCAGCCTGCATTTCTGTGCTACATCCTCTGCTCGTTGCCTTGTGCGCCCACCGCCCAGGGTCGTCTTCTTCCGTCACCATCTATTCGACCCCTGTGACCCATTGCGCAGGCCCCGAGCGCCGTGATGTACGGAGAACAGGAAGGATGACTCGCCTTCCCAGACACGTGTTAGACTGTTGGTGACGGGGACTCATTCTTGTCCGGCTTTCACTGACCGGCCGTTTAGCGCCGTCGGGGAAAGCAGGCTGGTCGAATGCAGGCTGCTCTAAGCATCCAGCTGCGTTTCTGATTTGCAGTCAGACTTCCCTATGGAACTTGCAGGGGATTGTTGACCACTGAGTACCTTAGACCAGAAGTAGAATCAGTCTCGAATTTGAAAAATGGTCGCCTTTTTCCTATTTTTTTTTAAATTGAATACAGACATTGTTTTCCCAGTCACGGGTTATAATGGGAGGAAATGATTAAGAAGAAAAATGTGGCTAAAAATAAGAAAATTAAACATGTTGTGGTGCTTGCGTACGACCGCGAGGACGTGATGCTAAGAAGTCTGAGAAGCGCAGGCTTGGGAACCCGGGACGAGACTTTAAAACGAAAGTTTCACGTTTTAAGTCTTTGCCGAATTTCTCACCACATAAGCGGGGAGACCATGGCTAAAAATAAGAAAATTAAACATGTTGTGGTGCTTGCGTACGACCGAGAGGACGTGATGCTAAGAAATCTGAGAAGCGCAGGCTTGGGAACCCAGGACAAGACTTTGAAATGAAATTTTCACGTTTTAAGTCTTTGCCGAATTTCTCACCTCATAGTAGTTTGTTTTTAAACCTGTAAAGAATGTCTGTGAGTTTATTTGAGCCAAACTGTTGACAGTTGCTGGAAGCAGAATCTCAGCATGTTGGGATGATGCTCCGGAGAACGGCGGTTTTTCATCTTGTGTTCATTGCCATCAAAGGAGGGGACGAAGGGGGCTCACGACCTCCCCTGGTGACAGGTCAGGGAGCGGGAGAGACCTAAGCGGGGAGACCACGGCGTCTCTTCTAGATGTTCACTCCCTGGGCTTCTGTGGCTCCTCTGCGGCCGGCTGGTCATTAATTCCTCCTCCACGAGCATCCAGCCTGCTCGCCCTGCTCTGTTCAGGAGACGTTCGCGTAAGGCAGTGATGGCGAACCTATGACACGCGTGTCAGAGGTGACACGCGAACTCACTTTTTTGGTTGATTTTTCTTTGTTAAATGGCATTTAAATATATAAAATAAATATCAAAAATATAAATCTTTGTTTTACTATGGTTGCAAAGATCAAAAAATTTCTATATGTGACACGGCACCAGAGTTAAGTGAGGGTTTTTCAAAATGCTGACACACCGAGCTCAAAGGGTTCGCCATCACTGGCGTAGGGAGACGGGCATGGCATCCGCTCTCCTGGCTACGTGTGACTTTGCTGGGCAGGGACGTGGGCCTCCTGGGACCTGCTGGGCTTCGACAACGGATGTGGTAACACGGCCAGCGCCTTGGTTTGGGGGTTGCTGATGCTGAGGCCATGTCTGCACTTTAACCCGAGGAGGCTGCGCTCAGCGCTGGCCCGTGGGGTGGTTGGGTCCTCGGCCATCGTGGGGATGTTCACCCTCACGTGTTGGTGTTTGTTTGTACAGCCAGTCTTCAGGGCTGGGGCGTCAGACACCCTGACCGCTGTGGGTCCCAGTCCCGTGGACACGGGTGAAAAGGAGGAAAAGGTATTTGGGGACCAAAGCTCACCTCCTTCCTGCCTCGGG
The DNA here is from genome assembly GCF_000412655.1 of Myotis brandtii. Lineage (NCBI taxonomy): Eukaryota > Metazoa > Chordata > Mammalia > Chiroptera > Vespertilionidae > Myotis > Myotis brandtii. Next base: position 1,624,180 of record NW_005370105.1, on the reverse strand, counting down.
CGGTCACGAGGGCTAAGGAGCAAATCAGCCACTTTCCTAGAGTAGTGCCTGCCACCTCTTATATTTTTTAAAGAATTATTTCATTTTTTAAAACCTCACTGAGGATATATGTCTTTTTTAAAAATTTATTTTTAGAGATGGAAGAAGGGATGGGGGCAGAGAGAGAGAGAGAGAGAGAGAGAAGAGAGAAACATTGATCGGCTCCCTCCCAAACGTGCCCCTCGGGGATTGAGCCCACAGCCCAGGGATGAGTGCTGACTGGGAATCGAACCTGCAACCTTTGGGCCGAAGCTCCAACCAGCTGAGCACTGGCCAGGGCTCGCTCTCTCTTTAATCGGAGGCAGAGCTAAGAAGATGTGGCCTGAGAATCCATGACACATTTTCCCCTGGAAACGTGGCACCTAGGGTTTTAACGACCCCGGTGAGCGTGCACTCAGCAACTCCCTCCTGTATTGGAGCAGCCCCCGCCTCTCCCACGCCCCCCTCAGCGGGTTGTGGGAGGCCATTGCCCTCACCTGCCCCGCAGCCTTCCTGGAATTGCGATGGCCTCGCGGGGTTTCACTTTGCACTTATGAATAATTGAGGCCCGGGATAAAAATAAAAACAAAGGCTCGCTTTCCCGTGGGAGCAAGGGTCGTGCGTGCTCAGCCATGCAGATAAGAGGAGCGGGCCCGGGGCACCGTGGAGAGCGGTTCACGGGGCGGCCGCCTCCCTCCCCTGGGAGGACGCCTCTTGCTCCTGGGGGAGGTGGGTCTGTCTGCTGAGGAGGCTGTGTGAGCTTTAATGGTCTAATCCAGCACGGAGTCACCTCGAGGCGGGAGGACAGGGGGCCCACGGTGGCCTGCGGTGAGCACATAGTACCGTCAGGGACCCACAGTTGTTCTGCTCCCAGAGGGGACCCCCCCGCCCCCCCGCCCCGTGACATCTGTGTGTGTGTGTTTTAATATCTATTTTTATTGATTTCAGAGAGGAAGGGAGAGGGAGTGATAGAAATATCAATGATGAGAGAGAATCATGGACCGGCTGCCTCCTGCACGCCCCACACTGGGGATGGAGCCCGCCACCCAGGCCTGTGCCCTGACCGGGAATCCATCCTCCTAGTTCCTAGGTCAGCGCTCACCACGGAGCCGTGCCGGCAGCTGTTGGTGTGCCTTGAGCACAGCCTGGCCGGCCTCTGGGTCTGCCTCAGTCTCCAGGCTCTCACCCACCCTTAGGCCCGGGCGGACAGGACACTGGGGCAGCCCCGTTGCTGTGCAAAGATCCCCGTGCCCACCAGGACTCTCGCCCTCAGAGAGGAGGAGGGGGATGCACCCGTGGTGAGTCAGCTCGCTTCGTGCCGTTCTTGGGTGTGACCTAAACGCTGCCGTTTGTCTGCCGTAGGTCATCTATTTGAAGAAGACACCGGAAGAAGCCTACAGAGCACTCCTGTCCGGCTCCAACCCCCCCTACCTTCCATTCAGGTACCGCGCTGCGTGTGAGGGACGTTGGGCGGTAGCGCCTTGCTGGACGGCTCGCTACTGTCCGGCCGGATTATTGTTTTTAATTGTCTCATGACTGTGACCATGATGTTATAGGCAGTGAAACGAGATGGTGGTTTTTACTATTCCTTTTTGCCCAGTCCCCCCCCCTCCCCCATCTAGTAAGATAAAACAGCTTTCTCCTTTTAGGAATTAATTTTCCCTGGGACCCTTTCTATATCCTGACCGTTTAAGGGCAAGGGGTGCCCGACTTAGGAGCTAACAACCATATCAAGACTCGTTAGCGCTCAGTACTCGAGCTCATTGATGCACCCATTCATTCTTCCATTTCACGGGCGATGGTTGCGCCCCGACCCCGTGCTGGGGGCTGGGCAGGTAGCACCAGACCCTCTCAGCATCTTCCCGAAGCGGACGCTCAGCGGCCCGACTCACGGTGCGGCCCGCACATCTGGCTCTCACCCGGGACTATCAAGACTCGTTAGCGCTCAGTACTCGAGCTCATTGCTGCACGCATTCATTCCTCCATTTCACGGGCGATGGTTGCGACCCGACCCCGTGCTGGGGGCTGGGCAGGTAGCATCAGACCCTCTCAGCATCTTCCCGAAGCGGACGCGGCCCGACTCACGGTGCGGCCGCACATCTGGCTCTCACCCGGAAGGCGGTCTCCTCCTTCCAGTGTTGGGAGAGAACAGTTGGTGTCACTGAAGATCTTTTTATTCTTATTTATTTATTTTTTAAATATAATTTTATTGATTTCAGACAGAAAGGGAGAGGGAGAGATAGAAGCATCCATGATGAGAGAGAATCATGGATCGGTTGCCTCCTGCACGCCCCACACTAGGGATCGAGCCCTCAACCCGGGCATGTGCCCTGACTGGGAATGAAACCTTGACCTCCTGGTTCATAGGTCAATGCTCAACCACTGAGGCACACCAGCCAGGCAAGATACACATTCTTATTTTCCCGTTTCTATCCCCGCATGTGGCACACGCATTACTGTTCTGCACCTTGATATCTTCATCTTGGACATGTGTGGGTATCAGTGCGTAGAGCGCTGCCTCCCTCATGCCGCCGGGCTTCACTGTCCGCCTTGATTCATTAAGTGCGTGTGGACCGGAGGACGCTTCATTCCCGGCTGGGGGGCCCCGGGAGTGTCTGACGGCAGCATCAGCGTGTTCCACTCCTTAGAAAGCCGTTGTGTCAAAGCTGTACTTGCCGCTTGCCCCGAGGCTAGCCGGCGTATTTATCAAGAGCGACTATGGCTGAAGACGAGAGGAAAGGGGCCCCTACCACCTGCGTTAGTTCCTCGAGTCCATCCGTCGCAGCGGTGACTTTGCGGGTGACCTTCAGGGGAGCAGGCACCTTTGGGTCCTGGCCCCGAGTCAGCAGAGTTGGGTTGGGAGCCGGGCAGGGATCCCTTTAGGCTCTTTCCCTCCCGTGCACACCCCTCTCCAGTCCGTGTTCTTGGCCAGTCACCCCAAAGCCATGCTCCTTGCAGCTTGTCCGAGACCCCGGCCGATGCTGAGCTTTCCTGGCTGCCAGCAGCAGCGTTTTGCAAACCTGCCTCCGTGGTGCTCACACACAGTGTCTGGGGGAACCCTGAAGTCTCACGGAGTCGTCGGCGAGGTCCCCTTGCTCAGCTCTGAGCCCGTGTGCTTCCCATGCGTTTCACACGTCTCGGCTCCCGGGCCCATGGCATCAGCTGGGCGCATGCCTTTGCTGTGTGTGTGTGTGTGTGGGGGGGGTCCCCATGAATCTGCCAAACCCCGTTTTCCTGCGACGGGGAAATCCCGCGGGGAATGGACTCCACGGGCAGGAGTAGCCCCGAGCCCCAGTTTTGGAGACAAAGACAGAAAGCACAGCAGGAAAGGTGATGGCGGGGCCAGGTGAGCGGAGGCGGGGCTGCGCAGCCTCCGTGGGGCCGGGCTGGTGGGTGTTGGGTGTTGTCACCAGCTGTGAGTTGAGGGTCCGGTTTATTTCGGGGCTGAGGGTGGTGGTGGGAGACGCTCCCCCCGGTTGGCCCCGGAGTGCATTTTGTGTGGCTGTTGTAGTCTCTTTGGAGAAGATGTGAGAATGGATAGGTCGATGTTTCCCAGGTGCTGTTGAGTGCATTTTGTGTGGCTGTTGTAGTCTCTTTGGAGAATGGATAGGTCGATGTTTCCCAGGTGCTGTTGTTCCCGCCCTTGGTTTCAGGCCTGGGAAGCGTTAAACAGGACGGCTGCCTGCGTTCTGTCCCCAGGAACGCGTAGGATTGGTCTGGGGTGAGGTCTGGGTGTCGGGCTTTCTGGAAACTCCCGACAGATGTCAATGTGCCGCCGGGGCTGAGGGCTACGCGCTCTGCGTCTACCGAGGGAAAAGAATAATAATGGAAAAGTCAGCGATCAGAGAAGCTTAGAGCTCTCTGTCTTGGGGATTTACAAGCACGTTCCTCGTTTTAAGATCCTGAATGTGTCTTTCTAATAAAGATTCATCCGGAATCTCCCCCTCTCTCCCCCCCTCCCCATCTCTGTGACCGTCGCTCTGAAGCACCCAGGGCACCCTTCCTGACCCGCACGCGTGGAGCACCACCCACCTGGCAGTCAGAACACCACGCTGGCATCATGGCAGGAACTGTGTTTGTGCTCCCGACCCCCTGGAGCGTGGAAACGGGTGGCTTATCTCATAGCGACGGAGAACAATGCGAAGCACGTTCCTCGTTTTAAGATCCTGAATGTGTCTTTCTAATAAAGATTCATCCGGAATCTCCCCCTCTCTCCCCCCCTCCCCATCTCTGTGACCGTCGCTCTGAAGCACCCAGGGCACCTTTCCTGACCCGCACGCGTGGAGCACCACCCACCTGGCGGTCAGAACACCACGCTGGCATCGCAGCGGGAACTGTGTTTGTGCTCCCGACCGCCTGGAGCGTGGAAACGGGTGGCTTATCTCATAGTGACGGAGAACAATGCAGCTTTTCTCCGGGGGAGAAAGCCTTTCACAGGCCTCCCGCGCGGCCCTGCTGCAATGGCGTTTGGCATGAAACGCACCCGCCTGTTTGCGTTCGAGGGTGTGTTGCGGGTGGGATGACCCCTAGTGACATCTCTGTTGCTGAGCGAGTCTTCCTGTGGCCGGAGCGATGACTGGTCGCCTGGGCAAGTCAGAACTTGCAGGTCCCACAAAGGCTCGGAGGGTCAGCCACTCAGAACTTGGCACTGGCTGCCTCCTCCTTCCTTCTAAAGCGAAGCAGACAGGTGCTGGGAGATGTGAGCCGCCATTATAAATACATCTGTGTGTGTGTGTGTGTCTGTGTTTAACTTTTTAAAATATATATTTTTATTGACTTCAGAGAGGAAGGGAGAGGGAGAGCTAGAAACACCAATGATGAGGGAGAATCATTGATTGGCTGCCTCCTGCACACCCCACACTGGGGATCGAGCCTGAAAGCTGGGCCTGTGCCCTGACTGGAATTGAACCTGGGACCCTTCCGTCGCAGGCTGACGCTCTATCCACGGAGCCACACCAGCCAGGGCTAAAACATCTCTTTACCTCAAATGTTGAAACAGATGTTTGTTAGCTTGCATATGATCCTGTGCTTCTGTTGAAGTCCATTAGGCAGTTAACTCTGTGCCTCAAAGGGAAAGTTCCTACCACGTTTTTCTCTTGAGTCTCAAACATGTGGGAGCGACACTTATTTTACACTCTCTCCTGGCTTCCCTTTCCTTCTCCACTTCTCACAGCGATGGCTGGCTGCCTCTCTGCTCCTCCCTGTTGATCTTTGGGGGTCACGTCCCCCCGCACCCCCATGGGTCTTTGCTAACTCTCGCCTTTGGTGCATGCGTTTTGAAGGGTGAGGCGCGCCAGTTCCCCGAGGGTGGGAAATACACGGAAACGTGGCTGATCTGGTCCCCACTGCGGAGCCCGTTCTTGGCGGCGGGGCTCCGGGCTGAGCTGAGCCACCGTGGAAAGCAGACTGTCAGACGTTCCCTGTCACAGTGGCTGAGAAGCACACGACAGGGGACCTGGTAACAGACACAGCGGCTGAGTCTCAGGAGCCACTGACTACACGTAAGGAGGCGAGTTACATCTGCTCCGTGTTCAGCTTCAGCGGTTTGAGCTGCGAAAATGGGCTCAGACTGCTTCTTTCATTCCTATTTTTAAAAATATATTCTTACTGATTTCTAAGAGGTAGCGAGAGGGAAAGATAGAAGCATCAGTGATGAGAGATAATCATCGACCGGCTGCCACCTGCACGCCCCACACTGAGGATCGAGTCCGAAACCCGGGCCTGTGCCCTGACCAGGAATCCTGGCTTTCCTTTCCTTCTCCACTTCTCACAGCGATGGCTGGCTGCCTCTCTGCTCCTCCCTGTTGATCTTTGGGGGTCACGTCCCCCCGCACCCCCATGGGTCTTTGCTAACTCTCGCCTTTGGTGCATGCGTTTTGAAGGGTGAGGCGCGCCAGTTCCCCGAGGGTGGGAAATACACGGAAACGTGGCTGATCTGGTCCCCACCGCGGAGCCCGTTCTCGGCGGCGGGGCTCCGGGCTCAGCTGGGCCACCGTGGGAAGCAGACTGTCAGACGCTCCCTGTCACAGTGGCTGGAAGCACACGACAGGGGACCTGGTAACAGACACAGCGGCTGAGTCTCAGGAGCCACTGACTACACGTAAGGAGGCGAGTTACATCTGCTCCGTGTTCAGCTTCAGCGGTTTGAGCTGCGAAAATGGGCTCAGACTGCTTCTTTCATTCCTATTTTTAAAAATATATTCTTACTGATTTCTAAGAGGTAGCGAGAGGGAAAGATAGAAGCATCAGTGATGAGAGATAATCATCGACCGGCTGCCACCTGCACGCCCCACACTGAGGATCGAGTCCGAAACCCGGGCCTGTGCCCTGACCAGGAATGGAACTGTGACCTTCTGGGTCATAGGTCGAGGCTCAGCCGCTGAGCCACACAGGCCAGGCTTTCATTCACACTTTTAAGGCCCCAGATCAGTGTCACCAAACCATCTATAGAAGGGCCAGGCCCCCGTTCTTGGTCCTCTCTATGGGCCGTTCCCAAGAGCCGTTCCCGTGGGCAGTGGTGGTGGGGAACGGGGCTGCAGTCGTGTGCAGGAGTGAGCGGCGTTGTGTTGTTGATGCAAAGAAAGCCTTTGTGTGCCGGGGACGGAGCTGTTAGGCTGTCGAGTCAGCAGCCCGGGGCCTGTGTTCCCGCTGCCTGTGTTGCTGGTTGGAGGTGATTCTACCTGCTGACTTCACGTCACCTTTCATGCCCTGACTCTGAAGTGAGTTTCACTTATCTCTGTTTCTTGGATGAGCAGAGCGAGCAGGGTGTAGCCTTCTGCTAAGTCTGATCATTCATTCGTTCATTCATTCATTCATTCGTTCATTCATTCATTCATTCATTCACGCCTACAGCATGGAAACATGCCCCACACCAGGAGAGCCGTGTTCCGTTGGCGTCCGGCTCTGTCCCGAGAAGGCACGGGGCTTCCTCCTGGGCGGCG
>NW_005370105.1:1614890-1617180 GCF_000412655.1 Myotis brandtii | reverse complement strand
TTTGCTCTGCCCACGAATTCTTATCAAACGCATGTTCACTGTGTGCCTCGCTGGGACCAGCAGTCGGCGCTTTCTTTTCCCCGGAGCTGGGCCTATGTCCTGGGCTTGTCCAGAGGGAGCCAGGCCCCGTGGGACAGTGTGGAGTGTTCGGGGCCGTGGTTAGGTTCCCGAGGACCCACACAGTCGAGTCTCGGGCTGAACTGATAGGACGAGGGGCGTGTTCTATGGAGCCCTGGTTTAGTCTAAACTGAAGGCGACTGTAACTTTAAAATACACGTTGGATTTTGAAGATCTGATATAAAATTTAGAATTCACAATTGCAATTGCATCGATTACATGCGGGATGGCACTCTTTCAGGTATGTCGGATTATACAAAATTATTATTAAAACAAGTATAATTGTTTCTTTTTATTTAATTTCAATGTGGTTATGAAAGTATTTAAAACGCCACACGCGGCTCTCTGCTGTGGCTGGCATCTGATTTCCATTAGCGTTTGTGTTGGTTATGGCGCTTGTTTGTGATTAAAGGTTGTTTTATAAAACTTTGGCTTTGAAAGGTCACTTGTTCTCAGCCACTAGAGCTGTCCAGGCATTTCTAGAAGGATCATTCATTCATTCATTCATTCATTCAACATCTGCAACATGGAAGTGTGCCCAGCACCGTCCTGGATGCTGGGCACCAGGCGTGCGGCCGCATCCCCTGCCCTGAGGAGCTCAGGGTCTGGGGGGGGCCGGGGGGTTCCCCGAGCTTGGAAGCTGCTGGGGATGATGCCTTCCGGCCCTCGGCTCGGCAGGTATTTGCGGATCTCCCGCTGGCTGCTCTCCGGAGGGTTACGGAGAATCACAGACGCGAGCCAGACGGGTCCGGCCATCCCACTGCTCCCTTATCGTCAGCGCCTCCTCACTCCTCAGTGGGGTTCACACTGTGAACTCCGGCCGCTGTCCTCCGCTCTTTCTTCATCCCAAGCAGGGTCATTGCCAGAAGCGCTTGCGTGTTGTTGTGTGTGAACATGTCCTTCCTCTCTGGCTGCATCCAATCGTTGTGAAGATGCACGAGGTTGCTGCACTCAGAGAGATTTCTTAGATTCCCAGGTGACAGGCGGGGGGTGTTGGCGGCCTGGCGGGGGAGGAACGAGGGTTTGCGGGTGTCATGGTGTGGACAGCCCACCAGTGCCGATGGGGCCCACAATTCCTGGTACTCACCAGCCACTCTCCGGGCTGGGGCATGAGTGAGGGGCGCCCTTTCTCTTTGTATCTGTTTGGGAGACGTTCCTTAAATTTAATTTTTCTACTGCTTTTGATAACTATAAGTTTAATTGAGTGAGTCTTCTCTTATTCCTCTGTATTTTATTGTATGCATTTAAAACTTATTCTGAGATGATTAATTAACCAATGTCACCCCAATAAATTCAATAAAATAAAAAAAATTAAAAAATAAAGCTCTCAGGCTGAGAAAAGGGCGTGTCAGGGCTGACGTCGAGTTTTAATTCACGGCTCAGCAACCGTCGGTTCAAGTTACCTTGGCTGGTGCGGTATAAAACTCAGGTGTATAGTCAGCCTATGTGCAAGCTCGTACGGGGCACCTCCTCCCCTGGGAACACCCTGGCCCCGCCCCTGCTGCCCTAGGACCCACGTAGTCCTGGCCGGGGCCTGAGCGCTGCCCCTTGGTCAGCAGTGGGGGCTGGGCAGAGACGGGAGCCTCGAGGTCAAGTTGCTCGCCGTGGACACCTTGGAGCACTGCGAGGTAAAGCCGTGCCAGTTCTTGCTCACTGGCCTGAACTTGATACTGGAGTTTTAGGTTCCGAGAGCAGGTCTGCTAAGTTCTCTAAAAACCTAAATAAAGGATGAAGCGCTCGGTGTTCAGTGCGGTAGGCGCCCCTCCGCTTCGGGGGCGCTAGCGGCTCCCGTGGGTCCCGAGAGGACGTCCTTCCGAGGCATGGCTGCCTTTGGGGGGCAGGCCGCGGGGAAGGGAGGCTGGCATTTCACCCATGAGCGTAGCTGCTGGGTTCGTGACCTGCATCCCTCGCCCCCCTCTGCCTCTCACAGTGCTTGCTCCTCTCATGACGATGAACATCCTTCTTAATAAAACAGTCCAGCTGCCTGGCTGGCTCAGGGGTGAGCGTCCACCTATGAACCAGGAGGTCACGGTTCGATTCCCGGTCAGGGCACAGGCCTGGGTTGCGGGCTCGATCCGTAGTGTGGGGCGTGCAGGAGGCAGCCGATCCATGATTCTCTCTCCTCACTGATGTTTCTCCCTTTCCTTTCCTCTCTGAAATCAATAAAATATAT
>NW_005370105.1:1612359-1614830 GCF_000412655.1 Myotis brandtii | reverse complement strand
AAAACCGCCCAGTTCTATTATGCCTATTCGTAATGACAGGAGTAGTGATCACATTTAGTAAGTGCCTCCTGTGTGCCGGGCACTGCGGGAAGGACTTCCTGTTCTTTAAGTGTCACCCGACCACAGTCCTACGAGTGTAGCTGCTACTCTCAGGTCAAGATGAGAAGCCGAGACCATGGAGGCAGCGTAACTGGCACAGGTCCCAGCAGGGTTGGGATCTGAGTCCGACCCCTGGGCCTTGGGCTCGGCCACCCGCCCCCTGGGGTACAGCGTCTCAGAAGTGCTGGGTGACGCCGTGGAGTGAGTCCCCAACTAGTCGCATCTGATGGGCCCCAGGCGCTGACCACGGCCACCGCTGGGAGCCAGCCCAGCCCGTGTCCATGGGCTTGGGCGTCTCACACAGACCGGCTGTTGACTGCTCGGGCTAACGGGAGCTTTTCTGTGTTGACAGGGATGCTTCCTTCGGAAACTGCACGTACAACCTCACCATCCTCGACTGTTTGCAGGGAATCAGAAAGGTAACCCAGCTCTCCCGGCTGCGGCCACACGGTTGTTTCAAACGTGAAAAGGGAACCATGCCCCTGCCCTGTGTGCTGCGGGGAGGAGAGGGCGTCGGGGCAGAAGGCTTCCTCTCCAACGATGATCGGTCTGTAAATGGAGGCCGTAGGGCGGTCGCGGCCGGGCCTGGCCGCCCTGTCGCTCCTCTCAGCAGCGGAAGGGGCGCCCTCCCATTGCAACTGCTCTGGGCAGCTGTCCCCCGTCTGTCTGCTGCGGGGCCTGGGCATCAGCGCCATCAGCCAGGTGACCCAGCGACCTGGGTGGGAGACACGAGTCCCAGCTGCTCCCCACCCCCCCACCCCCTTGCTGGCCTGGAGGACCCCACCTGGCTCTCTCTCTCTCGATGTTTATGTTTTTATTGATTTCAGAGAGGAAGGGAGAGGGAGAGAAACGTCAGTGTTGAGAGTCACTGGCTGGCTGGTCATTTCATCGGCCTTTGCCCACCCCGGTGTGTAGAACGGAGAGGCTAACCTGAAAGATGGGAGAATTTGGGGACATGTTTTAGCTATAACCTTGCTGGTATGTTGCATGTTGGAGACAGAAGTAATTTTACACACAAGTCACGCAAATGGCCGTGAGAGGTCTCCTGAGGGACACACCGTCATGTTTTGAGTGTGTCGTCCCCTGTGAGACGGGCTCAGAGCACGAAGGCTGTGCGAGGAGCGAGGGCACCGGCGCCGGCAGGAGCCGCCTCCGCTCAGCGTGGAAACTGACCCCCCTTCTGCTTCCAGGGATTGCAGCACGGATTTTTCGACTTTGAGACGTTCGACGTGGATGAGTACGAACACTACGAGGTGGGTGCGCGTCCGTGTTTGTGGCTGTGATCTGTGATCACGCGTGGGTGACGTGGTGCCCGTGGGGTGGCCGGCAGAGGACAGCGCCCTGGCGTTTCCCCGGGTTGTCGGTGTCTCCTCTCAGCTTCGACTGGGAGCCATCATTTTGGTTTCGGGAAACGCCGGATCTCTGTATCTTCTGCTGTCGAATCTTTATTGACAATTACTTTCCATCTTCCTGAGAAAAATAATCGCACAGTTTGGTAGTGAAATTGTAAGTTACATTTATTTGAAAATCCGGGTTCTTTTGAAAACAAAACTGGACGGTTGCCTTGTAATACTTTGCCGACACCCGTTTTTACTCGGAAACGCGGCTGCATCTGCTCAGGGGGAAACAAGTCCAAAGGCACTGAGGTCAGGCCCTGCCCACGCCCCCTCCCTCCCCCGGGGGCCCGTCCAGGGCAAACCTGAACTAATAACCCGGAGTGGATGATTCGGAGCCAAACGGCGCGGAAACTTAATTAACCAAATGCCTCGAATATTTACTTTGCCTTAAGCTCATCAAGTGCCAGTCGCCCCGCATGTTGTGTTGACGGGATGCTCTCTCACTGTCAGCATTCTTTTCAATGACAGTGACATTCAGTATTACTTTGCATTAGTTTCAGGTGTAGAGCATAGTGGTTTCAGCGATTCTCAACCTGTGGGTCGCGACCCCTTTGGGGGTCGAACGACCCTTTCACAGGGGTCGCCTAAGACCATCGGAAAACACATATATAATTACATATTGTTTTTGTGATTAATCACTATGCTTTAATTATGTTCAATTTGTAACAATGAAATTGGGGGTCACCACAACATGAGGAACTGTATTAAAGGGTCGTGGCATCAGGAAGGTTGAGAACCACTGGGTTAGACAGTCGTACTTCATAAAGAAAAAAAGACTGAGTTCCGTCTCTTTGGTTTTCAGAAGTCTTTGTGGCGCTGTTAAACCTGCATGTACATCTATGATGGCTGTTCTCACATGTAATGTCGCATTTTCTTTAACGGGTGCCTTAGTTTGCGCTCCTGTAAGAAAAACACCATAGACCACGTGGCTTACGCAACAAACACTGATTTCTCTCAGTTCCGGAGGAGGTCTGG
>NW_005370105.1:1609739-1612182 GCF_000412655.1 Myotis brandtii | reverse complement strand
CGGGGGGGGGGTAAGGGGAGACTGGGCGTCTAGGAAGGACCAGCCCCCAGGCCATGGACGGCCCTCCTCTCCCGTGTCCTCAGGTGGTGGAAGGGGCGAGGCCACTCCCTGGCCTCTCTTTTATAAGGGCACTAACCCCATTTGCAAGGGCCCCATCCTCATGACCTGATCTCCCCCTAAAGGCCCCACCTCCTCGCACCATCACACTGGGGTTAGGTTGCAACGTGAATGTCGAGGGCCTGGGGCCTGCAGTCTCCAGCCATGGAGCAAAAGGAGACGACAGTAGCACCTGTCCCCGGGGCTGCTCTGAGGTTCAGGGGGCTGCTCTGAGGTTCAGTGAGCTGCTGCACCTGAGTGGCACCTGGCACAGAGTCACAGGTGGGTATGTACCCGCTGCTGTTGTTACTGTTACTTGTCACTCCCACAGCTTCCAGACTCCGTAATGAGAATCATTGATTGCTTTTTAGTATTTAGTATGAGTTAGAGTCCTTGATAGATGACGAAGGCTCGCAGATGTTTGAGTGAAGGTTGAATGGTGCTTGTGCTGTCTTAGAAAAGACACCTGTTCGTAAGGAACCAACTCTGTGGTTGTCAACCGCAGGTCTAGCGTCTCCATCTTACTGTCGAGGACACTACATTGTCCATTATGGAAAGGCTGAATCCCTCCCAGTGTTTGGGCTGAGAGATGTATTTGCCGCCATCACAGCAGTGGCCCACCTCACGGGCGCAGACGTAGTTTCTAGAACTCGTGAAAATTCAAGTGCTCAAGTCCCACGGCATTTCAAATGCACCGGGCGGGTTAGCTGTTCCGAAGAAACCGGGTGAACCTCGTGGACCGAGAATTCTATGGCAACGCGACGAGAAACACCCAAATACAGCCGCTCCAGGAGCCCAGATGTTCCTTATCTTGGGGTGTCCTCCCAGTGAGAGCATCTGGGCCTTCCCCCGGAGCGGAGGAGTAGGCTTTCGGCCGGAAGGGCGAACTCGCCCCATGGCCTCATCCTTGCTGAGCTGTTTGCTTACCGAGTGCGGCCGGGCAGGCATCTGTGTGAGCCAGGTTCTGCTGCGGTGTGTGTGTCTGTTTAATTAAAAAGCTCAGTTTGTGTGGCGTTAACTGTTCTAACGGTGGTAAATATTGACATATGTATACTTCACTCCGAAAGACGGCCCGATGTTCATTTTGGAAGCTTACCAAACTCGGCTTGTGTCATACCAGTCAGTTAACGTTCTTACTCATTTTCTTTTAGACTTGGATCTAAGACCTAAATCTCTTTGCTTCTTCCATCCACCTGTCCGGGCCACTGAGTATAGTTCAGTATTTCCCATGTTTATCTCCTTGGGTGGGCAGGTTTGCAAACATGCTCCTTTGGTTCTGGGAGCGAATGTGCCTTTGTGAGGCCATTGTCTTGCCCGTCTGACGGGTATGAAAGGTTACTGTTTAACCAAGGGATGTCCACGACCCAAGTAAACACACAGCCCAGTGTCCTGTCCAGCCCGCTGAGCGGTCAGGGATACGGAGACAGTGAACACAGAAACCCGTTCTCTTCCACTGTTCACAGAAGATGGGTGTTAGCCTTTTGAGGGTCAGAGCCTAGGTTTAATTTTGACATTTTAAGTAATGTTTTAAGCTTAACACTTACGTGAGAGGGATAGCGGGCCATTAGTTGGAGGCTGTTTGTTTGTTTTTCATTTTTACTGATTTCAGAGAGAAAGGGAGAGGAATGAGAGAGAATCATTGATCGGCTGCTTCCTGCACGCCCCCTGCTAGGGATCGAGCCTACAACCCGGGCATGTGCCCCGACTGGGAATCAAACTGTGACCCCAACCATTGAGCCACACTGGCCTGGCGAGACTGTTTTATTTAAGCAAGAAAATGTTCATCCTAAAGAGTTGTAAAATGTATTTTAAATAAAATCTAATAATATTATATTGAAAATACATTTACTTTAAATTATATATTTTAAAAAAGAGTCGTATAGGAGATTCTTTAATCCAGTTGATGTGAACAGACAGGCATGCTTGAGATTTGGTGTGTGTACCCCTGACAGCCATAGAGATGGTGGGGATTTTACTTAGGGCATTTTAGAGAGAATATGTTTATTATGAGTTTAATGCAAGTCAGACACCCATAAGGCGTCTTGTCAGGCTTCATGTAACTGGAGAGAAACGTCTGCATTTGAAACATGAGCCCAGTAGCACCAAGGTTGGGTTTTCCTGGGGTGAGAGTGGGCAGAGTAAGTCACTAAGGTAGAGGTTCCCGCTTTCCCCAGGGCCCTGCTCCCATTTATTGAACAAATAGAAGCCCCGACAGACCGCGGGGTTCAGACGGTATCGGACTCAGGTCCCTGCCGTTGAGTCTGTTCCTCCTAGTGACGGAGCGAGCCTTCTGTGTGGGGAGCCGTGGCCCGGGAGAGAACACTCCCTCCCCTGCCTGGTAGCTGTG
>NW_005370105.1:1595341-1609685 GCF_000412655.1 Myotis brandtii | reverse complement strand
CACTGGCAGTGGGGGTGGCGTTGTGGGTGGGCTCAGAAAGCAAACGTGAAGCAGCGCTAACACACCTTTTGATGCATCGCCCACATGTGTCCCAGTCGCCCGCACAACCTCAGGTGCCCCAGCCCTGCCCCAGTGGTCCCTGGGTTCAGAGGCCACAGGGAAGGGGAGCGGAGGGGAGGGGAGGAGTAGAGCATGGGCAGTGGGAGGAGGCTCGGCCCTTCCCTGGTCTTCAGCCTTTTCTCAGGATCCTTAGCGTGTGGGGACCAGAGGCTGAGACCGGGTGATCCATGTCAGCCCACAGGCGTGTCCTGTTGGGCTGTGCGGTATCTAAAGGCATCCTTCCAAGGGCAGATGTCAAAGACGAGAGATGTCGGGTGACTGTCCCGTCAGAGGGTGGGCCTCATCCAGCGCTTTCCTGCAGGATGGCTCCTTAGCCAGAGCTGAGGCCCGGCCTCCTCCTGCCTGGCCCCTGGGGCTGTTGGGTTTGCAGCCACGGCCAGAGCCCTTGGCGGAGTCTGGGTAGCGGTGTGACCTTGAGGGTGGGACCAGGGTCTGTCCCTCCCTCCTCCTCCTTCTAAAAGTCAGTGTTGACAATGGCTGCCCCACGAAAGTGTGTGCATCATAACTCTGATCAATTTATAGATTTTAAAAAATTGCTTAAAGTATGTATCCCATGTTCATGGAAAGTGCGTATATTGTCTGTTTTCTCTGATTTCCCTTTATTTATCACTGGGACAGGCAATGTTTGTTCTGATTTCTTTCCATTGCAGAGTGGCCAGGAAACAAAATTCTTTTAAGCAAATTTAAGAACATTTTTTAAAGTTTTACACAGTCTAGGAAAACACTTTTCTGAAGTGGATTGAATTCATAAGTACCATTTTGCGAATCGATGCATGTTTTTATTTTAAACTATGTTACTTTGTCTTTACATATGTCCAGTTTAGTCTAGAACCAGTAACATGAAAGCGACTTTCTCCGTAAGGGTTTCCTAAGTGGTGTAAGAATTATAACATATTTTTCTTTTCTTTTTTTTTTTCCTCACAAAATTCTCCAGCGAGTTGAAAATGGTGACTTCAACTGGATCGTTCCAGGAAAATTCTTAGCATTTAGTGGACCACATCCAAAAAGCAAAATTGAAAATGGTAGGTTTTTCTTTACCACCCAACAATGTGCTTCAGACCGTCTTTAATTCCTTCATTTCCTCCAATAATCTTTCCTTTCGGTGATATTCTCCAGAGAATTTCGTAATTTGGAAACGGAATCGTAGTAACTCGTGTGCTCGATGCCACCCTTTAGGGGTGGAGGCGTGGCCGCTGCTGTAAGACTAGCCGATGGTCAGGTGGTCAGAGGGGTGCTCACTGCCCCGACCAGGTGTCAGAGGAGACCCCGAGAAACAAGCCGTCACCCCTGAGAGATGCCTGCTCCTCTCAGGGGCTCCGGGTGCTGGGTGGTGGGTGCTGGACGCAGAGTCTCAGGGCCACAGAGAGCACGTTGGGGCCACTTTGACTGTGGGGACGCGAGAGCCGACCGTATTTTGGTTAAACAAGTTGGAATCGATAAATGGATAATTTAGCGGTAGACCGCAGCATAGTTTGGATTTCAGATTTTCTAAAACAAAACAAAACACCAAACCACCCAGAACCCTCCGGGGATAATGTTTTTCTCATTTATGTTTAAAAAAAGGAAGAACAAAAGCAGAGAGAGAGAGAGAGAGAGAGAGAGAGAGAGAGAAGGCGGGGAGTCCCAATAATTTTCTTTCTGCTTCAAGAACATCCTTTAGCCATCTTTGAAAGAGTAGGCCAGCTGGAGACAAATTCTATTAGTTTTTCTTCATCTGAGAATGTCTTGATTTTCCCTTCATTGCTGAAAGATGCCGTTGCCAGAAATAGAATCTGGGGTTGACAATCTCTTCTTTCAACACTTGATAAAAGTGACAATTCCTCCTGGCGTCCACAGTTTCTGGTGAGAAATTGGCTGTTTCAAATGTTTTTCTACTATAGGTGAGGCATCTTTCCTTTTTCACTGCTTTCAAAAATTTTGTTGTTAATCCTCACCCAACCAGGTTTTTCCATTGATTTTTTAGAAGGACGAAGGGAGATGGAGAGAGAGGGAAGGAGAGAAACATCATTGTGAGAGAGACACATCGATTGGTTGCCTTCTGCACACACCCTGACTAGGGCTGGGGATCAAACCTGCAACCCAGGGATGTGCCCTTGATGGGGAATCACACCCAAGACCCTTTGGTTCACAGGCCAATGCTCTAACCATTGAGCCACCAGCCAGAGCTGCTTTCAAAACATTTTAATTTTGACATAAAAAGAGCAGGCAGACAGCTCTGATGGGAGGGGGGTGTAATGAGAGGGTTGTGGAAGGATTGAGCAAAAAGCAGAGAGAGAGAGAGAGAGAGAGAGAGAGAGAGAGAAGGCGGGGAGTCCCACTCTGAAGGTCAGCCTGCCCCTTTAAGGAGAGAGCAGGTGGGGAGCCGGGCAGGTGGGAGCCGGCTGCACCCCTCGCACCGTGTGAGCGCCTGCACCTGAGCGGGGTTCCCCCTCTGTCAAAGGGGGGACAACGCGCACTGCAGGCGCGCAGTGAGGATTAGAGATACTGTATCCCGTGCTCTGCACACGATAGGTGCTTATCAGGGAGCAGATATTCAGATTCCATGTTTGTCACGGATGAGCCTAATATTTTATTTACTTCATTGGCCCATTTTGCAGTTTTTTACTTTTAATAATGACTGGGGGGCCTAGTCATTCAACTCTGCTGTTCTTTGGTTTCCTGACTTCCGATGAGGGAAGAGATGAATGTTTAAATCTCTCTCCGCCCGCAAGTTCTGGTTTGGTAGCTCCAGGGTCCTGCCTGAGCTTCACTGATGCCAGGGCACCACCTAGCGGCCGGACGGAGAAGGGCAACCGTGCATGGCGCCACCACCAGTCCCCGAGAGCATTGATAGCCCCCCAAAAAGCTGTGAGAGCATCGACAGCACCCCAAACAGCTGTGAGAGCATTGATGGCACCCCAAACAGCTGTGAGAGCATTGATAGCACCCCAAACAGCTGTGAGAGCATTGATAGCACCCCAAACAGCTGTGAGAGCATTGATAGCACCCCAAACAGCTGTGAGAGCATTGATAGCACCCCAAACAGCTGTGAGAGCATTGATAGCACCCCAAACAGCTGTGAGAGCATTGATAGCACCCCAAACAGCTGTGAGAGCATTGATAGCACCCCAAACAGCTGTGAGAGCATTGATAGCACCCCAAACAGCTGTGAGAGCATTGATAGCACCCCAAACAGCTGTGAGAGCATTGATAGCACCCCAAACAGCTGTGAGAGCATTGATAGCACCCCAAACAGCTGTGAGAGCATTGATAGCACCCCAAACAGCTGTGAGAGCATTGATAGCACCCCAAACAGCTGTGAGAGCATTGATAGCACCCCAAACAGCTGTGAGAGCATTGATAGCACCCCAAACAGCTGTGAGAGCATTGATAGCACCCCAAACAGCTGTGAGAGCATTGATAGCACCCCAAACAGCTGTGAGAGCATTGATAGCACCCCAAACAGCTGTGAGAGCATTGATAGCACCCCAAACAGCTGTGAGAGCATTGATAGCACCCCAAACAGCTGTGAGAGCATTGATAGCACCCCAAACAGCTGTGAGAGCATTGATAGCACCCCAAACAGCTGTGAGAGCATTGATAGCACCCCAAACAGCTGTGAGAGCATTGATAGCACCCCAAACAGCTGTGAGAGCATTGATAGCACCCCAAACAGCTGTGAGAGCATTGACAGCACCCCAAACACTGTGAGAGCATTGACAGCACCCCAAACAGCTGTGAGAGCACTGATGGCACCCCAAACAGCTGTTCCCAGCCATAGGATATTGCCACTGGCTTTGGGTATAGCTCACTGAAACACTTGTGGTCTTTAAGAAACCTGCTCACCAACTCTAGGAAGTGGAGACCCAACAATTAGCCTCAGGTTGGTTCTGGCCCGAAATCAGCCCCAGCGCAGCCCGGAGCCGGACTCCAGGGCGCAGCCGCTGCCGTCTCTCCTGCCCGCTGTGGGCAGGGCCAGGCCCTTTGCGGGCCTCAGCAGCTGGCTAATTGCAAGGTTCAGTGAAGCACTTCGCCGTAGCGCCTGGTCCATAGCAAGTGCTCAGTGCACGTCGGCTACGATTATCCTCATTCTTGTCGTTACTTCAGCGTCCTGTTGCCATAGTTGGTGACGCCCATGCCCTTTTCTCAAAAGAACGATGATTTGGGCCAATAAGCCGACGAGGAACACAGGTGTGACTTTCCCGCGTGGGAAGGCAGTTGTCCTCTGGTGCCTGTGTGAGTCACTTCTCCACATGGGAGATGGCAAATACGCTCTCTCACCTCTTTGCTCAAAAGTAGAAATTGTGTATCTGGGCTGTGGGTTAGTCAGGCCTGCCTCTCAGCTCTGCCTGCCTCCGTGGGGTGACCTCGGCTCAGTGGACCCCTCGGCTCGGCGGGGGGAGGGGCAGGCGGAAGAACCAACTCTGGCAAATGAAGCCCAAGAGGCACTGGTCGGAATGATGCTGGGAGTCCCAGCCCCAGGGGAAGGCGGGGGACCGAGGCTTAGGAAACCACCAGGATCCCAGGGAGAGAAATGGGGGGACCCCCAGGGGCCCCCCGCTGTGCTGACAGCCCCCTCTCCCCCAGGTTACCCCCTCCACGCCCCCGAAGCCTACTTCCCTTACTTCAAAAAGCACAACGTGACGGCCATTGTGAGGCTGAACAAGAAGATCTACGAGGCCAAGCGCTTCACGGACGCCGGCTTCGAGCACTACGACCTCTTCTTCATCGACGGCAGCACGCCCTGCGACAACATCGTGCGCAGGTTCCTGAACATCTGCGAGAACACGGAGGGGGCCATCGCCGTCCACTGCAAAGGTGCGCGCCCGCCTCCGTGCGGCCCGGCCCGAAGCCGCACCCCAGGCCCCAGAGCCACTGTGTCTGAGAAAAGGGGACGCAGCCTGTTGGCACAGCCCCTTCCCAGGAAAGGGTGGCTTGGATGTGGGTGCCGGTGGCCTCCCCGGTCCCCTCGCTTCCCAGGCGCCTCCGTGCGGGGCGGGGCAGCGTCTGTAGGCTGGCAGGGCACTTTTATTCTAATTTTTGAAGACTTAAAAAAAAATATGTTTGTATTGAATTTGAGAGAGAGAGAGAAAGGGAGAAGGAGAGAGAGATGGAAACATTGATGAGAGAGGAGCGTCATTGGTCGGCCGCCTCCTGCGTGCCCCCCACTGGGGATCGAGCCTGTGACCTGAGCATGTGCCCTGACCGGGAATGGAACCCGCAACCTTTTCTTTCCTGGTCGACGCTCAGCTGCTGAGCCATGCGGCCGGGCAGGCGCCGGCACACCTGTCAGGAGGCGAGGGCTGGTTGGTCCCTCTCTCCCTCCTGGAACCGGCCACCCCTTTCCTCCCTCCCCACCCCCTGGGCTGATGCTCCGTCTCTTGCCCCAACCGTCGGGCCTGCCCCCTCTGCTCCTGCCTTTCCCCACGGGCCTCTGCGCGTGTCTTCCCAGCCCGAGGCCAGGGGACGGCAGCCCACGGGAGTCACCGGCTGTTGGCTTGTCTCTGAGTGAACGGCAGGACTTGGTTGTGTAAAGGAATCTCTGGTCTCGGAGGGGCGGGGGGGGCACGCTGGGGCAGGGTCCTCCGGGTTGTAGGGTTTAGCACAGAGCAGTGCAGGCCGCCCAGTGCAAGTTCAGTTTCAGATAAACGACGAGGACTGTTTTAATGTGTCTCAAATATGCACGGAACGTACGTGCTGTACGTTTCCTGCAGCCCGTGTCTGCTGCTCGGCAAACAGGAGAGAAGACACGCTCGGAGCCGCCGGGGCCGGGTCTGTGATGTCCCTGCGGAGAGCAGTGCTCTGGCCTCCCTGGGCTGGGCCCCGGCTCCCCACGTGCAGCGTCTCCGAGCGCCACTGGGGGGCGCTGCTCCCGCACCTGTGGAGCTGGGTGCTCAGGGTCTGGTCCATGTGGGGGCTGCGCTGTTCTTTCCAGGCGCCTGACGTGCTCCAAGAGCTGCTCTGGCTCTGACAGTGATGGAAACGCCATCCGGGCCTGCTGCTATGTTTAAGATGTGAGTAGGTGGAGGTACTTTGCTGAACATGTGAGAGCAACGAAGGCTGCCTCTGCAGGGACCCGGGAGGGGGGCTGAGTGGCACGCGGCCCCCATTTAGATGGGGCTCCCGCGTCAGGCCAGTCCACCCGACAGGCCCCTCCCTCCCGTGTCCTGCAGGATGGAGCTGAGGGCAGGCCTCCCTGCCTCTTAGGGGGGGTCTTCCCTTCACTCCTGGCGGATTGCTGCTCTCCCTTCCCATCAGGTCACGTTGGGGGGGGCGGGGGTGAGCGGGTGTGGCCCGGGTGTGGCCCATTCGCAGCCTAACTGCCTTGCTCTCGCATTTTGGTCAGGATTGCCCAGGCACGCCCTGGCCAGGCAGCTCAGTGGTTTGTGTGCCATCTTGATCGGCCAAGGTTGCGGGTTTGATCTGGGTTAGGGCACATTCAAGAACCCACAAACGAATACATCAATAAGTGGAACAGCAAATCGATGTCTCTCTCTCTCTCTCTCAAATAAAAGAAGTAAAAATAAATGAAAGGATTGCCCAGGCCCACGAAAAAGCCCGAACTCCACACACTTCACGTATCCGCGGAAGCTGGGAGCTCCTGGGAACAGGAAACGCTCGCAGGCTCTCTTTCAAACTGCTTTTGTCTTTCCGGGGATGAGTCTGGCTTGATGTCTAGTTTGTTTTTTTGCATCAGAATAACCCGTGGCAGCTTTGGCACAGTGAGTGATTGCAGCCTGGACGTGCGCCTTGTTACACAGAGGACTGTGCAGCAAGTCTGCGCGGCTCAGGGTGGTCGCTCTGTAACTCGGTTTCGATATCGGCGTGGGAGGCGCCAGCCCGAGCGGAAGCCCGGGGTCAGTTCTGTGTGGGCCGTCCCGCTCCCAGGTGGCGACATCTGGCTGAGTGTTTCATTTGCTTCCACTTGTACACACACGTGGGAGCCTTTTACAAGGATCACACCTTCGGAGTAATTACCGCTCCACTGCTTTTCATAGCATCGGTATCTGCTGGAGGCCCGTTAATTATTTTGACATCCGCCCTAATTAAGTCAGCTTAATTTTCTGGGAATTCAGCCGCCTCGAGCATTTTAACTGAACTGCGAGGAGGAGGCAGTGAGAATAGTCTTCCGTGTCCCACGAACTTCGGTGGCTGCGGAGAGAGAACGGCTGTGCCACGCGCCTCCCGAAAAGTGCTGTACAGAGCAGGGGTGGGGAACGTCCGGCCCGCGGGCCGTGTAAGGCCCTCGAAATCATTGGGCCTGGCCCTGCCAAGGCATCAGGGGTGTTACCTGTTTGACCAAGTAGAGCAGGCAGATGTTTAAGTGGATAACGTTGTGTGGCCCGCGAATGACGTTATAAATGTCCAGATGCCCTTGGCAGGAAAAGGCCCCCCCCTCACCCCCCGTGGACAAACCAGAACCGAGTTTGCTGGGTAGGTGTGACCTGCTATGACCGTTCAGTGTCTCCTGTTCACCTTCTAGTTGAGTGAAGAGAGGGCTAGGGACTCATGAAACTTTCTAGCACAATCGTTTGGAACATGGCCGCACTGTGCAGTTCTGATCTGGGATTGCTGAGGTTCTGCAGCAAGTATGTCAAACTCAAAGGCTAACACGGGCCAAATAAACAAGGCATGCGGCCTGCGGGCCGTGAGTTTGACATGCTTGTTCTGTAGGGATTTCAGGAACCGGCTGGCCCTGTAAGGCGGGCGGCGGGGCAGTCGGTAAATAGACCCCGTCCAGCTTCTCGCCCCGCGGCACCGGGAGCCCTCTCGCTAGGCCCGCTTTCACAGACCGTTCAGGCTCTTCTAGAACCTAGCGGAACGCTCCTCTCCTGTGCGATCCTGGTGAGAGCGCAAGTACGTTCTTTTTATAGATTAAATTACAGGCTTTTTGAAAGGGGGAAGCAGCTTACGTTTCAGAGGGATCTGAACACTTTCTGCACCTTTTCTTTTTGGTTGTGGGTATGTGTGGCAAGGAGCCCCCCCGCCCCCTCCCCGGCCCAGGGAGAGGGCGTGGGGGCACTGGTGTCCCCGCAGAGGCCAGCGGAGGGGCTCTGGATGCCGACTGGCCCTGGTCCTGCTCCGGGCCACTGGGCTGTGTTCTATCAACATGATCTGTGGCCTTGTCAGACCTCCGCAGAGACCAGGACAAATGTCTCCTAACTCCTACGTCTAAAGAAGAGCCCACGGAGGCCACATTAACGTCACTCTTTTCGAGCGCGTTGGTGCCGGGTCAGGTCCTTGGGGTCAGGAGGTGGCCTTGCTTCAGGTGCCAATAGGCCGCCCCCGCCCCCACGCCCCTCGTCTGATGAAACAGGGTCAGTAGCGTTTTAAACAGGCAGTGCCCGGGCAGGTGCCGGGCGGGTTTGCATCCCCGGCTCGTCCCTCTCTTGCAGCCGGCCTGGGCAGGACGGGGACGCTGATCGCCTGCTACGTCATGAAGCACTACAGGTTCACGCACGCCGAGGTCATCTCCTGGATCCGGATATGCCGGCCCGGCTCCATCATCGGGCCCCAGCAGCACTTCCTGGAAGAGTAAGTCTGTCGTTCCCACGGGCGGGGTACATCCGGGTCCCTGGTCGCCCTGCCTCCGTTTCCCCCGGACCGTGGCAGCTGGGGTGATGGACGGCTGCATCAGGAGGGAAGGCCACGCCCCAGGAGCCTGGCGAGGGGACGGCTCAGGCCTCCTCACGGCTCCTGTGGTCTCCGGGCCGGGCAGGTGAGCAGGAGGCGCAGAGCCACCTGCGCCTGCCGGTTCCGTCGTTTCCTGGGTGTGATCTGGCCTCAGTGTGATTTTCTTACGTCTTCCCACCTGGCATGTCATTCCCTTCTTTTCTGTTGTTTGCATGTCTATAAGCAGAACAGAAAACACACACAAACCAAACAAAACGCAGCTGAGGTCTGTGGGTGACGGTGGCGAGGTTGCCGCTCCCGGACAAGGAGGCAGCTGCGTGTGGCTGCGTCTGAGGAGCTGCCCGGGCAGGAGGGAGAGCGGCTGGTCCCACCTGCCCGGACCCAGAGGAATACTTACAACCCCTCCCTCCTTCCCGTGCTCACCCACTGGCTTTGGTCAAACCCCGGTCCCCAAGGGGGAGAGACTTAACCTGTAGGCGCACAACCCTTCCCGGTTTCCCCTTAACATTTTAGAAATCACCAGCCATTCGCCCATTAACGGGACGAGGAGCCCTGGCCGCTGGGGCTCGGTGGGTGAGTGTGTCTGTGCACCGAGAGGCCTGGCTGTCGCCCTGTCCATTGGCCCAGTGGCCTGTTGGCTGTCCCCCTGTCCGTCGGCCCAGCGGCCTATTGGCTGTCCCCCTGTCCATTGGCCCAGTGGCCTGTTGGCTGTCCCCCTGTCCATTTGCCCAGCTGCCTGTTGGCTGTCCCCCTGTCCGTCGGCCCAGTGGCCTGTTGGCTGCCCGCCCCTGGGAGGGACAGTGAGCCACAGCAGGTGTCCCCCCAGGGGGTCCCAGGCAGGCACGCCCGCCCGTGTGCCCAGCGGCAGGTGTGGGAGCTCGGGCTTCTGCACAGACGTGCAGATACGTGGTGTGGTCAGTCTTCTAGTCACGCGTTGCGTTTTGTTTGGATGGGAATTTGCTTTGGAGCTGCCGTTGGCCTCCCGACGCCAGCACCGTGCAGAAGTGCCTGTTCTCCTGGGCTGCCGCGTGCGTGGGAATTGGTTCCGGCAGCTTCGTGTAGGCAGGACGCCTAGGCACCCGTGGAGGTGTCGTCACCTGTGGCGGGTCAGGGAGGACGGGCAGTGAGACCCAGGCCTCCTGTGGGCTTGGCTATTCGGAACGAGTTTCGTTCATCAGATTTCTACCTTGGGGGGTTCAGAGCAGGGCACTGCGACCTCATGTTACTCAAGGAGACTGGCCGCAGCGACGTGTCCGGTGGCTTCCCACCAGCAGGTGTGGAGCTGGAGTCAGAGGCTAAAGAAAGAGCCTGGGACTTGGCCCGGGCTAGAAGGTGGGCCCCGGGCCATTGCAGGACGTCAGTCTCAGGCTGTGAGGACGGACGAAAGACATGAGAGATGAAGAGAGTGGCGTCAGCGATGACGCAGACGCATGAATAAGTAACACACTCCTCGGGGAAGAAATGAGGGTGAAACGTCTCCTGATGGGTTTTCATCTGTCAGACCCTGAACGAGGGGCGGATGGTGCTCCTCCACGTGAACCACGGAGCCCTGTGGGGATGGTACTCCAGCCCCGAGACCTCAGGACGCTGCTCCTCACGCCTGCCAGTCCTCACACCACACAGGCCCGGGCGTTCATTTCTGTGTCTTTTTAAAAAGAATATTTTTATTGATTTCAGAGAGGAAGGGAGAGGGAGAGAGAGAAACATGCATGATGAGAGAGAATCATTGATCGGCCGTCTCCTGCATGCCCCCTACTGGGGATCGAGCCTGCAACCCGGGCCGGGCCTGTGCCCTGACCGGGAATCGAACTGTGACCTCCTGGTTCCTAGGTTGACGCTCAACCACTGAGCCACACCAGCCGGGCCCCCATTCTGTCCGGACTGGAGGGTGATGAAGGTCTCGGGGATTCTTCCTCTTTTCTCAACGTCCAGTCCGTCGGGTATTTGCCAGCCGGCGAACGTAGCGCTGGGTCTGCAGACCTCCTCTAGGTTCAGGCGCCTGCGGACCGTGGGGATCTCGTTTCTGAGCCAGCAGGTCGGGTGGGACCCGCGATCCCGTTTCTCACAAGCGCCCGGGTGAGGCGGGTGGTCCCACCCACAGGGTGGACGAGGCCTGAGCTCACTGTCTCGGCACTGGCTGTCTCGCTCCCTGTGGTGCTCACAGCATCTGGTCAATGTCACCATAGAACCGAGTGACATCGGCAGTTAATAGGTCAACCAGTGCTTTTTATTTCAGGAAATAACCAAACACAAGATGAAGAACGCCTGTTCACGAGATGGAAAAATGCCTGGACGTGTCTAATGATAGAGCTGGGGTTTTTATCATGACTGACTCCTCCTGTGGGCCTTTAGGGTGTGGGTGTGTTAGATACAGGCACTGGGTCCAGGAAAGTGGGTTCCGTTTTTTTAAAATAATCTATTAAGAGATTTCGGAACTTGCTATTCCTAAAGGGGTTCCGTTTTTTTAAAATAATCTATTAAGAGATTTCCTAAAATAGCAACAATTAGGATCTGAAATATTAGAAGCAAAGGAAGATAATGCTTGACAATCTTGTGGTTGGTTTATTGGAGCCACAAGCACACGGCATGGGTGTGAATGGGAACTGTGCGTGGCAGTCACCTTTTTGCAGCAACAGCTACTACAAACCTGGGAATTGCTTTTCGATATTCACTATTCCATCGTTTGATTCACTCGACACCCCATTGGCATTGAAGCCATTGGCTAAGCAAGGACCTGGGTTCAGTCTGAAGAATAAGGTGTATTAGAAGAAGTTTCGGCAATGGTGGCATCAGGAATTGATCCTGAAAATCTCATGCCAGTTACTGTGGGACATGGAATGGTTTTTGTTTTGTTTCCTGTGTGAAAGGGGTTAGAGGTGAAATAATGATGCGTTAGGGTTCGTTGTGAAGTTTGTATTTTGGTTTGATAGCAGTGACTGAGGGCGAGGATGGAGGGGTTCTACCCCTAAATTCAACTGGATTCAGGTAGTTGACTCGTTGGCAAACGTCCCAAATCACTTCTTGCCTTTCTAGCTACATTTTCTTGGTGTTGCAGAAGCAGGACCTTCTCCCACACCCTCCTACACTCTTTCTAAACATCTTCCGATGGAACATCCGTCAGTACGAAGTAGCAGTTCTCCTTGCTTAGCGCCTCCTTCCGTCTCCCCAGTCGTGGGCGCTGCTCTCTGACATCTTCCTCTGATGCCAAGTGAGAGGGTCTCATTTGTCCGATTCTTGAATCCAGGAGCATCCCCTGGACCCACGGCCGCCCTGGGGTGGTGCTGGGAGCTGTGCGGGGCGGCCTGGCCGCAGGTCGCAGCGCAGCAGGCCTGGGTGGGGCACAAAGTGGGTGGGTGTCCAGGCGACATGACCACTGTGGCTTTGGGTGGACACGGGGAAGGGAGGGGGGCACTGGGAGGGCGTGTCCGGACTGGAGGGTGATGAAGGTCGCTGCTGTGGGTCAGGACTGGTCGGGCTCAGGAAGTGCGGAGGGAGGGAGGTCAGCTCCAAACAGAAGCAGCCGCACAGTGAACCGCGTGCTCGCAATTCAAAGCCGGAGACAAGGCAACGGACCTGCCTTTCTTTGGGGGGGATTCAAAGAGCAGATTTCAGTCCGGCAAGGCAACGGACCTGCCTTTCTTTGGGGGGGATTCAAAAAAAGCAGATTTTAGTCCGGCCGGGGTGGCTCAGTGGTCGAGTGTCGACCTATGAACCAGGAGGTCAAGGTTTGATTCCCGGTCAGGGCACGCGCCCGGGTTGTGGCTCAGTCCCCACTGTGGGGCGTGCAGGAGGCAGCCGGTCCATGATTCTCTCTCATCATGGATGTTTCTCTCTCTCTCCCTCTCCCTTCCTCTCTGAAATCAACAAAATACATATTTTTAAAAACAACAAAGGGGTTCCCAGTCTTCTGCGATGGAATTTGTTCTGAGCATCTGAGAACCTTAGCAGTCAACCCCTGTGTGGCGATCGGGACCTGTAGCAGAAGATGGTCATTTGTGTTTTATATAGAATTTAACTTGCTGTGGCTTCAGAAAGGGAGTTTATTTTCCTTGTCCTAAGACTCCGTAATCGCTCTGTTCTGCTTTGTAAATGTTTATCTGCTTGTCCTTTTGTTGGCAAGACATCATACTCCTGAGATGACAGTATTTGTTGTAAGGGGCATTTTGCTTTTCTCTCCTTTCTACAGAAAACAAGCATCGTTATGGGTCCAAGGAGACCTTTTTCGATCCAAATTGAAAAATAGACCGTCCAGCGAAGAAAGTATTAATAAAATTCTTTCGAACTTGGATGACATGTCTATTGGTGGAAACTTATCCAAAATACAGAACGTGGAGCGATTTGGAGAGGTGAGTCCCCCCCAGGAGGCGTCGGTGTCCCCCCAGGACTCCCGTCCTGCACGTGGACTCACAGGGTGGAACGTGTTTCTTCTCTGAGGCTGAGAGGACCAGAATCTTAGGCGTGGAGCCCCCCTCCCCCAAAGCAAGACGGGGTGACCACGCACAGGGCACAGGGAGGCTGTCAGATGGGGTGACCACGCACAGGGCGCAGGGAGGCTGTCAGATGGGGTGACTTTGGTTAATAAAATTGCATAGATTTGGGGTATGCAATTCTACCCTGCATCCTCTATGATTGACTGTATTCCCTATGCTGTACTTCACATTCTGTAATGTACATGTGAGCAGTGCTGAGTTCATAGTGCATTAAAGCGATGAAGATGATCCATATGAAATATACCTACACACAGAGAGCCTGCCATCTAGTAAGAAATCCTCATACAGCCGATCGTTCACCATGACCTTTCTGTGGAACATGCACTTTCCCCCCCAGAACAACTTAGAAGAGGATGAGGATGTGGAAATGAAAAACAGCATAACCCAGGGAGATAAACTACGTGCCTTAAAGAGCCAGCGCCAGCCACGCTCCTCGCCGCCCTGCGCGTTCAGGTAGAGCATTTGAAACTTGGACCTTCATGTGTGTTCCACGTGTGGACAGAATATTTAACCCTCTCTCTCCTTTTTAAAAATCTATTTGTATTGATTTCAGAGAAGAAGGGAGAGAGAGAGATAGAAACATCCATGATGAGAGAGAATCATGGGTCAGCTGCACCCTGGCCAGTGTGTTTCAGTGGTTAGAGCATCGGCCTGGGCACTGAAGGGCCTTGGGTTCGGTTCCCAGTCAAGGGCATGCACCTGGGTTGCAGGATCCATCCCAGGCTAGGCACACGCGGGAGGCAACCAATCAATGTGTTGCTCTCACATTGATGTTTCCCTCCCTCCCTCCCTCCCTCTCTCCCTCTCTATCTAAATTCAATTGAAAAATATCTATGGGTGAGGATTAACAAAAGCAAACAAAGAAAGCAATTTGCTCTAAATGGAATTCAAGATGAAACAAAACGACTGCAGTCACTTCCTGCTGGCTCTGGGGTTTGTTTTGTCAATGAAGGAACAGATGCCCGTCCCCAAGGGGCTCCCTCAGGGCTCTGACTGCGTGCACCTGGGTCTCGGCTGGGAGGGGCGCGCGGGGACCCTGAGCGCCTGTCTCTGCTCTTTGTAGGTTGGACGATACGAAAGGGCACCCGAGGGCAGTGGTGTGCCAGCCTTTCAGGTACAGT
>NW_005370105.1:1593078-1595248 GCF_000412655.1 Myotis brandtii | reverse complement strand
GCCTTTGCCCTGTCAGGGCCATTGGACATTTATAACATCACTCGAGGGCCACACAAAAGCATCAGCTTAAAAACCAGCCTGCCATGGTTGGCCCAACATTTAATTCACTCACCCCAATGCCTGGGCAGGGCCAGACCAAATGATTTCTCGGCCTTTTACGGCCCGCGGGCCAGACGTTCCCCACCCCTGCAAACTGGTGAAAAGGAGCTGCGCCCCGCGTTTCACTGCTTCGGCCCCTTCCTCTCTGTGACGATGGGTTGTGTTCCACGCTCCCCAGGAGAAGCGGTTCCGTTCCTGAGCGGCCCCAGGGCTGGTGGCTGTGGCAGTGACCGGTGCTTACTGCCCCGGGGCGGGGGGGTCTCTGATAAAGGCCATTGGCTGCCGCAGCCCTTTGGAGCTGGTGCTCGGTTTTTCGGTGAATGGACACGTTCCTGCTATTCCTCCTTCCTCGTTTTGCACGTTTGTTGCCCTCCTCTGTTTTCTCGTTGTTTCCCTCTTCTACCCTCCACGCACAGAGGACACGTTAGTGTTTTTCTCGGGGAAAAGTCCCCTGAGTGCTTTCTGGTCGTGTCAGGCCATGGGGGTACCAGGACCCAGTGCAGGGCTTGGCGGGGGCAGGAGAGAGGTTTGACCCGAACCGGGAAGCCCTGGGGAGCGCTGGGCCCTGAGGAAAGAGGAGGCGGTTCCACCGCAAAGCCACAGGATGAGAGGGTGCAGGTGCCGCCGGAGGCTGTGCAGCCGTGGACTCTCAGGGGGTCGGAGGCAAAGATGCGACTGGCAGTTGGGATAAGGCACAGCCGTGGCCTCGCCCCGGCCTGGCTGGTGGGAGGAGAGGACCCGTGAGGCACACATTGGCAGCAGTGAGGAGGGAGGGGGCCCAGGACGGCGGGAGGTGAAGAGCAGGGCGTGGGGTCCCGGGTTGGACCCCGGCACGGCCACTTGCCAAGGGGGCTGGGCGCCGAGGCTACCGGAGAGCGCCCGGCAGACCCACTGTCTGGGCGGCGGCTGCCCCGGACGTTTGCCTCGCCCTCGCCGATGGCTGAGTGTCCACGTGGCACAGCTTTCCCGTGACACCTGGCTCTGTTTTCTCCCCACAGACTGGCTTCTTCCTCACAAGGATCTGCGTCTGCTCTGAAGATCTGCAAAGTGGCTTCGTCCCCGTCCGCCACGGCCAAGCGGATCTCCAGGGGCACCTTGGCCTCGGGCGCCAGTGGGAGAAGGTAACTCTCCCCTCCGAGGGCTGGGGTCCAGGTCAGCAGCAGGGAGTTCGGCTGCCCTTGGGGGGAGGGGAGAGCAACCACAAAGGCTCTGTGCCCTCCGGGCCCTGTCCCCTCCTGCGTTGTGGGGACGAGGCTGCGGAGGGATGGCGGGCGGCACCCTTGCTGTAGTCGCCTGATTTGAAAACGGAGCTGAGTTGTATGCGCTAAGGTACAGCCGATGGTCACTCCTCCCGAGGCGGCCGGGACGGTTCATGGAGCCGTGTGATCAAATACCTATGAGTTAAAGCCTGCGCTTCTCACTCTTTGCTTAGAGTTCACTTACTTCCTGCCTCAGGACCAACAGCACCCCGATTGCAAGTCCAACAGCACCCCGATCTCGCGTCCAATAGCATCCTGATCTCACGTCCAATAGCACCCTGATCTCGCGTCCTGTAGCACCCTGATCTCAGGTCCAACAGCACCCCAATCTCGCATCCTACAGCACCCCGATTGCAGGTCCAATAGCACCCTGATCGCAGATCCAATAGCACCCCGATCTTAGGACCAACAGCATTCCGATCGCAGGACCAACAGCACCCTGATTTCTGGTCCAATAGCACCACGATCTGCGCCCTCTGTCCCCCGCACTGTCCTTGTGCCGGGCACCCCCCAGTGCTGTGCTGTGTGTCTGGACTCGAGCCGCGGTAGCATGGCTGTCGTGTTCCTGTGTCCCTCCAGCTTCTCCGTAAACTCCCGGCTGGCCAGCTCTCTGGGGAACCTGAGTGCGGCCACGGAGGACCCGGACAGCAGGAAGACCTCGCCCTGCAAGGTGGGCTTTGCCGCCAGCCCCTTCGCCAACCTCCTCAACGGCAGCTCCCAGGCGTCGTCCAGAAACTACCCCGAGCTCAACAACAACCAGTACAGCCGCAGCCCCCCGAGCAGCCCGCGGAGCCCCCCGAGCGCCAGGACGG
>NW_005370105.1:1588932-1592877 GCF_000412655.1 Myotis brandtii | reverse complement strand
CTCCCCCCAGCTGCCCCCAAAGAAATTCAACAGCACCAAGGAGGCCTTCTGAGCGCCCCTCTCTGCCGGGACTGTGGGCGCATCCGGTCCACCCGCCGGCTCCCCTCCCTGTCAAGTAAACGCCCAGCTTCCACCGGGCTCCTCCTCCCTCCTCTCTCTCCTCCTTGTGCGGTAGCCTGCCAGCCTGCTCCAAGCCGAGTGGTTCCCATGGCAGACAGGGTGCTGGGGCGGGCAGCGGCTGCCGGGACCTCCTCTGCCGCATTAAAGGGTGAATCGTGAGCAATATCTTCTCAGGACGGAGCCTTAGGTCCTTGAGCGTGTCCCCTCCGCAGGGCACTGGCCCAGCATTAACTCGGTGGCTCGGGGAGGTGAGCATAAGGCAGGCTCATGGGGGTCCCTGGGGTGTAGGCAGAAGCAGGATATCAGGACGACGGGTAGAATGAGCTGCCGTTCCCCGTGAGACTGGATGAAAGCTCCCCAAACACTCTTTACCCACAGGGTACCAGCCCCCTTTCCTGATTGGGGATCCCTGTTGGGGTAAATCTTTAAACAAAAAAAACACACCTTTTTATTGATTTTAGAGAGGAAGGGAGAGAGAGAAACATCAATTGGCTGCCTCCTGCACGCCCCCTACTGGGGATCGAGCCTGCACCTCGGGCCTGTGCCTTGACCGGGAATCGAACCGGTGACTCCAGTGCATGGGACGACGCTCAACCGATTGAGCCACGCCGGCCGGGCATTTTGCTCGTCTCAAAGGGAACTGAGGTCTGCGGGGTGTGAGTTCTGATTTGGGGGAACAAGGACAGGGAAGGAAGGAGAGCGAGCCCGCACCGGTCAGGGCACGTGGGCAACGTCAGCGGCCGCACTGATCCCCCCCGGGTCGCCCTCGTGCCCGCGTTCTCCGCACGTTTCCTCGTGTTATCGGGGAGAGGCTGCTTCCGCAGGCGAGGAGGGGGCGTGCGGGTGCAGTGCCCTCAGCCGAGCGGTGGCCCCGTGGACGACAGTGGGACCCACGTCCTCAGGTGGCAGATCAGAAACCACTTTTCTAACATGGAGATACAGTGTGAGTGTGTGTGTGTATGCAGCGTGCATGTGTGTGCACATACATGCATGCAGTGTGCACCTGTATGTAGTGTGCATGTATGTGCAGTGTGCACACGTGTGTGTGTGCATGTGTGTGTGTGTTGGTTGAGCTCTCTGCCACGCCCACCTCTACTCAGGCCTTGTTCAGAGTTTCTCCCCCTCCGTCCACATGTCCTTCTGCGCATATTCCCCGCGACTTTATTCCCAGGGGCGTGTTGCCCATCACTCTAGATTCCTGTGGCGATCAGGGCCCGGGCAGTTGCCAGCCGTGCCCCCCCCTCTTTCACTCGAATCCCACTCTGCTGTGGGTGCATGCGAGTCGGCAAAGCCTAAATCCTCGCCGCGGCGGCTGATGGGAACGGTCATGCGTTTCTGTGTGCACAGCGGGGTTCGAGGTCAGACACTGCCCAGGAGTGGGGGCCGTCTGCTTGCACCCCCTGATGGAGGCCGGCCGCTGTCAGACCCGAGGGGAGGCCCTGCCCTTGGCAGCGCGGGTGTGGGACGTGGAGCCGGTCCGTGAGCACCTGGCCCAGGTCACGGCTGAGGCTGGTACAGCCCGCGTCGTGGTGGGTACCCGGAGCCCCGTGGTGGGGCCCGAAGCAGCGCGTGTTTCTGGGTCTCCGCGTGGCCGGTGGAATCCTTCGGTGCCCGTCGATGCCTCGCCCTCCCACTTATATAACCCCCTCTTGGCTTCAGTCGCTATTTTCTTATTTTCCTTCTCGTCCTCCTCCTCTCTCTTTCTGGCCTGAATAGGGTAATTTTCCAATAATTAAATTTAAAGTCATAGTCTGTGTGGGCAGCGGCTGCTCGCTCCCTCCTCTCCCCCTTAAAGTTGTCATTTTCTTGTAAAGAAAACACATTTCTAAGGAGAGCTGCCAGCAGGGTACGGTTTCTCTCCCAGCCCCCCCGGGAGGCAGCGGGTCTGCTGTCACTGCCCTGCCTCCTCCCTCTGCCTTAAACCCGGTCCCTGAGAGGGGGCTGCGCCCGCCGGCGGCTTGGGCAGGAAGTCTCCGTGCACATGGAAATCCCTGCTTTATGAGGCGCTAAGCGGGGGGCTGTGGGTTTTCCCTGTGGGCCCACTGCAGCTTTTCTTTTCTTTCTTTTTTAAAAAAAATATATTTTTATTGATTTCAGAGAGGAAGGGAGAGGGAGAGAGAGATAGAAACATCAGTGATGAGAGAGAACCATGGATCGGCTGCCTCCTGCACGCTCCATGCTGGGGATGGAGCCTGCAACCCGGGCATGTGCCCTGACCGGAGTCAAACCGTGACCTCCTGGTTCCTAGGTCGACGCTCAACCACTGAGCCACGCCGGCTGGGCCAGTGCAGCTGTCCTGAGGGTGTGGGTTTCTTGTCTAAAGAACCCGGCCCTTCTGCTGATGCTCTTGAGGATGGGATGTTCTTAAACCCTCGGAGGACAGGAGGCTGTGTGGCCGTCCCCTCCCGGCACCTGGGAGAAAGACCCAGAAAGCCCTGGGGCGCGGGCGCGACGGGCCTTGTGAGGGCGTCTAGTAGGGAAGAAGCTGCAATTAGCACCTCTCCTAAGAGCAGCAGCTCAGCCCCCAGAAAGATGGAGGCCCGAGGCCCTGGGCCATCTAAACACTCCCCGCAGGAAGCGGGACGATGGGAAGGGCTCCCCGGGGCCCGCGCTTTTCTGTTTCTCTGGCCTCCTCGGCTGGTCCAGTCCGAGGTTCCTGCTGACCCACTTACAGTGAGAAACCAGTTCCCTCTCTGCCATCAGGGGCGGTGTTTCCCAGCGCTGAGAACTGGGGGGCGTGTGACGGGCGTGGGTGGGGGAAGCGTTTTATCAGGTGAGATGACTGAGTCTTCTGTCGTGAATATTCCATCTCTTGTGTTTGAGAGACTTCCCACCGAGCTGGGTGCATCCAGCTTGTCCTCACCTGACCCCCAGGGCCCAGGTCATGTCCTGGTGCCTCCCCTTAGCTCTTGGTCGTAATCTCCGAAGGGAGCAGGCGGTTAGGAGCGCTCCGTCCTTCCCCGAACACTCAGGAAAAGCTGCCCCGGGCTCCAGCGTTCGCTCTAATACGCAGCCAGCTGAGGGGCTCGGCTTCCTGCACACGTGGCTTTAGTGGATAAGAGAAAAGAGGCCTCATGTGAAAATGCAAGTGTAATCTCGGTGTCCAGATGAACTGAAAACACTGGCCATCGCTTCCTCGGGAATGGCCGAGGCAAGGCAGGTGTCAACACCCTGTCACTAACGATTGAGCTCCTGTGATTGTTGAAAAGCAGATTACACCTCCGGGGCGGGGGCAGCGGAGGGAATCTATTAAAGTTACGTAGGAAGGTGAGAGGATATTTTAGGTCGCATTTTAGTTAACCCAAGTCGGCTGGCTCTTGGGGCCCCTGGAATGACTAGAGAACGCTACGGAGAGATGCGAAGCCTCCCGCAGGCCCATTTTATCACAGGCTTTTCGTGTCACTGTTTCCAAAAAAACCTCATTGAGCTAAGTTTCTGCCGGTGTCACTGGAGGAGGGTCTTGGGTAGCAGAGGCGGGTGCTTTCTGCTCCTGGGAGCGCAGTCCATACGTTCCGTGTGCGTTACCTTAGAAGCAGCACAGACGCGAAGAGCCAGGAGGAGCCGGGGTGGCAGAGGCAGTTACAGATGACCTATCCCCAGCGTCCACCCGCCCCCCCCCCACTGGCTCATTAAAACGGAAACACTGGAGTTAAATATGAAATAAGACACGTATTGCCACGCGTGTGCTGTACCCCCTTTAATGATCGGTGCCAGTAAAACAGAAACACTTTTTAAGGCGCTTTTCTGCCTCTGTAGTTAGACCTCAAACCAAGGGTAATGATGAACTGCTTTTTCTTTTTCTTCCTGGAGGGACTTGGGAAGGTG
>NW_005370105.1:1577793-1588798 GCF_000412655.1 Myotis brandtii | reverse complement strand
TGGCAAAAGCACGCGGGGACCTTGAGCCGGGATTTGGACCCGTAGGAGACTGGCATCCGGGCCCTGGGTCCTGTGGCCCAAGGCGTTTGAACAAGAAGATAAGTTTCATTCGTTTGCTGGCAAAGACCATAATCTTTCACGATTCCTTACCGTTTTCTGCTTTTGCTGGCCATCGTATAGGTTTATGTATTAAAGATCGGCCCGTATTTATAGCTATAATCATTAGATGTTTTCCTACTATGATTAGGTAACGAGGCTGTTTAACAAAGAAGCACCCAGAACAGCTAACTTCTTAAAGGCACTGCCTACACCTGCCAGCAGACTCGGAGCAGGTTCCAGGGAGAACAAATTGTCTCGCTCTCCTTACCTAACACTTGGTTTTATGTCAGATCTAACTGCTTTCAGGGAATAAGACTTCTTTTATTTTGACATAATTTATTTTGGGGGCTGCACATTTAAGGTCACTTTATGCTTATTTTCCAGGTTGATTATGGCTGTGTTATTAATTTTATGGTATGCATTTCATATATTCATGATGAAGTTATCTGGTCTGAACTCAGTATAATCCTCTTGAACTTACTGGTCACAAGAAATCGAATATTCTATTTGAGTAATTGAAATCTCTTGATTATATAAATAAGTGCTTGATTATATAAATAATATTTATGCCTCAGGTCTCCCTCCCTTCATTTTCATTGCTATTTTTCCATCCTTTTTAGTACTTAAGATGCATTAGGTATTACTTCTTATGGCAATGATAAAAACAGTTAGCCAAGCATAATGAAAACTTTAGTCAGAATGCTTAATCCGGGGTGTTTTTATAAAGAAAATGTCTTTTTAGAATAGTCCCAAGAACGATTTTGGATTCAGCCCTATTGGAAATCATGTCGATACACATTCTCGCCGTGGGTCCAGGTGTGTGTATGTTAACAGTGCCTGATGCTCGGGCACCTCCTGGTTTGAAGCCTTGGCATAAACCACATCCCGTAGGGGGACGTGCCAAGCCCTTTTCATTCTTCCTAGGGGCGCTCTTAACCTTTCCCCTCGTCCTGAAACTTGCAGCCTCGAGACCCGCAGCCCCCAACCACCAAACCGTCCCTGCCCACCCCTCGCCTAGTCTTTCACTTGTGCCCAGTGCTACCCTCACCCTCAGTTTGTATCATTAAATGCTGACTCCTTGGTCTTTCATTTTACTTCGGTATGAGGTGTGGTGCTGGCCCTTTGAGGGGCAGGGCCATAACTTGTTGGCTCGCGGGGTTGATAGAGACCTCCTTAGTGAGTGGCTGTGGCTAGGATGTAAAATTCTGGAACTTGAAAGGTAAACAAAGATAGTTTAATCTTTTAGGTAAATTATTTGCAAAATGGACAGATTCCTTTTTTACTGATCCCTGTACCGTCAACAAAACGGACCGGCCTCAGAACTGATACGACCTCGTCATAAAATGCCGCAGACCGACTGGGAAAAGAATTCTTGGGGGAGGAGGAAAGGGCACGTGAGCAAATCAAGCAAACCGTGTTCTACGGCGTTTAAGCAGGAGAATCGGGCAGGGACTTTGGTTGATGTTTAAACTGATTTGTGTTTCTGCTTTCTGACTGCTGTTTCTGCTCAAAAGTGACTGTAAGGCTGTTGTTTTCCTCCCTCTGTCTTTTCCTGGCTAACTTTCCCCATCAGTGCTTTCTGATCACATGACCCGATCAGTGCTTTCTGGTTACAAACCCCGATCAGTGCTTTCTGGTCACATGACCTGATCAGTGCTTTCTGGTCACATCCCCGATCAGTGCTTTCTGGTCACAGGGCCCCATCAGTGCTTTCTGGTCACATCCCCATCAGTGCTTTCTGGTTACATGCCCGATCAGTGCTTTCTGGTTACGTACCCCGACACACTCCTTGTATATGTTAGTATCTGACATGATAAGGGAGGAACTTGCACTGTTTACATTTTTAGAAACTTCCCACTGTTTCCTGTGACTGCCTGACTCTTCCGCACAAATGCTTTGGGGACTTAAGGTCAGAGTTCAAAGCTTGTAGTGCTCTGTGTCCCCCCTAAAAGGAAAGGATTTGCGAGGTATTTGTATTAAATTCACCCATTCTCAAGGAATTTATTTAAGTGACTGCCCATTCTACTGCATTAGAAGCATCAACGTTCATTCGCTATGTATTGCGTTGCATTCAAAATTATATATATTCTTAAAGTCTATTCTAATAATCCCCCATTTAGTTACAGGTGTCATTTAATATTTTTGAGTAAAATTCAATATTATTGCACAAGAACATTGAAGCGAGTTGAGCCCTACCTACCAATTTTCAAATAATATTTAATTTGTCATCACTACTAATAAATTAGTGACTTTTTAAAAAATATATTTTTATTGATTTTAGAGAGGAAGGGAGAGGGAGAGATAGAAACATCAATGATGAGAGAGAGAATCATGGATCGGTTGCCTCCTGCACGCCCCCTACAGGGGATTGATCCCACAACACAGGTATGTGTCCTTGACCGGAATTGAACCCAGGACCTTTCGGTTCACAGGCTGATGCTCTATCCACTGAGCAAAACTGGCCAGGGCAATTAGTGGGCTTTTTAATCCTCACCCGAGGATATGTTTATTGATTTTCTGAGAGAGAGAGAGAGAGAGAGAGAGATCAGTTGCCTCCCATTCGCACCCAACCAGAGATCCAACCTGCAATCTAGGCGCGTGCCCTGACCGGGAATCGAACCCGCAACCTTTTGGTGTTCAGGACCACTGAGCCACCAGCTGGGGCCCTTAGGCAAGCCCTTAAGCATGTAAACCTTTCATGCCGTCACTCTGGGAATTGCACGTCCCCTCCTTAGCCGGTGCTTTGCGTCTCTCATCTGTCCCCTCCTGGCTTTCGCTGACCTTCTGTAGAGCAGACCCCAGTGGGAGGGAGAGGGAGAGAGGAAAAACAAAAAGGAGAGAGAGGGAGGGAGGAAGGAAGAAAGGAAGGAAGGAAGGAAGGAAGGAAGGAAGGAAGGAAGGAAGGAAGGAAGGAAGGAAGGAAGGAAGGGAGGGAGGGAGGAGTGTGTGATGAGCTGAGGGCTCTGTGCGCCGCATTAACCTCCCTCTGTGTCTCTCCCCGCGCAGTCCCTTCAGTCTGAGTATGTTCATTACTAAGGCCCTGCCGTCGGGGACCGCTGCTCTTAGCGCCACCGCTGCACCGGGACCAGCGCCAGGACCGGCTGCGGCACACGGATACCTCCGCCGTCCTCCCTCTGGTTAAAGCGACCTTCAGGGGACCCGGCCACCGCCTGGCCCAGACCAGGCACAGGCACTGAGTGACCGACACTTCTGAAGACCGTTTTAACTCGGGCTCGGTGATTTCGAAGGGTTATTTTTCATGTACCGCGGGAATCCTTTCTTATTACTTGTACCTGTACAGTGTCACATGATGTATGTATTGTGAACGTAAAAAGCCTATTTTGATAAATTTATAAATATTTACAATGATGGAAAAGCTAGACTATATTTTGACTTAGGTTTTCTTGCTCTTTGCTACCAAAAAAGAACTCATTTGTATTTTGAATTTGTGCAGTACGCTGTTCAGTGCGATGAGCCGCCACCCTCTCGGGGGGCAGGCCCGAGGGAGGCCCGTTCGGAGAGGGACTGTTCCCCCAGGAACGTGGCCGGCAGGTCCTCCTTTCGGGGAAGTCGGCCCAAGGTCAGGAGTTTCCCAGGTTCCTCTCCCGCGAGAGCCTCAGCCTCCGATGGCTCCGGACCGAGTTTTCCCCTTTGTTTTTGTTGCTGAGCCGCTTAGTTTTGCACCCTCGGGGCTTTCTGGACCCTGAACGTCTGGGCTGCCCGCACTCGCTGGGTGTTGCTCCCGAGAGGGCTCTCCCCCCGGGAAAGGACTCAGGGCTCCCAAGCCAGGAGGATGCCGCTCTGGGTACGAGGCAGCGCTGGCCCGTGATCGCACGTGGCCAGGCACCGGTGTCCAAATCCAGGAAGAGAAACAGTGGGAAAGAAAGGATGCTGCTAGGTAGTTCTCTGCGTTTCAGAGAGAAGCCCTGGGCTCGCAGCTGGCCTGGGAGGACCCCCCCAGGGGCCCTGGGCTCACAGCTGGCCTGGGAGGACCCCCCCCCTCCCAGGGGCCCTGGGCTTGCAGCTGGCCTGGGAGGACCCCGCAGGGGCCTTGCTCGGAGGTCTGCGGGCTCATTTCCTGGGGAGTCGGGGCCTGCATCCCGATTCCCCGTTGCGCACCCATTGAGTTATTTATAGTGTATTTATTAGGACGGGTACCTCCAGACTGTCACACGCGCTTCAGCAAAACATCTTGTTTGTTTTATGTTTTACACTTTTAAACAGGCATTTGAATGAATGTTTGACTCAGGTGGGTTAGCTTAACCTTCAAGAACGACAGTACCAAATAATTGCACTAAGTTGATTTTAAAATAAAGAGAATGGTATGTTTTTAGGGATCACAAATTATGGAATTAAATTGTATACTTTTTCTAAACCTGAAATAGTGAAATATTTTATTATGAGTTATTGTATAAAAAAAAGAGAGACTGGTGAATTGTACAGGCTGGTGATAGTATTTTTTTAAAAAAAACTGATCAGTGGGACACAAACCAGGTGACATCGGAGAAGTGGGAAAGGGAACCACATTGACGTTTTAGTTCTGTGAACACTAACTTGTGTGCAGCTATGAAAATGATTGTAAAATTGACTGCTGTAAATTTCTCATACGTATGTGTGTGTGCTCGTCATATGTATCTACATGTGTACGTCTTAAAAATTATTAATACACATGTGCATACATAGGCAAACCAAGAAGAGTATGTATATAACATAGAAAGTATATAGCAAAGTAATTCTACTGCAATAAAAATTGTTTGACATGTATTTTGTTATGAATAGTTTACCTTCCAAAAGATATTCTGTTCTATTTTAAAGTGTAGAAGGATACACTGCTAATAAATAATAAAAGTTTTATGCCATTCACATGTCCTCTGGCTTTTATCATTGGGATTTTGAGTTACGAACGTCCTGAAGTCTCTTGATAATTTTGTACTTGATCCAGTCTGGTTGGTGCCCTCAGTGGAGTTTCTCAAGTTCTCCATTTCCTGGAATCCAGGACGATGAGCCCCGAGGAATCTTTGAACGTCACAGTCGTCAGATAACGCCGGTGTCTTGATGTTTTTCTCTCTGTAATGCTCCGTTCTGTTCAGAAAGCGCCGATCGTGGTTCTGCGTGGTCATTTATGACTGCGAACGCCACACCGGGGAGAAGTCAGCTTGGGGGGTGCGGGGGGGGGGGAACGTTGGAGCTACTTTATGTCCCCAACTAGATTGGATCCCTTTGGGTTGTGGTATCTCTGAGGTTCTT
The DNA here is from genome assembly GCF_000412655.1 of Myotis brandtii. NCBI lineage: Eukaryota > Metazoa > Chordata > Mammalia > Chiroptera > Vespertilionidae > Myotis > Myotis brandtii. Next base: position 1,583,452 of record NW_005370105.1, on the reverse strand, counting down.
CCCTTCTGTTTGCCTCTTAAAAAACTTGAGGACACGTGGGAAGGGCTGTGGGCAGGACGGCAGCCTCACTTCTTGAGTCCAGAGCACGGGACAGCGGGGCCGAGGTCATGACGGTTCCTACACAGGTTTCTTGTGAAGTCACAAACCTGGCAAACATGTCGAGAAGGGCAGACAGTCTTTTTTGACAGATTTAGTTCCTCCCTTCCCGCCCCCCTGCCCCCCCAAAAAGCAACAAACAAACCAATGAGCTCGTAGCAACACATTTCTCGCCTGCGGGTCATTGAGCTCACGTGGTGTCCCTCCGGTCAGAGCCCCTGGAGAGGGTGCATGTGGACAGCCAGCCGCGGGCCCAGCCGCAGCAGGAACGTGGATTCCCCCAAGGTAAGCGCCACGAACGCATTTTCAAAATTGCTCTCTCGTGCTTTCCTCGGTGATGCGCTGCCCGGAGTGGGAGCCTGTCCTCTGCTGAGGACCATGGGATACTCATCACCTCGTGTGTGGGCCATACAGAAGCATCAGCTTAAAAACCAGCCTGCCACACTGGGCCAGACATTGAATCCACTCGTCCCCGACGCCTTGGCAGGGCCAGGCCAAATGGTTCCACCGGCCGTGTACGCCTGTGGGCGAAACCGCTGAGAGGTTAAAAGTTTCTTTTCAAGTCAATTGCCGGTCCAGGAGCCGGACCGTACCCTGGTGTTTGGGGCCATATGACAACGTGCTCTTTTCCTCCTCGCCCTGGAGGCCGAGGTCAGGACGCTGCGGGGGAACCTTGTGGATTTGCAACCCTTGGCAAAGCAAGAACTGGGTCGCTGCTGTCTCTCTGGGAACAAGTGAGGGAGATTTCCAGCTCCAGCAAGATGCACCTCGCAGCACAAGATAACAGTCCTTCATTTACACACAGGTTGCATCGGGGCTGTGGCACCCATCCCCCGGAAAGTGGAGAATAATTGTATTAAGTTATTTTGAGCTGAATTGAAATGGTAATATATTCCTACCCAGTTCCTTCTCTATGGATCGAAGTATGATAATCATATTGAGGAGGAGAAAAATAGCTTTTGTAGAGAATTCTAAACTTTGGTGAGTGCAGGTAGACACTTATATTGCAAGTCAACCTTTCATGCAAAACACAGTGCTTTGGAGCTGGTTGTAAATGGACAGACATAAGCTAACTGACCTTTAACCTGCATGCCACCCAAATAGAGGTGAGCTACGTGATCACGGCTTGCTCTCTGTCCTCTGGTCTGAAGCAAGTTGACCAACGTGTTTTAACAAGTTGGACAGCAAACAGGACGACATGGCGACTGTAGAAATGAGCCCCACTGTGATGTTTGCACTGCCATTCAGCGGTAGATTGAGGGGTAACTGTCTATCAAATGTATGTCTTTTTTTGGCCTCTTATTATTTTATTTTTCAACTGCAGTTTGCCTTCAACACTTGTTTGTATTGGTTTCAGATAGGTGTGTAGTGGGTACACATTCATAGAGGTTACAAAGCGATCCCTCCCACAACACAAGCGCCCACCTGGCCCCACACAGCACCTGTTAAAATAGGGCCTGGCTGGTGTGAAAGAATACCCATCCAAGTAAAATACCAGAGCCCTGGACGGTGAGCTCAGTGGCTAGAGGTCAGCCTCTGTCCTGAAGGGTCGAGGGTTCAATTCCCTCGTACCTCAAGGGCACGTACCTGGGTTGTAGGTTCAATCCCACCCCAGTCGGCACGCATACAGGAGGCAACCAGTGGATGTGTCCCTTCCCCCCTCCCTCTCTAAAAATCAGTGTGTGGGGGGAGAGAAATCCTCGGGTGAGGATTAACAGAAATAAAATAAAATACAGAAACACCTCAAGCAAGCGGATACTCAGCGTTTCAAAGCTTTGGGTGGGAGCACACGTTGCCGGGCCTAGAAAAGTTGGGTTAAAAGGTTTCACTGTTTTGAAACTAGAGCAGGTTGCAAGGCAGCGAGTCTGAGAGACGTGCCTATAAATTAACAACCTCGTGCTGGTTCTCAGCTGGAGCGTAAAATCGTAAAAAGCTGAGCACTGGTACCCGGAACCTGATGGGAAAGAATTTAATTCTTGAAATTACAATTGTTATGATGCCGTGTTGAAAAGGCGCGTTGGCCGAATGCAGAAGCGCTCAGGTTTGAAGTTTCCATAGCAACTTGCCCGCCGCCTTTCCCTGGTAAAGGCTTCTCGAACCTGCACGGGGCAGCATCGAATCAACAGGCAATTGAGGACTTTTTCATACCTTTTAACAGCGTCCTGAGAATGAGCCCTGAGCAATTCCTCTCTCGGTTTTATTGGCCAGGAGTCTAGGCCCGAATATTCCTGACGTATCCTGAGGCCCCGATTTAATAAAATCTTTGATTAAAAGCACTGTTTGCTCGGCGTCCGTGTATCGCTTTTGTTTCTGAGAGGAACGTGCGGCTCATGCCAATCAGAGCCGCGCTGGGTCAGGTCGCCCTCTCCCCTCACGCCGCTCACCGGCAGTAGCTGTGGCCACCCTCACCCTCCACATGTTCTTGCTGAGGCATGTTCTGTACCTGAATACAGACTCTGTCTGAACACCGGAGATGCTACGGCTTTTCTTGTTCTTGCACAAATGTGCGCAGCGTTCCTGCCACACGACGAGCTGGCGGCTGGACAGGCCCTGTCCCCGCGTGAGGAACACGGCGAGGCTGCTTACTCATCCGAGGGCCACACGTGTCCATCCTCAGCGCCCAGCCCACCTCCCACTTTGCCGGGACCTTCTCCCGCTGGGGGTGGCGAGGGCAGCTCTTCCTCCTGGGCGAACCTGTGACAGCCTTCGTTGGGGTGGCCCGCCTTCCTGCTGTCTCCCAGGTCCCCGACGCGGGCACAGGGTGAGCCCTTTTATTTCACCTCATTTTGATTCTTTTCCTACGTTCTCGGAGTCTTTCAGAAATTAAGGGCTACAGAGATCTCATTTTCTGGGGAGGACCCTGAGCCCCTAGGCCTGGAAGTCTGAGTGAAGTCCGGTTGGGCCGGCCTGCGGCTGGGAGAACTGGGGTGGAGCTTCGGCAGAAAGGATGAGGGGACGCTGCCTGTGGGGTCTTTGCTGGTCTAGAAAGAAGGTCACAACGAGAAAAGAGTTAAGACAACTCGTATGGACCGACGGAGATGGGCAAGTGGATGGTGGATTGAGATCCATTCAACAGAGTTTGAGAGGCTACGGAGGAGCCACAGGCAGGGAGTTAAAACCGTCAAGTTCACAGTTTTCTGAGGACACAGACACGAAACAATGACCGTCCAGCCCCAGGACACGCCTCGTGGGGAACCGGATAAACGTGGGAGTGTGTGGGGAGGGGGACCCCAAGGAGCGGGCGTGTGCTGAGGCTTGAAGGCAGCAGGAGGTGGGGAGTGGATCCCGGCATCCTTGTCCTAATTGGAAACCGGCGTGCGTCCTGGCCAGGAATGAGGAAACCGCCTTCAGACCGCGGAGCCATCGGAGATCTGGCCCCAGCAGGACCCACCCTGGCTGAACTCTAGGGTGGGCCCAGAGGGAAGGGACATCAGAGTTTCCTGGCCACCATCATGGCCTCGATGAGGGCGGGACCAGATTGTGGCTCCGGCCACTTATTCCCTAATTATTCTAATTTAGTCTTGAAACCGACACAGTTTCTTTGATTGTTTTCCTCTTATTTGGTTTATGATCCTGTCACCTCTGCTGACCTGTAATTAAGGGTGATAATAATTGTGGCCAAGTTCCTATAAGGGTACGATCCTTTTTCCCATCAGTGATATGTGAACACACACACACACGGCACATTTTTCAAGTAATTTGATCTCATCATTGAAACAACCGAAAATAATTCCTAAATGCTTAAAACCACGAATCTATCTCCAAGTTCCTACATCTCTCAGACAGAAGTATTTTTAAAGCAGATTAAAAAAACACGCAACTATATTAAACCTCTTACTGGAAAAAAAAAAAAAGTCCCTTCTGGACAGAGACCAAGCCAAAGCGATTTGAACTGGAGTTGCTTTTCCTGGAAAGGTTGAAAAGGCAGCTCAGGAAAGAGGCGCCTTGGCGACCTCAAAGATGGACACTCAGATGCGAGCGAGGCCGCTCTGCACCGCCCCCCCCCCACACGTGCCAACGGGGAAAAGGACCCCCTTGGAGCTGGTTACAATGCAGACTCCTGGGTCCGGGCCAGAGCTGTGGAGACACCAGTGGTTTCAGGTGCAGGCGACTTAAGAGCACAGCTCAATTAACCCAGAAAGACAAATGGAGATGGCCCCAGCCAGTGTGGCTCAGTGGGTAGAGCGTCGGCCTGCGGACTGAAGGGTCCCAGGTCTGATTCCAGTCAAGGGCACATCCCCGGGTTGTGGGCTCGATCCCCAATAGGGGGCGTGCAGGAGGCAGCCAATCCATGATGTTCTCTCATCATTGATGTTTCTCTCTTCCTTCCTCTTTGAAATCAATAGAAATATATTTTTAAAAAAGACAAATGGAGTTAAGAAAAGATAACTTCCCAGGGCGAGAATGAGGCTGTGGGCTTGTTATGCTATTCTGTTATGAAGTGGAATCAGTGGGGCCACCTGGATTGTGTGTCATGGGACAACCAAGTTCACAGCACGGACCGTCACTGTGTGTGTGACTTTGGGTAAGTCACTGACAGTCTTTGGGTTTCTGTTTTCTTTTCGGCAATAAAGGCTGACTCAGCGGGTCCAAATCATTCCTAACGAGTTCCCAAGCGATGCTGGCGCTGCTGGTGGGGATCCCTGAGCGGAAACTTCTCCGACAAGATGAACATGACCTAGGACAGGCCGGCTGGACGCCCAGCTTAGAGCCCCGGGTCCTGCAGCCCCGCCCTGCCTTTTTCCCATAAACCACGCTGCCATGTTGAGTTAAATTTTCAAAATCATCATCGTCCCAGTGAAAAATGATTTATTGGGGGATGAGGTTAGTCGCATGCTTGTGCCGGAGTCCACGCCAGACGCCAGCCCGCTGGGCTGCACCGCAGGGGCAGACGTCTGAGGCGGCATCGTGCGGACGCTGGCCGGTATTTGGGGTCCTTGCTCCCCCATTCCCGTTTCTCACCTCTGGCCCTGTCATTCTCACCCTCTAACCTTTTCATGACTGAAACACAAGCCGAACTCCAAAAGGAGTGTGGTGATGAGAAAAAAAAAAATCCAAATTCTGATTTAAACATTTTTTCTGGGGATAATTACCCATGTCCCATTGCACCAAAGAAAAAGTAAATATCAATTCGAATAGAAAGAATTCTCCCTGAAAACGTGGGATGGAGGAGGTCAGTCCTGGAGACTGGGGGTATATTGCCCCTCAGAAAAACCTTGACCCAGCAAGCATCAGTCTGGATGAATGACACTGGGACGGCGGGGGAGTACACTGCATTTTATTCTCGCACTCATGGGCTGGGAGCAAAAGCGAAGAAAGACGAAGCAGGGTGAAGAGCGAGGTGAAGGAGAGGAGGAGAGAGAAGACAAGGCGGAGGAACTTGCTAATTACAGGACTTTCCAGGCAAGGTGTCTTTCTTCCTTGCAGTGAGACGCTGTTGAATAATTCATGCCGAGGAGGAGATGCCTTCCCGGTGATGTATAGCTGAGCAGGAGAGCGTGAGTGGGCTCACCCCACCAGCCGCCCCTCTCGCTTCGGGGCGCAGCGCGGGTGCGCCTGTCTC
>NW_005370105.1:1577067-1577414 GCF_000412655.1 Myotis brandtii | reverse complement strand
AGAAGCGGGGGCTCGCTCCTGGCGCCGGTCCCAGCTGAGTTTGTCCTGCTGGTCTGGGGACCACAGATGCTGCCAGTGAGGAGGCATTTCTTGGCATCTCTCCCTCTGCATCTGCCAGCTAAGGACGAGCCCACAAGTAAGGTACCCCAACTCCTTTCCCCAGCACTCCCCCAGCGGGGACACCTCCACGTTCTCCTGGAAACTAGGGGCTCCACCTGGCAGTATTCCTGTGTGTGTGTGTGTGTGTGTGTGTGTGTGAGTGTGTGCATGTGTGTGTGTGTGTGTTGGGGGGAGAGGGAGGCTGTTCGGGGCACAGCTCTGTGCCCGGGCTTCCCAGGTGCCGCTGC
>NW_005370105.1:1572771-1575994 GCF_000412655.1 Myotis brandtii | reverse complement strand
GGCTGCCTTGGTGCCCGTCCCCTCGCGCCCTCGGAAAGGGTCCCGGGACCCCAGGCCCCTGCGCGAAGCCCAGGACATTTTTGGTGCGAAGATTTCACCTTCCACCCCCAAAAGGGGGGGTGGGGGGATACGCGAGCCGAGGTCTCTCCCTCAAGGGGGTCCCCAAAGTCATGTTGGGCGGCCCCTGGCTTTCACCCCTGGTTTTTGTGGTTTAAGGAAATCCTAAAGTCAAATACCAGAGACTTCCAGGACTTGCGAAAAGACGTTTAACCAGAGCCAGTTCATTTATTTCAACAGTTGGGGAAAAAGAGCTGGGCACGGAGGACCCTCCCCACGTTCACGGTCTCCTGATACACAGGACGCCCTGAGTGTGCGCGAGCCGCGGGCAGTTCTGGGGAAGGAATGAGAGTTGAACACATTGTAGAAGCTCCTTGGTGGGTGCACACCGGGATGCGCTGCATGGACACCTCAAGCCCTTTATTCTTAAAAGGGTTTTTATGAAGCAAAATCATTCCTGAATGAGACAGAATCTTAGCCAGTGAGGGAAAAAACAAAACCACAGGTACATTGTTTTATAGTCCTTTTTGCACTTCTAAGACTGAGAAACGGCACCGAGTGGCAAAGTGGAACATTTCCATCGTGCCGACGGGAATCTGACCGCAGGAGGCTCACCTACTTCAGGTGCCCGTGTCCCGGGCCCTATAGCATGCACACAGCAGCCCCCTCATTCTGCAATCCACTCACTTGCATAATGGGTGTGATTGCAGCCTTGAACTCTGTACTATAACGGTTGCTAAGGAGAGCAAGTTCCTCTGTTTTTTTCTTTTTCTTTACCATTTAAAATATCTCAGTGCACATGCTGTGATTGAGCCCCAAAGATACCTCGACTGCATAGCTACTGTCGGCCGCTGTTGCATGCTCCTCCACGCTAGAACTTTCGGGCGTGCGGCCTCCTAAAGCAATACCGCGAGACAAGGACACTGCACGGCTCCCCAGGCTGGGGGAAGCGGCCCTCAGCTATTTGAAATGAGAACAGAGACGCCTGTGGCTCCCCAGAGTCCTTCTGGCCTTGACCCGATGGAGGAGAAAGCACCCGGTTGGGACTTTATCTTGCCGATGGAACCGCAGTCAAGATGGATCAGTAACGAGGTCTGTGAAGCCGCCTGTGCTTTTAGGGTTCTCACAGGCCACGCGTTAGGAGGCAGCACTGCTTCTTAGGTAGTTCGTATGTGTTACCGGGACATTAACATGAATATCGTGTCTGTTACAGGAGGTGGAACAAACTCAGTTATATGAGGGCAGTTTCAAAGGGAGTCGCTCTGAAATGATTTGAGGCTTGTCATGTTCACCTTTGGTTTACTCGCTGTATTCAGGAACATTGGGAAGGCACAATCGTGTGAAATCACTTCATAACATGAGATTGGGAAGAGACGATCAGCGCTACCAGCAGTCCGACTGCTCACTACATCCCCCATGGGGCCGAGCAGCCCCCATGAACCGGGTAATGTTTTGTCGCCCTCTGGACATTGTAAGCTGGGAGAGTGGGGACACGTGCCTTTGAATGATGGGGAGTTGCAGGAAACTTGGATGTGTTTGTAGAAAAACCAAGCAAAACAAACATGTTCAACACTAATAATAGATCAGCAGTCGTTTTATTAATCTACCTGCCCCCTCCACCTGTAGTGCATGCACCATTTCTCTCTTACGAAGGTTTCATCTGTTCCCATTTTCCTTGATTCAAATGATTAAAGTGGAGACTACTGTTCCTCTGAGTTTTCTTCTGCCTCTGTCTCCTTGCCCCCTTGTCACTGTAACAGGCGACACCGTGTCCCAGGGCACCCGTGGAGGAAGCACGCTCTTCGTTCTGGCTGGATTTATGTTCAGTTTCTAAGATGACCTCCCCCTTAGAGAACACAGGGTCCCTAGGCCAGCACAGGGACGTGGGTGCAGGCTCCTGGCTGTGAGGGGATTCATTGGGGATTAGGTTGCAGCAAGGACAGGGCTAAGGATTTTCCTCTGGGGGAGGGGGCTGGGGACCCTCTTCTAAATCTCTAGCAAAAAGGTCTCTTAAGGAGGCCTTTCTCCTTGTTTCTCACTGTGGGTGCTGCAAACGCTATCTCCTGATGCTTCTATAAAATATTTGCCGCACGTATAAACTCCTTGTTTTTTTCTTGAGGGATGTGCCTGTTAAGACTTAGAGCTGCCCCTGCCCCTTGCTGAGGTCTAGGATGTAATGGGTGTTTTTCCTGACAACCCCCCCCCCTTTCCAAAATGAAGTAAGTTCACAGACACTTATTCGGTTTGTACAGAGGCATCCACGTGTGGTTTTGCTTCACACACTACGGGGAGATTACCAAGGTCAGGGGAGATTGCCAAGGTCAGGCAAGTGGCCCATGGCTCAGGAGGAGGGAGGAAGTGTACTCTGACGGAGGCACTGTCTTTTCAGGAGGACCCAGGGGGAGTGGGGAGCTGGTGGGGGAGGGACCCCTTTAGCTCTGGGACCCAGGACGCCCTTGGGAAGCTCTGTACCAGCGGAGCGTGGTCCGCAATATCCTCAGTGAACCCTTTCCACCTGCTCCACCCGCCTGGCGGCCTCCTGTTCCACCTGCACCTGTTACTCCTTCTCCCAGGGACTCGGACAGGCTTGCCCGGCTCCTCCCCAGCCCCATGAGCTGACTTGACCGGGGAACCAAGGACCTAAACGACATTCAGGGACATTGGGAAACACTGCAATGTCTTGCTCAGACGCTGAAAAATCTTTGTGGGTGGGGAGGCGAGGGCAGGGCTTCAGATGGAGGCTTTGTCGGCAGGAACAAGGGGGGCCCTTTCAGTACTTTGAGGGGCCTCCCACGTGTGTGTGGACTCAGCGCCCAGGTCCCAGCTCTGCCACACCCAGCTCTCCAGTGGGCACCGTGCCCACCGCCCACATCCACCAGGGCACCCAAGGCTCAGCGTGGCCTGGAGACGTCTGGGCAGGGAGTTCCCAGGTTCTGGGCCCCAGCTGGGCACATTTCCTTGGGCCTCCTCGCCCCATGGGGAGGAGCATGGCCAGGGGAGGTTGGGAGCAGGCCCTTTAAAGCGTGAGACCCGGGTGGGGACCCAGTTTCCTGAGTCTGAGGGCGATTCTGGGCTCCCGTAGGACCTTCTCGGGAAGCCTCTCCTAGCGGCTCCCACCTGCAGGGACTGCTTAGGCAGGTGCACACGTGGGTTAACCACGGCCTAA
>NW_005370105.1:1572213-1572562 GCF_000412655.1 Myotis brandtii | reverse complement strand
TCTCCACTTGTGAAATTTCTCATAATGAAACGTTTTAAAGAGCGAAGCCAAAACCCAGGGGAAAAAAGGCGGCAGAGAAAAAGTAGAGAAGGAAAAGGAGGCAGATGCCTGAGGCCAGGCAATGCGGTAAGGAGCTGGAGCAACGCTTCTGTCCCACTTTGAGCTTAGGAGGGGAACGCCTGGGCCGGGGGATGAAATCAGATTTAAAAAAAAATATGTTTTTGATTTCAGAGAGGACGGGAGAGGGAGAGAGAGATAGAAACATCAATGATGAGAGAGAGTTGTGGATTGGCTGCCTCCTGCACGCCCCACTCTGGGGACTGAGCCTGCAGCCCGGGCGTGCCGGGGG
>NW_005370105.1:1567688-1571641 GCF_000412655.1 Myotis brandtii | reverse complement strand
CGCCTTGGGGCCTCACAGAAGTCAGTCTTTCTTTCCTCGGGAAGACCTGAGGCCAGGAGGGCCGTTCGCTGCAGCTAAAGACAGACCCCCCCCGTCCCCCCCCCAGCATTGGCGTCAGGTGGAGGCCCTGCCGCGTGGCCTAACCGCGCTCCGCTCCTGGGGGGCCTCCCCCGAGACAAGGGAGGCATCACTGTTACTTTCGGGGTTGCAGCCATTTCCCAAGTCATTACAGAAGCAGCCCCCAGGCCCTCTGTACCCCGAGGGGGGAGGGAAGGACGCTTTGTCGCGGAGACCCCTCGCTCCTCCCAGAAGCCAGCCTTTCTTGCTGGGAAGCTGAGACCCGAGGACGCAGAGGCGGGGAAGGCTGAGCGCAGAGGGAGGAGGACCGGCCGGGAGGAGAGGGCACAGAAGGAAGACGCGAGAGACAGGACTCTCTCGTGCCAGCTGGGCCAGCGGCGAGAGCAAGCGGGCATCTCCGAGTGGAGGACTGGAGGAGCTCGGTGTGCGGGTGCGGGTGCAGGGAATTGGGAGAACACGCGAGCAACAGCAGGCAAGCAGGACACGCCCATGACGACGGAAGCAGCCCGAGCTGCTGGTCGGTGCACCTTATATACCCGCTACGGCCTCGTGCCAATTATCGGCGCCCGTGCCGCACTGACGTGAGCAGGGTCACGAGGGTGCGCATGCGCAGCACGCATAGCGACTGCTGAGTCACTGCTTGCGCCTGCGCAGCACGCATAGTGACTGCTGAGTCACTGCTTGCTCCTGCGCAGCACGCATAGTGACTGCTGAGTCACTGCTTGCGCATGCGTAGGGCAAAGGGGCCTTTAAAGTAACACTGCCGTGTCTTCGCCTGCACGTGTGCGTATGGCGAGTGGGCCTCTCCCGCCGGGTGCTCTGCTCAGGGCCCCCACAGGGGTCGGGAAAGGTCTTCCTAAGGAAGTGACGTCGGAGACCTAAGGATGACCCGGAGGTGACAGGCGATGCGGACAGGGAGCTGGGTGGAGGGAAGGGCAATGGTTTCGGGTGCCGTCCAGGCAACAGGACCTGCAAACCCCGGGGTGAGGGTCGTGCTCCCCACCTCCCTTGACTCCCATCCTTAACCGGAGACGAGGCCCCGGCGACTCCAGAGTGTGTCCCTGGGGGAGACCGACTTTCCTCCATGAAACCTGCCGGGAGAAGCCGTGACAGCAGCAAGCGACCTGGTCCCTCTCTCTCTCAAGTCGCTATTTCCCCCGAGAAACGGAAGTTTAAAGAGATTAAGTACAGAGCTAACGTCCCCAATCGAGTTTTAGATTTCAATAAACACGTCACGTTTCCACAGCCCTTTAGTTTTTATCTTCAAGTCCGTGTTGGGCAGGGCTGTTCCCCGAGCCTGCGCTGCACCCCGGTCCCAATGCCTGCGTCCTGTCCTCGCGTGGACACTGTCTGCAAACTCCCGGAGCGCCCGGGACAGTCAGATGAGGTCAGAGAGCCTGCCCCTGTCCCTGGACTCAGTGGCTGCCCTGAGTCTCTCCACACCCGTTAGGGATTCATTATCCATCAGTGGCTCCAGTTGTGCGATTATAACCCTCACCCCCCCGCACTGTGCTCGGCGTGGTCTCTCTCTCAGGACCACGCTGGGGCCAGCTTTCTAGTTTGGACTTTACTTACCGCAGAAGTTCTGGTCCCTAAAACCTGCGTGTTGGTCCAGGGGTTAAATCCAGAGGTGACTTGTAGAAATATGTTCTCTTCCTAAACACGTGATTGATATTTTGGGCAGATTTCCCCTGGGCTGGGACCCAGGGTGCGAAATACTGGCCTGTAACATCACTGTTTGTTTGAGATTCAAAGACGCAGGTGAAACTGTGGGAGCAGAAGGATGTGGGTGATCTGGATGCGGCTGAAGGGCAGAATCAAATGGTGAAGGGAAGCGGGACCCCAAAAAAAAAAAAAAGATAGCTGGCCCGAATCCTCACGCCACCCCTTCCCGGGCCCCAGCTCCTGGCTGCCTCACGCCGCGTGAGCCGTGTTGCCTCCGGTTAGCAGGAGAAAAAAGATGCGGAAGACCAGTGGGACCTAATTAAGGTGCTCCCTCCTGAGTAAACCGGGGATTTGAAATGCGGATCCTTTGGAGAGATTGCTGGGCAGAAAGACGGGGAGGGCTGCCAGTCGTCTGGTTCTGGTTCTGGGCCCAGGCCTGCCAGAGGGGGAGGGTGTGAGGCTGAGCCCACGTTTGTTTGGCGGGAGGAGCCCAGGGGACTGGGGTGGAAAACAGACTGTTCCTGACTCCAGAGCGAGACTGCTGAGCGCGGAGTTTGGCCTTTAAAATAACATCTCTCCGGACAAGCCTCTCTCCAGTGGGTGAAGGGCCACGCATGTTGGAATGAGACTAAAGGTGGCCACGGGGTTTTGAACTTTAGCCAATAGAGAGGGCTCATGGGTTCCAGGGAGTTGCTTTTCTTTAAAAAATATTTTTTAATTGATTTTAGAGAGGAACAGAGGAGGAGGAGAGAGAGAAATGATGAGAGAGAATTATTGATTGGCTGCCCTCCACTGGGGATCAAGCCCGCAACTCGGGCATGTGCCCTGGCCGGGAATCGAACCGTGACCTCTTGGTTCATAGGTCGATGCTCAACCACTGAGCCACATCTGCTGGGCCAGGGAGTTGTTTTTACTAGTATAGTTTTTAAATTTTTTTCCTTAGAAGAAAAATGGGCAGTTTTTATAAGTTGACCAAATTGTTAGCGGATTTTCAGTTGTTTTTGTCATGTGTGGATGGTGACTGGCAAAATAGAGACGTGATCAAAAGCAATGATTGCCGGGGGCTCCGGACGTAACCCACTGTCTCCCCATAATTCCACATAGAAATGTATCAATTAGGGTCACTGAAACCTTCTTATAATCTGGGAGTCCTGGGCGAGTTAGGACATTTCTGAGTCAGGGGCCTCTCTGTAAATTGGGGCTGAAGGAGGTTGGGTGAGAAATCATAAGATCGGGAAGTGAGACCCTAGCCCAGGGGGCTCCTCAGCCAGTGCTGGTGTCTCTCTCTCCATCTCATTGGTCCTCGGACCTCTCAGTCCTTCTCTGAGGAAGCACAGGAGGAGAGTGACCTGCCCGTCTCCCGATGAAGGAGAGAGACTTGTTTGTTTAGCTGATGTCCCAGGGGCCTTACTTGTGAAGGGGCCGCGAGGCGGTGAGAGAGGATGAGATTGTGCACTGCACTCCCACACCCTCAAGGAGAGCCCAGAGGAGCCGAGAAGACCAGGCAGGACCCGAAGGGCCTTCTGTAGGTGGGGAAACACACTCTGGAATGTGTAGGACAAGGAAGGTCATTTGTGGTCGCGGCGAACACAGTGTAGGGGACAGAGAGGAACCCTCATTTACAGAGCTCACCAAGAGCTGACAGGGTGGCATGAGCTCGCACGTGTCGCCTCTGTCACCCTCACAGCCATCCCGCGTGGATCCAGTTTACAGGTTGGGAAGCAGCGCTCTGAGAAGTTCAGGAACTTGGACCTGAGATTAAGCAATTAGTAAGTGGTGGGGGTGGGAGGCTAAACCAGTTTTCTCGGACCTGCCTGCTCTTTTCTCTACCCCACGTTGCTGATTCAAAGTATTAGGGACAAGTGATAATCCCAGACGATGCCCCCATTTTTGTAGCGGGAGGCGGTGGAGATGGTGGAGGGCCAGCTCTCCTGCAGGTGAGAGAAGAACATGGAGAAAGTCGGGGGCGAGACACACGTTCTCAGTCTGGTTGTGGAGTCTTACCAAGGCACTGTTCCCAAGGGGCAGACCCAACCGACAGCTGCTGCAGACCCCCATCCGGGCCATCTAGAGCAATCGAGGGCAGTGGTCGGCAAACTGCGGCTCTCGAGCCACATGCGGCTCTTTGGCCCCTTGAGTGTGGCTCTTCCACAAAATACCGACTTCTGCGCATGGGCCACAAAGTTTCAATCGCACTGCACATGCGCGTC
>NW_005370105.1:1529947-1567454 GCF_000412655.1 Myotis brandtii | reverse complement strand
CCCCACCCCACCCCCACAATCCTTTGGCCTCCACATGAAAAGTGGTTTTTTTTGTGGTTGTTTGATTGGTTGGTTTTTAAGCAACTTTGTTGAATTTTCTCCTTCTTGTTGCTGTTCAGCCTCTAGGGACAGAGTCTCTCTGGACCATTTGGAGGCTCTCCAGGAATGCTGACCTTCTCCGAGGGGGTTGATCTGAAGAGGGGAAATGCTTGCTTTTCAAAAACACCTCCTTAGGGAAACCGTCACTGCCTCCTTTTTGCACAGTCAGGGAAATTTCATCCTCAGATAAGCGATTTGAGAATCACTGGCTGGGACTTCCGATTAGACGCCACAAGGACACGTGTGGAGAACATAGTCACCCCGTTACCCAGGGGCCAAGGTCTCTTTGTTTGTGCCCCTGTAGCTTTTCCTGCATTCCTAACCCGCTGTTCCAGGCTCCTGCCCTGCTCTGAGTCTGGAAGGAATCACATTCCCTAGAGGTACACCTGGCTTGACCTCTCGGGAATCAGCATATGGTGTGCCTTTCCCCTGCATTCATTAACCTGTTAGTTTGCTCACTGTGCATTCTTCTGAGTAGAATTTCCTATGGTGAAGGGACATTTGTTACATAACATCATTATTTTTCTAACCACAAGTCGTGGGGAGGATGCTGACTTCCTTTGTTTTACTCCTTGGAACATGCTGATGTGGAAGCAGGGTTTTTAAAGAATTAAGTACTTTGATGAATGGCATTTCTACCCCCCATCAGGCCATTGGAACTCATTTACTGTGGAAACATTTGACATTAAAGATGGATGGTTTATCAGTTTTTCTCTCCCCTCAGGATCTGTGAAAGACCAACAAAGAAGAATTAAGAGTCCATAAAGAAGTGGGCAACCAATGGGTTCAACTCAAGCATGCCAACTAGAATCCACGTTCACCAGCACCCAGCCAGGAAGGGGGCCTCTCTCTGACAAATGGAACTTCTTAAGGGTTGTGGGTGGGTCTAGTTAGTGTGGGTGTGGTTTGGTCTAGGGATGTGGGTTGGTCTTGTGTGTGAGTTGGTCTAGTTTGGGTGTGGGTTGGTCTAGCTTGGCTGTGGGTTGGTCTAGTTGGGTGTGGGTGGGTCTGGTTTGGCTGTGGTTTGGTTTAGTTGGGTGTGGGTTGGTCTAGTTGGCTGTGGGTTGGTCTAGTTGGGTATGGGTTGGTCTGAAGATGCTAGTTACTGGAACGTCTGTTTCATTCACCACATCTCCATTAGTTAAATAGTAGCATCATGTGGCAGTGATTTTCGACCTTTGTCATCTCATGGCACATATAAACTAATTACTAAACTTCGGCAGCACACCAAAAAATATATTTTTTGCCAATATAACAAAAAAAGGTACAATTTTGATTTACTCACACTGGACAGCTATTGTTGTGTTGGCTGTTGTCATTTTTTATTTGACATTATAAAGGAAAAGAGGTCAGTGCCCTGACTCAATAGTCAAGTATTGCGTGTTCTAAAAATTCTTGAGGCGCACCAGCATGCCAGGGCACACCGGCTGAAAATTGCTGTCATGTGGTGTTTATATGACCATAAGAGTTTTTTCCCTAATTACGTCTCTAATACATCCTCAGGGAGGATGGCGATGTAACAGCTGTAAAGAGAGTGTGTCAAAAATTTCATTATCGATGATGTATCACATATAAAGAGACCATGTGGGTATACCCTGAGGGGATGTGAGGGAGATTCATATGCATTTATGAAATCAAGTGTCAGCCAGAATACCAGTTTGCAACAGAAGTGACTCAGTGCAGCGAGCCGGCCCCGGGCTAATGTGTGAGATCAGTTGCTGCTTAGTGTCTCCCAGCATGTCCGCCTTTCCTCCCCCCCACTCTGACATCCCCTCTCTTCCCTCACTACCCCACGCTCGTCTCTCTCCCTCTCTCGCCTCTTCCTTACAAATCTCCAGGATCCATAAATAATCCAAAGCTTATTCTCTCCGGGGGGTAGAAACAACTTAATTTGCTATTTCACTCGTGGGACTTTGGATGTAATTAAACAAAGGAATGAAGATTTCAGTGCAGACTTTCATACATCCCGGGGCTGGGTGGGGGTAAGGGGTGTGTCTGTGAGGGCTGAGAGCTTCCTGGAGGCCCTAGAATCAAGTGGCCGAGTTGAGCTGACTCGCCCTGGCCGTTTGATGTCTCAGCAGCATCGGCACAGTGACAACTTTCTTCATAAAACCCCCCCTGGCTTGAAGGTCCTGCCTCGTGCTTTACGGCGTCCCCGTCTCACTGCCCACAGCACCTCAGGTTCCTTGATGGGTTCACCTCTAATCAACCTCCCCGCAGAGAGCATCGGTCTCAGACCCTCTTCTTTCTTTCTCTGTGCTCTTCCCTTAGAAAAACGATTTTAAATCATGTACATGCAATAAACATTAATATTTCAGGAAAAAAGATTTTAAATATAATAATATTACCCAAACTGTACTAACATAGTACAATAGCACAAAAGGTATAGGAAATATTAAAAAGCTGCAAATAACAGGATTACTTCTATTCTAAAATATTCTTTTTCTCTAGGGTAGTGATTTTCCACCTGTGCCATGATTGTTTTTAAAACATGCACTACCTGACTATTCAGTCAGGGGCACCGGCCTCTTCTTCCTTAGATTGTCAAATAAAAAATGACAACAGCCAACACAATAGCCGTCCAGTGGGAATGCCCTGTCGTGAACCATAAATCTGCAGGTCATATAAGAATTGCACCTTATTGGTGACATTGCATATTAAGGCGGCATCTGATTGGCTAATTCTTGGTACCAGAAATCCTGATATACAAGTATAGGCATCTGATGTTTTTAAAAGTAACTTTGGAGCAAAACGGGTAGGTAACCACTATTATTATTTTTGTAAACCAATAAAATTTATACCTATTTTTTGTCAGAACGGCAAAAAATATAAAATTTTTGGTGTGCTGCAGACTTTTAGTAATGCGTTTATTGTGCCATGAGATGAAAAAGGTAGAAAATCGCTGCCATAGGGCGTCCACTTTCCTGGCCTTACACCCCGTGTTTGTGAGGGACTCGTCTGTTCACACCCAGGCCCCGGGCCCCCAGCCTCATTCTTCTTCCAGTGGCCTTAAGCTCTCCAGATTGCACATCGAATCGTTCTACATAAGGATTAGTTTGGATATAACGCTTTATGAGATACTTGGTTTGCAAATATGTTTTTAATTTCACCGGCTGCCTCTTAATTTTGCTGACTGTTTTCTTTGCTGTGCAGAAGCTTTTCAATTTAACGCAATCCCACTGGTTTACTGTTCTTTTTGTTGCCTGAGCTTTTGGTTTCAAGTCCAAAACTTCATGGCCAAGATCAACATCAAGGAGTTTTCGGCAAGGAGTTTTACGGTTTCAGGCCTTCTTCTGTAATCTTTAATCCATCTTGAGTTTGTATGCGTGGCAGGGGGTGGCGTGGGGCAGGGCCGGGGGCGCTGGGTCCGGACTGTGCAGGATCCTACCCAGCTCCCAGTCCCCCTCTGATGTGCACGCTCTTTGCACGGATAGGAAGGGAGATGCTGGCCTCTTCGTCTGTTTCTGTCTCATCAGCCCAGCAGGGTGTTGGACCCGGTCTGGTTCCTTCTGGCACGGAGAACATCCAGCAAAGGGCGGTGTCCCCCAGGAGGGCAGCTAGGTGGCACTCCCGTCCTGCCCACTGCCTGGCCACTGCTCCGAGCCCAGGGCACCCCTGCTTTAAAGCACATGTTGATGGACACAAGCGATTCGGCTTATTCCTTGGTTTCTAGGCCAGACACACACGAGGGCGAGGCTGGGATTCCTCGCCTTTCTCAGCAGCTTTACTGAAAAGCACATTACAGTCTACCCGGTGGGGGAAGAAGGTCCCTGTGTTATTCTAAAAATGCAGAACTGTGCACTTTATGGAAGCCGAAGGACAGGAGTCCTCCCAGGCCCAGCAGAGGTCGGCCACCCTGGGAGTAGCTGCACTGGGACGCACTGCCCTCGGGTCCGCGCCGGTGGGTCGGGGATGGCTCCAATGTCAACAGTGTCCGCTAGCAGCAGGCGAGGCCCCAGGGAGAGGGCTGTGACAGCTTCCTCGTGCAGCGTGACCTTGGTTTCCCCTTTGATGGCCTGGACGGTATGTTCCCTTCCAGCTTGGCAGAAGTGCGCCCGGCTGGCGGTCAGGGGGGAGGTGCTGTGCCCGGGGAGGCCTGTTTTTGTACTTACCTCCTGCGAAGGCCCTGGGTTTGAGACCCGCGGGAAGTGCTCAGCTCCTGCAGGGCGTCTGGGCCCGGTGTCCTGAGGGAGCCGGAAGCCCAGGGTCTTGTCCAGCTTCACTCGCCATCAGCTCTGGGGCCCCGGGAGAGTCAGTCCCTCACTCTCCTGGGGCCTCAGTTTCCTCAGTTTTACATCAGGAAGGTTAGAGAAAACATCAGAACAACGTGAGCATTAAAAACAGCAGCTGAGAGCCTGGGATGGCTTTTGTCAGTCAGTCCTCAGTTATCACCCCATTTCACAGAGGGGCCCGCTGAGCCCGGAAGGACTGGCTCACCCCGTGTTTACAGCACGTGGCCAGGGAGGGCCGGAGGCAGCATGCCGCAGGGCACCGGGCTCTGCTTTCTCGCCAAGTGCCGTCCCAAGACCTGCAGCCTCCACAGCGCCTGCGCAGTCTTGGGCCCTGAAGCCCAGTCCCTGGGAGCCGGCCCTGCACAGGGCGCTGCGCTCAGTGGGGTGTGCGGTGTCCGGGACACTGTGCAGCTGGCCGGGTGGTTATGCGCATGCGCACATCCCTCCGGCAGCTGGCGGCTGACCCCGAGGGCTGACCCCGACGACGGGAGGGCCTGTGGCGGGACAAGAAGCAGCCGGGGGCACATGAAGAGCGCATTCCTCCGTGTGATCGCCCCCCTTCCGCGGCTCACACACCATCCAAGTCAGAGCGGGGCCCGTCCTGCCGCCTCAGACACTTCTGTCTCAGAATCCAAAAAATGCATGACCTGCAGGACCCGCGCTGGACCGGGACTGACGCCTGTGAAATGCATCACTTCCCCCGTTCCTGCCGCCAGGCCTCGGCTAGGCCTTATCTGCCCAGATTACGAGGTTTTCGTTTGTGAATTAACGAGGGAGACGGCATGCTACCCCTTCTCTGGGAAAAACTCGAGTTCTGTTTACGACCGCTGATGCCAACAGACGCTGTAGCAACAACTCCCCCTACATCCGGGTGGCCACGTCAACTCTACGGGCCTCGAGAAATTCTTCCAGGGAGAAAGCGAATGCGAGTTTTGTGCTTTTTTCTCCGTGGCCTGCACTGATCCCAGGCCCCACGGCTGCCACAGCACCGACACATTCTTTCAGTCGGAGTCCCTTCCGCCGCCTGCAGATGGAGGCCAAGGTGCGATGCGAGGGTTGCACTGGTGGGGAGTGGGGAGAAATGCGACCGAGAAAGAGAAAGGAGACGCCAGCAGGAAAGAGGAAAAGTATGTTCATGTATATCAGGTTTTAAAAGCCTTTAAAAAGCACAATTAGAAAACCCTGGAAAGTGTATAATAAAGTACAAGAGGAAACTGAAAACCAGCCGCGTTCTCACTGTCAGCATTTTGGCGAGGGCCACGCTGAGTGCTAACCACCGTCAGCGTTGCAATCATATCTTTCTGATTTTTACTTTTTTTGCAAATAGACATTTATACTGTAGATCTGTATTTTACCAAAAAATCAGATGGTCCCTGGCACACTGTTTGCCAAGGCAGCAGCCTGTGGTTCTAGCTCCCTGTCAGGATATGTAGATGCAGAGAAGGCTCTAGGGCAGCGGCCGCCAATCGGTGGTCCGTGGAACACTGGTGATCCGTGAGGTCCGAGAGGTTGGCGATCGCGGCTCTAGGGCGTCTCCCCCGTGGCAAGCACTGTCAGCCGTCGCTCACGGAGTTTGGGTGTCGTGGGCCCCCATGTCCTGTGCCTGAGACAGTCCGGGGCCACCTGTCCAGGACACGGGGAAATTGTTGGGTGGACACAGTATTCCTTTTATAGTTGGTCACCTCATCACTGTAGCTTTTCCTTTTTGTTAATCCTCACCTGAGGATATTTCCCCCCATTGACTGAGAGAGAGAGAGAGAGAGAGAGACAGAGAGAGGAGACATCGCTTGGTTGCCTCCTGCATGCTGGTGGAACAAACCTGCAAACCAGGCATGAGCGGAACTGCCCTTGATAGGGAATCAAACCGGTGACCTTCAGTGCGTGGGCTGATGCTCTACCACTGAGCCACACCATCCAGGGCAAGTTGGTCACCTCAGAACCAAATAGTGTCTCCCAGAAGCCCTCGAGCCTCTCCGTCTACCCCAGGGCTGGCTTGCTGTCTGTGTTTGACGTTTACAAGTACCTGCAGTTGTGCTTAGGAAAGTTCAACGTTAAGACACGCTCTCTGTGATGGCTAGCCTGTTCCCTTACCCGTCCAGCTATTCCAAAAACAAAGGTGACGTCATCTCTTTGGTGGTGTTTTTCTCAGGGAGATTTTGCCCCAGGGAAAGCACTTTAGGGGGATTCCAGGGGTCACAGTCAGGCCAGCTCACTGGTCTTCACTGTGTTGCAATTGGGGTCCTTAGGGACCCACACTTTACTGTGATCCAACAGGATCCGGGTTTAGGCCCTGGCTACACATAGACTGGTTTTGGGGGAAAAGATAGTTGAGTCAGTGAAACCACTAGTGATGAGCCAGCTACCAACCGAGCCCATTTTTCCCTGCACGTTTTCCAGCTGATTTTTACAGGAGGCTAAAGCAGGCTTTTTCTGGGAGGTGGGTTTTTCTTTCAAAGAGAAAGGCTTTATAAACACAGTAAGTTTGGCCACGAGATGTGCACGCTGCAGACTGGCCAGTTGGAGAAGAGAATAAATGCCTGAGTCTGAGAAGGGGCGGGGCCAATGCCTTGTTCTGAAGTAGATGAACCCAAGACCTTGATGCTGGCGTCGTGAGAATCTCCGGTCCTGCCTGGATCGCGATGCTCACGCAGTAACAGTGCTGAGTGGGGCCTGGGGGAGAAGGACAAATCCTCAAAAGTGCACTGAGCTGTCCTCGAGGGGCAGAAAGTATCTGCGAAACTTTAAGAAAACAGGAGCCCTGGCTGGTGTGGCTCAGTGGGTTGGAGCATCAACCCCTGCACCAGAAGCTCACTGGTTCCACTCCGTCAGGGCACAGGCCTGGGTTTTCATCTGATCCCCGGTGTAGGCGTATTTCTCTCATATCTCTCTCTGTCTCTCTGTCTCTCTCTGTCTCTCTCTCTCCTTTCCCCTTTCTCTAAAATCAGTAAAACGTATCCTTGAGTGAGGATTAAAAAACAAAAAGAATAAATGATTTTTTTCTTCACTGACCAGATATATTATACCAACATTTATCCTGTCTATGAATCATTTCCCCTTTCTGCTACCCTGAACCATTAACACTGCAAGTCTGTTGTTTCTCCTGTTCCTAAAGAACAGCTGGGATTCTTTATTATCTGTAGAGGTTAATAAAGACTATAAGTCATAAGTTTAAAGTGTAACCAGTGAGTCCAGTTTAGAGGATAGGCCTTAGAAAGGGAATTAGGAAACCGGACCTTGTCTTTAACCCAAGTTCTATCCAAACTCCAAACACTCCACCAAGAAGAGGCCAAACTGGTTATGAGAAACCCAAGAGTAAGACAGGCATTCAAGAGAATCCAGGAGAACAATGTGCTTTAAGAAATCTGAGTGGATAACTTACGTAGATGCCCCCTCCTCAAGGACGTAGAATGTAACTCCCAGCCCTCAAGTACGAGCTGCATGGAGACCCCTGCCCGGCGATCAAGGCTGTCGGAACAGCGATGAGGCATGTTGATGGCTTTGACCCTCGATATCATGGAACGAGAATGACATTCCGCCCCCAAGCCCATCACCGCAGTGCAATTGCGAGAAAACAGCAAACTCTAGTAGACGGGCATCCACAAGTGACCTGGCGGTGGTCCTCACACCGTCACCACAGCCAGCAGGACCCTGCCATGGCCGAGGGGCCCGTGCACGCCACGGCGCCTTTTTCTGGACCTGGCAGGTGAGCTTTGGCTCCAGAGCCTACGGACTGATCTCTGAGTCTTCTCTTGCCCCACATCCTTCACAGCCTGCTCCCTCTCCCCCCTCCTCCCAGCCTCTGATCGCTGAATCTAACCCCGATGGTCTCGCACACACCAGGCCAAGGGCCTGTGAGTTAAGCACCGTCGCTTTCCGGGCTGTGTGAGCGCAGCTTCCTCTCCCCTGGGGGAGCTGAAGGCCCAACGCCTTGGAGAAAGCCCCAGGCCCGGGCTGGAGTCACGAGGCTGTGGGGGCCCGGGTAGGAGGGCTTGCCAGCGAAGAGTGGGAGCAGAGAGGAAGTCACAGAGCCTTGTGGCTGGGGTGGAAGCTTCCAGAAGGGCAGCTGGCCCTCCGCCCTCTGGGCTCCTGTCAGTGACACTGAGGACGCGGCAGGGGGAGCCTTTTCCGGTGGCCGTCTGACTCCGTTTTGAATTCCAAATCTCCCCCTTGCTGGTTGGGCAGACTGCTTAACCCGGAGCGCCAGAGGCCTCCCCTGGAAGGTGTGGGCATCAACGGGCACCCCTCACCGGCCGTGGCTAGGAGGACTGGACGCAGCCGCACTGAGCATGGCCCCAGCGTCTCCTCACGCACACGTCAGCTGTTCCCGCGGAGAGTCCAAGCGAAGATGGTGCTCGCCGCCATTTCCCACTGAGTTTGAACGAACACGGGTCTGGTTTCCGCTGAGGAGCGGGAGGGATGCCCCGATGGGGAGAAAACGAAAGTTTCGGCACCAAAGTGAGGGTGCCAGGCAGCTGGTGACACCGACGTCGCTCAGGCAACGGCAGGGATCTCTGAGTGACACCTCCTCACTAAAGGCTTCATGTAGAAATCATGACATGGGTGACAGGTCTTCATTTTCCCCAATTTCCCGCCCACACGGCTAAGCTAGGGCTCTGCTTGTGTGCCGTACCTGACGAAGAATGCAGGCTCCTAACAAAGCTACCTAAAACCCAGTTGCATTTTGCATCCAAGAATATTGCCTTGCAAAGCTACGCAGGGGCCCTGGCACGTCAGATAAACAGACAAAAGCACACCACATATTATAGGCATAAGCACACCACATATTATAGGCATAACCATGCCATAGATGAGGGTTTTAAGGAGCTGCATTCTGGGATCAGTGTGTGAGCTCTCACTAGGTTTAGATGAATTCAAAATGAAAAAAACAAACACAAAAACACAGCGACTGCAGCAGTTATTGAACATGAGAATGCGCATAAGTGCAGAATAAACCCTCATTTTTCCGAGGTGACTGGGGAGTGGGGGTGCCGAGGGGGGAGGCAACAGGACATGAGCCTGTCTCATTCCACACAGGCCCTGTTCAATGCTTGCTGTGACCCATTTCACACCACACCTCACATTTCACTGTATTTTAAGTCTCATCTCCTGGGACAAACATATACCAGCATGCAACGGTAACAAGCTACCTCTGGCCACATCCTATATAATAAAGAGCTAATATGCTAATTAGACCAGATGGCAGAATGATCTTCCAGAACGACCTTCCAGAACGACCTTCCAGAACGACCAGTGGGCAGGGGCGGGGCTGCAAGACAGCTTGGGCTATGAAGACCTACCCTTGCATGAATTTCGTGCATTGGGCCTCTAGT
Source organism: Myotis brandtii (assembly GCF_000412655.1). Classification (NCBI taxonomy): domain Eukaryota; kingdom Metazoa; phylum Chordata; class Mammalia; order Chiroptera; family Vespertilionidae; genus Myotis; species Myotis brandtii. The sequence goes on along the minus strand of NW_005370105.1, from coordinate 1,557,793 downwards.
CTATTATAATGAAAACGACGGGAAGTCATACTCAGCATGGAGTGGGCATCCTAGGCACCAGGCCTGGCGCTGAGTGGTTGACAGGTTTTGTGTCCTCTGGGCTCTAACTTTTACTTGCAGTTTAACTACCTGATGATGACGCTTGGATGTCCCTCGGGCTCTTCAGAATGACCCGGACCAGAACAAAGCTGAGGATTTCCATGCCAACTGGCCCTCTGACCCCGGAGCCCTCGCCCCACCCATCTTCAAGTACAAGCCCTCCTTCTATTGCTCACCTCCTGACTGCCCTCTCTCCCTACCAGTCCGTCTACTTTGCTACGATCTGTTTTATTTCTTCCTTTGCTTTTCCTAGTCCCTGAAACTATCCTGCTAAGGTCACCCACGGCCACCCATCTATCAAATCTGCTGAAAGTCATTTTCACGTCCCACGTGACGTTGGCCTCTGCAGTGTCTGGTGCTGCTGACGACTTCCATTTCTCGACAGGCATTCGGCTTATTCGGGCAGATTCTTCTGTGGGTTTCTCTGCTTCTTCGCCCAGGAAACAGCCCAGGCTCGGCTGCCACTCCAAGAGGAAAGTGCCCGGGAGCAAAACGGATTGGTCCCAGCTCAGGGCACCCGAAAGCCCAGGCTGCCGACAGGTGTCCCCGGGGTCTGTGGACAGGAAGATCCTGAGCCCCGAGACTGTCTCCCCAGGAGAAAGGACTTGGCCAGGCCTGTTGATGACTGGAGGTGACGGAGAACGTGCAGGTTTCAGAGGCAGGGACACGGGTGTCTCTGCACCAGGACGTGTCACTGGCCCCTCTCGGACCTCCTCTTGGAGTGCAGTCCTGCTGCTTAGAACCTGCGTTCTCTGCAGACAAGTGTCCTCTCAGGGTGACTAGGCTCCCTTTGTCCCCTGCTGTGACCCTCAGTCCGACAGCTGCCCCCCGCGGGGGAACCATTGCAGCAAAGGCCCTTGAGGGGGACGCCAGGGTCCCTCCAGCAGCTGGAGCCTGTCCTGTCTCCACAGCAGGGGCCCCTTTGGGACCCCTGAAGGGGACTCACCTTCGCAGGGACTGCAAGGAGCCAAAGGCCGCAGCCTCGAGGGAGTCCCACCTTCAAAACAGAACCCCACATCCTTCATGACAAGTGCTCTGTTTACACATGTGGGGCTGTGTTCACTCAGCTTCTCTGTAAATATTTACTGAGCAACTACTGCGCTTTGGGCCCACGGGACGGGAAGGAACCCTCGTTGTTTAGTGGCACAGCAGTGTGTGGAGTGGGCAGTGCGGGACCAGGCGGGCCCGCTCTCTCTCTGTGAAGCAAGCTGGCCCTTCGTGGGATGCGAAGCCCCTGGTCGGCCTTTTAATCAACCAGGTCAACTCACTCGGTCCAAAGGGCAAAGGCTTCCTGGATCGCCAGCACCGTGTTTAATGAGCATCTTGGAGACCAGCTCTTGGAGTCGCAACTTAAGGAATGCTGGCTAAACCCCCAGAGCCTCGTGGGATAAACACTGCCACTCCCTCGAGAAGCCGGGCGTTGGGCCCACGCTGGCCGCCTGGCTGTTTATCTCTTGTTTAGCAGGAGGCATTTCTCAAGCTGTCCTGGTTCTGGGAAATGCCGCGAGCGGCGCTCCCGCCTGCAAGGCGGACAGTTTCGGTGGGAATGTGATAAAGAACATGCCCCACAGCTTAGCTGTGTACCCGCAGCAGACAGGGTGCTGGGCGACAGCCTCCAGCAGCTGGGACACCTCCTGCCAGTGCGGGCCGCGGCCCCGCCTCCTGTCACAGAGGAGGAGAGTGAAGTGCGGGGACGTTGTCCAAACAGCGTGGAATCAGCGGCAGGCTCCTCTCAGCTTCCCAGCTTTGTCCGTGCTGGTTCCTCTTCCTCACACCCGGCCCTCTGTCCATCTAACCAAACCTCCTGTTTAAATATTGATTACGATGGCCCAGGCGGCGTGGCTCAGTGCTTGAGCGTCCACCTATGAGGCAGGAGGTCACAGTTCGATTCCTGGTCAGGGCACATGCCTGGATTGGGGCTCGATCCCCAGTGTGGGGGGTGCAGTAGGCAGCCGATCAATGGTTCTCTCTCATCATTGATGTTTCTATCTCTCTCTATCTCTTCCTCTCTGAAATCAGTAATACACACACACACACACACACACACTAATAAAAGAGAAACATGCAAATTGGCCATCACTCCGCTACACCCACCAGCCAATCGAGATGAGTATGCAAATTAACCCAACAAAGATGGCGGGTTAATTTGCATATGCAGGCACGGAACGAAGACTGAAGACTGAAGACTGAAGAGGCTTGGCTTCTCCACTGTGGCTGGACCAAAGGCCTGGGTCCCGGGTGCCGGAGGAAAACCAGTGCCAGTAGCCAGGGGAAGGAAGGCCTATTGCGTGAATCTTCGTACAATGGGCCTCTAGTATATATATATATGATTTAATCCTGGGACAATTCACTTACCTCCTTTGAGTTTTCACTTTCCCTAAGGCCAGCGGACAAAGTCTAGGAAGGGCCTTCCCTCGCTGAGTCCTGCTGGCCACTGAGAGGACAGGACCAAGACAAGGCAGGGAGCTCAGCGCTGACATTGACCTCTGCTGGTGCCCTCTCTGAGTAAATCATCTATCTCCCTGTCCTTCAGTTTCCTCCTCTGCAAACTGGAGGCCAGAGAGCTGCAGAGCACACGGACAATATTAGGCCCGAAAACACTGACATACAGAGACAGCGAAGAAAGGAAGATATGAAACCCTTTCATTACGCTGGGAGGGGGAGGGGCCGTCACTCTCGGCAGTTAGGAGAGTGGCCAGCTGGAAGAGCAGCGGGTGGTGGAGGTCAAGGTCAGCGTTGGGTGGAGGTCAAGGTCAGCGTTGGGTGGACACAGGAATTTGAGTGAGTTGGGTCGTGGGGGAGGGAGCGGGGATGGGGAAACTGCCAGCTTCCAGACTGGGAGCTCCTGGGTTATTATCAAGAGGGCGATAGGGATACCAGCCAGCACTCAGGGAAACTTAGAATTAAGGCTGCTGGGGGCCGGAAGAGGCTGCTGTGCATCCTACCGGCGTGAGGACGGAGGCCCCGGGAGCAGGCCAGGAGGGCTGCGTGTCCAGCTCAGGGGGGAGCTATGGAGAGTGGAGAGTAAACCCTGTCCTAGGCCCAGCCGGGGCGCCCTCATGCTGTCTTTACAGAATGGCCTCCCTGGACAGGGAGGAGCCACTTTCATTGCCTGGAGACATTATTCTAGTGCAGGCACTTGGGTTCAGGTCCTGGCGAGAGTGGGGTCCCACTGACTGTCTCCCTGTGGGAGCCAGGGGCCTGGCCTTTCACAGACGCTGCTTAGGAGACACACGGGAGGGGGGTGAGCACCTCAATCCCGCTGTCATTTGCAACAACGTCCAGTGTCAGTGGGCTACCCGCACCCCAGAGGCCCACCTTTCCGAATGTGCTTGGCGACCTGGACTCGGAATTGCAGACCGGAAGAGCCCTTGGAGAGGACCTGTGCGCCAGGCCCAGTCTAGGTTAGGCACGGCCGGGGCGAGACTCCATTGCCAGCCCTCCCGCCCGCCTCCTGCACTCCACGCTTTCCTGTCTGTGACACCGGGCTCGGGATTAAGCTACTAAATCAGTTCCTGACTTTGTCATTTATGAGCCCAAGAAAAAGGCATCTGACTCATTCAAGCACATGTCAGACGAGGGAGGGAGAGATTTCTTCCAAAAACGCTGGGAGGTGGCTGCCCTGCTCGCTTTGGACAGCTGGACAACTTGCTGGACCGAGTTCTCCCAGCCCCGGCGGCCTCAGCAGTACCAGCCCGGAGGTTCTGCCCACAGTTCTCATGAAGGTTAAATCTGAAAATAGGAAGGTGCTGGCTGCTGACTCTGAGATAAACTGGCTGTGGTGCCTGCCAAAGGCAGCGGTCATATGAAAAGCCACATGACTAACAAGAAATCGAGCCGATGAGTAAGATTCCATCGAGTGAAAGCAAATTCGCCCACTCCCAAGCTCTCCAGGGCCCTTCTCTGCCACCTGGAGTACTGCACTCGCCCGAAGTGGTCTCCTCAACCCAGAGGCGTCAGCCTGGACCGGCTGCTCACGGTCCACTCATTTCTCTAGTCAACACGCCTCCACGTCCCCTGTGGGCCAGGTGCGCTGCCAGACGGATGGCTCCGGGGGGCCAGAGTTATGGCTGTGATTGTGGCTGAGGACCGAGACCTGCAGGACCCCCAAAGGGTGCCGGTTGACGGCAGGGGTGCCGCTGAGGTATCTCAGGGCAGAGCCTGGGGCTCCCACCTGCGGCCAGCGGGGGGAAGATGACAGCTTCTAGGGAGACAGAGAACGCAGGGACAAGAGGAGAGAGCAGAGCAGGGCGGTCCACCTAGCGGAGGAGGTGCAAGTGAGCAGGGGGAGGCCAGCAGGGTCAAATCCTGCAGAGAGCGCCAGGGGGGATGAAAGTGCGCAGTCAGGGCTGCGAGCTTAGGGGAGGGCACTGGGCATGGGTGCGGAAACCGCCTCGGTACAGGACGGAGATGCTCTTTTGAGAGACTTGAGAATGACGATGATAGAGACTGAATGATGGAGGGGTCGCTGGAGGGGCGTCTAAGTACTGTGAGTGGGCGAAGCTCTGGAAAGAAGGGCGGGAGGAGGACCTGCTGAGAGAGAATCTGCCCCTGGGAAGGCGTGGCTTTAAGGTGGGTCTTCCCAGGGCAGAGCAGAAGAAATAGGTTCACTTCTTGAAATAAGAAAATAATTACGCGTTATTGAGAAATCAGGTTAGTGTTTTTTATAAACGATGCATATAAAACTAGTCAAGAGAAACTGAAGGACCCTCCCAAGTGACTCGATTGTTCCTATTTCTATATATTCATGTCCAGCGCGGGGTCTGCCATGTAGTCACAAGCAAGAAATGGCTATTGGAGCATGTATGGCTGGGCTGCGGGACGGCATTTTAGGAAGATGTTTTGTGACTTGGAGCCCGTCACCTGGTCTCAGTGTCCTTCCCATGGGAGGAGGTAGTCTTCAGCCTGTTCTGAGGGCGCTGTAGTGAACTTCTCCTTCCGCCACTTTGAGGTGTTGGTGGTGAGGGCATCTGCGCCCACAAAACTCTGGGGAGGAGGAGGGGGGAGACGCTAGACGTATTTTTAATGTTTAAATAATGGCTTTATTGAGATGCCACTCACATAGGATAGGACTGTGTTGAATCGTGCCCATCCAGAGGGTACAGTCTGGTGGGTGTAGAGGCAGACAGGACGGCACTCAGTGACGAGCTGACTCAGAGTGAGAAGGAGAGAGCGGTGTGGAGGATGCCACTGGACCAGGGATGACGCAACCGACGGACACAGGCAGCATCTGCTGAGAACCGGGGAGGAGAGAGGACCCACACGGCTGGGCCAGGAGATGACTGAAAAGCCACGGGAAATGCCTAGTGCGCCGTGAGTGTAAAACAGAGTGTGGGCTCGTCTTTTTCTTACACACATTTCTCTCCTATTTTCAGACACAGAGAGCAAGTCAAAGGCCCGTTTCCTGAACGGGCTCTGGAGTCAGAGTTTGAGCGGGAGGCGGGTTGCTGCTCAGAGGCCACGCTGTGAATGCGGAGGCTGCAGGCAGTGCTGCGCGGCAGGGGCTGCCGTGGTCTCTGGTTCTGGCAGGAGATGGATGTCTTCTGGAAGGCAGGCCGCACAGCTCACGCCGGTGTTTTCTCTGGGAAGCCAGGGAGCAAATGGCCGTGCTGGGGTTGCGTGGCCGTGGCGTGGCTCCCGTTGGGATCCTCTCGTGGAGAAGCTTAAGCACAGGCATCAGCTGGTGCCCTTGCTGCCAGGCAGTCCCTGACATGTGAAGTTTGGTGATCTCCGCTGGGATTCCCCTCCACTAATCTCCAGGCCCGAGTCTGTGCCGGGCCGATAGCTGCTGCGAGTTGTGTGTGTTTCTACAGTAAATTTACAAACAAACTTGAAGATGTATATGTATAAACCAGTGGTTCTCAACCTTCTGGCCGTTTAAATACAGTTCCTCATGTTGTGACCCAACCATAAAATTATTTTTGTTGCTACTTCATAACTGTCATGTTGCTACTGTTATGAATCGTAATGTAAATATCTGATATGCAGGATGGTCTTAGGCGACCCCTGTGAAAGGGTCATTCGACTGCCAAAGGGGTCGCGACCCACAGGTTGAGAACCGCTGGTATATACACACACAGATAAGACTTAGGCTTAACAGTAATAATTCCCACCTGTGACTAAAAGTATGGGCCAAACAGCTGGAGAGCGGTGAGCTGCATGTGGAAGAGGCCATCCCGAGGTAGCACTCTAACGGGAGACCTGGTTTGGAGTCCTACTTTATCATGACCCTCGGGGACTCACTTGTCCCTATTACCTATCGCCCTGCAGCCCATCCCACCAGTGCTGAGTGGCTCAAGACAACAACATCTTGTCCTCTCTCCTAATTTGCGGAGTTGCACAAGCTCCCCTGGGCCGACTTCACCGGGGTCCTTCCTGCTGTATTGGTCCCAGAGCTGCCACGAGAGACGTGGGAGCCATAAGAGGGCTCAACCGGGTGAGTGTCCAGGAGGCCTTGTTAGTCACCTCGGAGCCCCTCCACGCCGTCGGCCTTTCTGCAAAGGAGCTCAGACTCCCGACATGGAGTCAGGGCACCAGGAGGCAGGAAGTGCAAGTTTCTAGTCCTCGCTCAGGCCAAGCCTACAACTCACGCAAGGTGGTTTCCACCATATTTACGGGCTGATGCAGGCAGGGGCCAGCCCAGCTTCAGGTGGTAAGGAAGGGGCTCCACCCTTCGGTGAGGTGTGGCCTGCACGCAGAAGGTGGGAAAGAACTGATGGCCGCCATCGGGAGTCATCCTGGTCATGAGGTTTGGTTGGTGCGATCTATCTGGTTTGACTGCACGGAGGTGTCGTGGACGCGGTGACCCTGTGCGCCTCGGCCTAGCATGCCCTGGGCATCAGCTCCAGCGTGGGTTACACAAGACTGGAAATCCAAGTGGGGTGGCACCAGATGGAGGTGGAACACGTCCAGAGCTGACCGGGAGTCGAGATGATGTGTGGGAGGAACCAGCAGGAGTCAGTAGGCATGACATCTGCAGCCAAACAAGAGCTCTGCCAAGGACTTGCTGGAAGAGCAAGAGCGGCTGCCCAGCAGGACGAGGGCCAGCAGCAGGGACCAGTACCCAGGAAGTGTTCAAGGGAAACCTCCATCCCCAAAGCGGCTACAGAGCAGTGCAGGAGCAGACAAGAGGACGAGGGCCAGCAGCAGGGACCAGTACCCAGGAAGAGTTCAAGGGAAACCTCCATCCCCAAGGGCAGCAGCTACAGAGCAATGCAGGAGCAGACAAATCAATTATTAATAAGCTGCTTTAAATACTTAATAAGACAGAGACGGGGCAAGGCTGCAAGTGCAGGGAGCAGCAATGGAGAATATACACTCATGAGTTGAACCAATAACTATTCAAGACGGGGAAGTCTTTTAACCCGGCTGCTCAACCCCTTCCAGTCATCCCTGCAGAAACTTCCCTCCGGCAGGACAAGGATCTATAAAATCTGTGACACCCGCGGGGGAAGGAATTCCCCACTCTTGTTGTGAAGGTATTTCACCCCCCTGACCCCCGCGATCGAGACTTTTCAGTTAACCACGTAAAATGTTTGCAGAGCGGCTGGCACGTGGCACTGGATGAACGTTGGTTCCTTCCTTTCTTTCAGAGGCAAGACATGCCAAAGACCACTTAGCAAGAAGCGACTCCCGCCCCTCAGCGGTGGAGCTGGCCATCTCCATGCTGGCTAGTCTCCACTGGCTGGTGTCTCTCAGGTGGCCACTCGGCACTGAGCGATCTGGATAAATGACAGCCGTTGTAGATCCCAGCATATGACAGATTTGTCACTTCAGGAGCAGCTGCCAGCACCGTGTCTAAGGGAGTCTGTTCTGACCCAAGTTCCTTTGAAACAAAGTTCAGTTAGGCCAACAGAGGTTAAGACCAGCAGAAGGAAGATGTTTTCGGGCCACACCCTGGAACAAGGACTTAGTAGAATATTTTTTTCAGCAGAGGTCTAGCATTGACTCCCTCATTTATTTATTAAAAAAAAAAATCTAACCAAAGGTTCATACATGAGAGTGCAATGGCCTCAGAATGAACACTTTTATGAGAATCCAAGCTGCCACATCCGGGCTGAGCAGAAACCCAGCAGCACGCCCTGATGCAGATAGCCGGTGATGAGTACCGTAATTCGACTGAGGACTGGCCAAAGCAGACTTCATTTCCAGAACAGCCCAGTTAATCAAAAAGCCTGGAACTATTCCCAGGATGCTTTTGTTTTAAAGTCTAGACAAAACCCCAAGATAACCTTTGTGCAACTGATCTAACGCCCATGGGATGTGAGGAGACAGTTGGAGACCTGAGTTATCAGAGGGGTTTTACAGAAAGTGAGGTGACTTGCAGAAGGAGACCGGGACAGAGAGGTGGGCACCAGTCCGATGTGCGGTGGCTTTGGGAGAGCAGGGAGGGCAGGGAAGTGTTCAAGGGAAATAGAAACACATCTGCAATGTGGAGGAAGTTGATCAGACTCCAGCTTCCCCAGAGGACAAGCATAATTTAATTATTAGCGTGGACTTGGCACCAGATCTATTCCCAACACAAAGGCTTTAACTCAAACCTAGGAAAAACCCTGAGAAAGAGAAGACATTTCATTTGAAGGTGGGTGCTGTGGCTGAAATAATAAGGAAAAATACTTTCATTTTCACTGATGACTCCCAAGTGGAAGCCCCCAATCCCACGGTGGCCCCTGGAAAAGGTAACACGGACGAGAGCACCACCTGCTTCTCCGTGAGAAGGCCATTCACAGGGATTATGTGGGTCCTTAGATGGCTCTGTGTTTTCTCAAAGGTCTTCTAGTCGCGTCTAATTAGAGCGTTCTCATCGTTCCAAGAGTTTTTAAAGAACAGTGTTTCTGAGAGGCTCCAATAAATCACTTAAGTAATTCTCATTGGCCCACATACATATGAATGACGCAGTTCAAGGGTGTTCTGACTTGACCCACTGGCTCCTTGAGACTTTACCTGGAAGCACATCTGTTCAAGTTGGGCAACTGCAGCTATAAATACTCCCTGAGAAAGTCAAGCAATGCAATAGATGTCAACCAAAGGTCGCTTTTCTGTCCCCTACCACCACTTTTCCCTTTGGCTCAAGATTCCAAACAAAGCCAACTCCATCTTCCAACACTTCCACTTCCAGGTCTATATCCAAGGGAAGTATGGCCACCTCAGATATATAAGATGCCCACAGTAGCTTTATTCAGAATAACCAAAGACTTAAAGGAACAGCAGTAGAGTATTATGAAACGATGGGGGAAAGCAAGCTATTGTCACAGGCGATGGCATGGATGGATCTCACAGAAGCTGACCGAGCACCAGACACCGTTTCTTGGCTGCTGTTATGAAACCCTGATAAAAGGTCAATTGGACCTCAGCAGTAGCCATGGAGACATCGCAGCTGAAAACAAAACACTGAAGTCAAGTCGGAGGGTCTTGCAGAAGCACAGGAAGTAATCGTTCCAGGGGAGAAGTCCCAGCCCCTGGGGCATGAGGGCAACGGAAACCCAGGAGGAATGTGGGGTTGGGTGTGACTAATGGCCACTTAGGGAGGCCTCTTGATTGCTGCTTCCCGGAAAAGGGGCCTCACACCAGCTATTTATGAGATCCGTGGGCAAACTTCTCAGTCAGCATTATTTCTAAGTTTCTAGAGAATTTCTGAATAGTAATATGACGCCGGGCCCCAAAGCTGTGAATGTTATCATGTAGAATTCGGCAAGCACTTATTTCAATGGGTGAGAATGAATGTATTCAGTATCTGCCTGGGTTGAACACCTACTAAGCACTGGGCCCTGTGACACGAAGTGGGTGGACAAGGCAGCCTCTAACCCAGGGATCTTACAGATCTGCTCCCAGCCCGGGTTTCTTCCTCTGAGAGAGGAACCATCCTCTACGATGGTTGTGAGGCTCAGAGGAGGTCATGCATTCCAACCTTTTTTCACAACGAGTAGCAAATAGAAGCCCTCATTTTATATGCAGTCACTATGTAGACAGAGACTCCTGTAGGACGGGGGCAGTGGGGCACCCCTATGTTTACTGCAGGGTTATTTACAATAGCCACAATATGGAGGCACGTGCCCACCACTAGATGAGTGGGTAAAAAACCGGTGGCACGTTTCCACCATGGCAGACTCTCAGCCATCAAAAGGAATAAAATCTTACCATACGACACCCTGGATGGACCGGAGGGTATTATGCCGAGTGAAATAAGTCAGACAGAGAACGACAGGGACCACATGGCTTTACTCACATGTGGAATCTAGAGAACAAGGTAATCAAACACACAACAATGACAAGGTCTCCTCCTCACTCTTCAGGTCTTGCATCGGCACCCGCCTCCCCGGGAGGCCCTCCTGAGGCTGCCCCCACGGCGGAGCCAGAGGGAGCCCTTCACGGAGGGGCAGCTGGTGGCATTAGCCACAAAGGCAGGAGATATGAATGACCAGTAAACATATGAAGACATGCTGCCACTATCCTCTCTCACATCGATGTTTCTCTCCCTCTCTCCCCCTCTTCTCTCTAAGCATGTCCTAAGGTGAGGGTTAAAAACAATTATATATATGTTCTATATATGCATGTATGTGCTTGTTTGGAAGAATGCAGAAGAAATCATTATCACTAACTCTGGAGAGTGGAATTGGAGGCCTAAGGGATATAGGCCATGGGGAGGGATGGACACTCTTTCTTAAAATACCTTTTGTTATGGAAAATGTCAAATGTATAAGGTAGGAGGAATGCCACAATGACCCCTCCCCTGTACTCAACACCCAAGTTCAACAGTTACCTGACTTTGCTATCCTTTTGTTTTGTTTCAAAAAAATTCCCACCAGTATGTATTCTTTTTAGATTAAAAAATATCTGCCATAATGACAGTGATCTACCCAAGGCCCTCCCACTATGGGCTTGTTCGCCCGAAGCTCAGTCCCCAGAAGCTTCAGGGTCTGGGGGGCTGGGGGTGGAGTGTTAGCCGCTCTGCTCTTGAACTCTGTCAGCTGTGTGGCTAGAGGGACCGCTAACGTCCTCCAGATACTGTAAAGCCATCCTTCATGTTCAGAAGCAACATCAAAGGGATGCTGTCTGCTCTGTGAGGGGGAGTTTAATATGCTCGCTTATCCACCACCCCATGCAGTTCTCAGGAAGGACAGCGTGGTTTATCCTGCAGCGTGTACTTATCTCTGCACTGAGATTCTCCTCACTTCCCAGCAGAGCCCAAAGCTAAGAAAGCAGGGCCTTTCCCTTGTCTATGTGGCATGTCTCACAGCCCACAGCTGCTGCCCATGCGTCCCCTGGTCACAGCGACCTGATGCATGCCTCCAGCCACGGGTTCATCGATGCCAGGCCCCACTGGGATAGGGCGCCGAATGCCGAGGGCTGACCACGAGGGTCCGCTCCCTGCGAGCCCCCATTCATCCACTCAGCAGCCCCTTTCCACGCACCTGCACTCGGCCTGGCCCGTGCTGCAGTTAGGGCTATGAAGGCCAGCACCCCTGGCCTCCGACCTTCAGGAGCTTATCAAATGGGCTCTGAGGCTTCGAAGATTTATCTGCTTCCTCTTCCAGGATCGCTCTTATCTTATCTTCTCCGCCTGCTCTTACTCAGGCTCCAGAATTTAACCAAGAGTCACCATCTCTGATGAACAGCACGATGATTGACTGGTTCCTCTACAGGAACACCCTTCCTAGCTTGTCCTATTACTCATCCCGCAAAGCTCAGGTCCCCATCCATCCCCATCACCGTAGGCTCCGCCCATGAGTCCTCAGAGCCCAGCTGGGACTATGCTCATCAGAGGCATCACAGATTCTAACCTGCTGCCTCCCATTAGGACAGAGCCTGGTGGCCAGGTCCTACACAGTGCACGGCACGTGTGTCTGTTGAAATGTTGAGTTAGGACGTGTAACAGCATGATTTCTCGGCTTTACCACTTAGGGTCCCACACGTGCCTTCAAAGGCAATGTCCTTGGGCGTCGGCCCCTCCAGGTGGCTGCTTCTCGCTGCCTTCCACCGGAACACACATCCTGCCGGAGAGTGCCCGAGGCTCCAACTATGAACAGATGTATGTCTGGGGGTCCCAGCCCCAAGCAGCTAAAATCCACTGCTTCATCCCTTTGAAATAGACATTTTCAAAACCACTTGGTCCTTTTCACTTTAAATATATAAAGAAATTGGAATTTATAAATGTCCTCCTGACATCAGTGTCCTGCTATGAAGTCGTTGGGCAGCATGAGGCCACTGAAGGGCTTTTGGGCGATTGTGAAACTCTTAGGAAAACTAGCCACGAGGACAAGAGTCTGGGGACCTAGCTTCTATCTCCTTTCCAGGCCTTAGTTCCTTCATTAAAAATTTTTTTTGTTTAAAAGGAGAAAGTGAGTGTCTGATTGCTTTCAAGGGTCCCCTTGGCCACAAGCTTTATGGGTCCATAATCCAGGAAGCAAATATTTTAAGTAAATTGAATTTAAAGAGTTAATTCTCTTATCTGATCTCATGGTCTCCTCTGTAAGTAGCCATTGGGACACTGGGGAATATTGCAATATTCTTTTTTTCTGTTACTGATCCTTTCTGTGAACTGAGACATTTACAGGTAACAAGCAAAAAAGTCCCCGAGGGAAATAGACTTCAAGGGAACATTCCAATGTCCATTGTTTCTCTTGATTTCTTTTTGGCAAAGGCACCTTAATTCTCGCTGCCATTGCATATTTTGAATTTCGTTCAATGGGAGAGGAGATTCCATGATTATTTACAGCTCCCGGCTGACAGCTCCCGTGATGGGTGGGCACCGGGCACTCTGGAGCCAGTGTTGGCACCCGAGCTTCTGGGGTGTGGCAGCCCCACAGGCTCCCAGAACCCGCCCGCACCAGGACCTCTGTGGGGACCACTGTCTTCCCGGCAACAGGCTGTCACCGGGCTTCTGTCACCGGGCTTCTGTCACCGGGTTTCTGTACTACACAGCTTGTTTCGTTCCACAGTACATTCATACTGTATCCATTCAGAGCCAACATTACATTTTAACATTTTAACATTCTCTGCATTTTAATATTTTACCATCTCTGAAATCAAGATGTCTTATAATCAACATCTTATGACTGTAGTATTTATTTTCCCCCTTAAAAGCTGTTATTAAAGTAATGATGTGTCTTCCCATCAGAGGCAACTTAGAATCAAGAAAGTGTGGCATTTGTAAGAAATGTGATAGACAGGTTTATAATCTTAACATATTAAGAACTCACACACAATGATAATAAAAGCAGTAAGACCTTGAGATGTAAACAGGCAAAGGACTCGAACTTTTCATTCATGCAAGAAAAATGTAACTAGCCATCAATATTAACACTGTCCCTAGCACTCAAATAAATGTAAATTAAAATAGAAAGGAAACTACATTTTTTTCAGATTAGCAGAAAATATTCCAGTGTTGGCACCTGAGCTTCTGGGGTGTGGCAGCCCCACGGGCTCCCGGGACCTGCCCGCACCAGGACCTCTGTAGGGACCACTGTCTTCCCGGCAACAGGCTGTCACCGGGCTTCTGTACTATACAGCTTGTTTCATTCCACAATACATTCATACTGTATCCATTCAGAGACAACACTACATTTTAACATTCTCTGCATTTTAATATTTTACTATCTCTGAAATCAAGATGTCTTATAATCAACATCTTATGACTCTAGTATTTATTTTCCCCTTAAAAGCTGTTATTAAAGTAATGATATGTCTTCCTATCAGAGGCAACTTAGAATCAAGAAAGTGTGGTATTTGTAAGAAATGTGATAGACAGGATAATCTTAATTAACATATTAAGAACTCACACACAATGATAATAAAAGCAGTAAGACCTTGAGATGTAAACAGGCAAAGGACTCGAACTTTTCATTCATGCAAGAAAAATGTAACTAGCCATCAATATTAACACTGTCCCTAGCACTCAAATAAATGTAAATTAAAATAGAAAGGAAACTACATTTTTTTCAGATTAGCAGAAAATATTTTTTTAAAAATCCAGTGCTAATTAGAATAAAACAGAACGAGCACTGTCATCAATGCTGATGGGTAAATTGGTACAAATTTTCTGGAAAGCAATTTGGCTGCATATATTTAAATTACTTATATGCTCACATCTTTCTATTCTTCAAGAACAATAAGAAATAGACTGAAAACTTACACTAAGTAGAAAAACCTCAAGATTCTAAATTTACATGCTATAACTACATACCTACAGGTATGTAAGGAATTCAGAAAAAATTATAATACAGTATGCCAAGATGTTAATGAGTAATTTTATTCCCAAAGGAAGAGGTGGAAATGTGGTTACCGCTATGTCTGCTCTTATGTGTGTGTGTGTGGGGGGGCGGCTTTTATGTATTTGCGGCCAAGTTTTCTTAGCTTTAAGACTTAAAAGTCTTGACCCTTGCATTTTCAATTTGGGGGCATGCTGTTATTATTATTATCATTCGGCTCCTTTGTGAAAACACTGGCACCTCGCTGGTTAAACTTAGCCCGAGCAGCCTCATCTTCCTGGATGAGGAAGTGGTCAGTGTCCCCGATAACGATGCATTAGTCAGCTTTTTATTATCTCCTACAAATAATGGTCGGATACAGTCCCCAGCGTGTAAATATTTATTTATCCAGAAGTCCAGCCGAGCCTCTATGCTGCTAATGAGCAGTTGTGAAATAAGAACATTGCAAGATTTCCTTTTAATGGGGTGCCCATGTGCAATTCAATTCATATGATCATAGGAACCAATGTCACCCCAATAAATTTAATAAAATAAAGGAAAAAAATTCAATTCTGCCTTGGCATGGCCGTTTCTTCTCCCTGCCTCTCAGCCTCATCTCAGTCTTGCAATTTTATTTTTCCTAACAACCAGTGAAAACTAATACTAAGCTTATATGCTATGTTTCTCCGAAATCTCAATAACTTCCTTCTTATAGTTACTGCTCCATGTACTTATACTCTCCGTAGCCACACTGATGCAAAGGATGTCACTGTGGCCCTCAATAGGCTGGCGGGCTAGTTGGGGCGGTGGGGTTTGTGGGGGAGATTAGCTTAAGGTGAAGCCGATCATCCATTCTTCTCTCCAACGTCAGTTGACTGAGTGTGTGCCCTTAGCCTGGCAAAGGCCATAACCCTGCCCAGGATCCACGAGAAGTCACAGAACATGGTTCTAATACTCCAGGCCCCTACGCCACGTGGGAGAATATAAACTACTTTCCATATATAAAAAGCTACAAAAGAGGAAGGTGTGGCTACATCTGAGAAGAAATGCAGGGGGTTTTGTGTTCCAATGACAAGTGCCTTCTGTTTGTAAAAGTGTATAAACAAAGCGCAGTATGAGACACATGGTTTGCCTTCCCCGCTCGAAGGACAGTGGCCAGGAGCCGGTCTGCTGCAGCTCCCCGAAGGGCTCACGCGTGTAGCCCCGTGGAAAGCGGCCTGTAGGATGCGTGGTGCTGCCTCTTGGCTGCCTCCGCAGTCTGCCATCTTGGCTCCATTAAAAAAAGAAAAGTTCTTAGCTGCTTCCTTGGCACCAGACTCTTTGTCCTTATAAGGTGCCCGTGGGGTGCAGGTTCCCTTTTGCCCAGTGACTGAAGGGGTGCTGCGGAGATGGCCGAAGGACAAGCGAAGTCAGGAAATCAAAACAACAGGGTCAGAAGGATGAGCGGGCAGAAAGGAACAGGGGGAACGCACACGCCGTGTTTGTGGGCCCGCGGGCCAGGCTCTCAGGCGCGTTCTTGCCATTGCTGCAGATTGCACCCGGACGTCCTGTCACTTCCTCTGTGCCCTTTGCGACGGAGGTACTTGTTAGGAGGGTTGAAATCGCTGACATTGTTGTTTGTGGCATGTTCCCAGGTGAGAGATCAAGCTGGTCCTTTGAAAAGTGTTATGTTACAGCGGGCCATTCAGCCTATCGGGTCAGAAGGTGCCGTATGTGCTTGAATTAAAGAGAAAAAAAGAACTCTCTGGAGGCAGGGACAGCTCAGAGATCCACTGCTACGTGCACTCTGGACAGGTTTCCCCACAGTTAACAAAACCCACAGTCTCAAGGCCCAAGGCCCATCTGCCTGTAGGACCAGCAGCTTTCAAAGGGGACGCGTGTTTACGAACATGCTGTGGGAAAAGAAGCCAAGGACTCCGAAGACAGCAGCCACCCCTTGAGTTCACTGCTAATATTTCTAGTGATATGTGTGTGTATAATAAATGGCACAAGTATGGGAAAAGAGGTGTCATCGTTTGCATATATGGTTGGCTATCATGCTTTTCTCCCACTGACTCTTTTTGTTTGTTTGTTTGTTTGGTGCTGGGTCAAGTTGCCAAGAATTTGGGATGTGTTTCCAGCCTGAAGGGGACCTGAGCCTTGTATGCCCAGCTGTCCCTCCCCTCTGAGCTTTGCTCAGCCTGTTCCTTCCAAAATTCCAGGAGAAGAGCTACTCATCTTGCAAGTTTCAGCTTGAGGGTTCTCTTTCCATGAAATCTTTCCCGACCAGCCCCTCATTCCCATTCTCTGTGCCTTTCCATCTGTCCTCGCAGCCCCTCCCAATCCAGGTGTGTGAGAGGCAGAACAGCTGACTTCCCCGCACTGGGTCAGGGCCCATGGCAGTGGGAGAGGACTTCCTGCAGCGCCCTCGGCCGGCGGTGATTCAAAGGGGCTGTGTGTTCTGGCTGCGGCGAGGGGGCTGGGCTGCCTGCAGGGTGCTCCATGCCTTGTGCACACAGACACTGTTGGGCATTGTCCCCTCCTGGAGCCCGAGACTGCGGCGGGTAGAGGACGGGGACAGGCCTGTCCCGTGAGCTAAACACAAGTGTTTGAATGTCTCCGTTGGGAGACGAATGCCCATTTATCTTCCTCTTCCTGAATCCCCTTCTTCACTGGGGTGCAATCCATCACCCCTTTGTTTGGACAAATAAATTAAACGGCGCCCAGTGCGTTTACCTTGCAAGCGGAGGAAGTCGTTGTGGTCCAGGAAATCTCTTTGCCATTCATGAAGCGACCCCAGGGCCTCGCTGACCTGAGAGTGGTGGGTCTGAAGTCTGTAGCCTGGCTGTTATTTCAGACGTGGTTTGGGCCGGCACACTTCACGGGCCTCGGCACAGTCTCTGGGAGTCAGGCCTGGCTCCATCGACCGTGGGGTGAGACTGTGATTAGTAAAAGGATGTTGAGATGCCCAGGTTTAATTCCACTAAATACTCACTAAAAAACTGTGCTTCTGTTGAGGATTCATGAGCCAAAGAGACAGCTATGTATACAGCCTCTGCGGTCGGCAGGCACGTCAGGGTCCAGCGCTAACGGATCACAGCACACCCTTCGGCCGCTCTCCCTCCTGACTGCACACGCAGCAGGCAGCGTACACACTGGGGTGGTCGCGTGGCCCCTCCTGAAGAGAGGCGCTTGCTGTCCCCCTTGAGGTTTTCTTTGCTGGTTTGTGTTTTGGTGGAAGTGGACAGACACTGAGACAGAATGGCCGTAAGATTTTTTTTAAAGACTCTTTTTTAAAAGAGGCCCTCAGCTTCTCCCACCCGGAGCTGCTCCTCCTCCTCCCCGCAGCTGCCTGCGGGGTGACCAGCTTCCCCTCTGCGGCCAGAGATGAAGCTTGCGGAAGGTGCCCCAGAACCACAGCTTCTGGTTTCCCACTGAGGTGTCAGGGATGGAAAACGGAAGCAGGAGAAAGCTGGCTGCAAGGGGAAGGCAGCCGGGCCTTTCCAGCCAGCGGTTCTGAAATACAGGTCGGGGAGGGGCGGCCTGCAGCGGCTCACCTCCTAACCAAGTCCTGCCTTTCGCCAGCGCTGAAGAGGCCCCTGGCAGAGGCCCTCCTCGAGACTCGTCTCCATGCACATGGCTGCTCTTCCCTGTCTAGAAACCAGAGAGGAACGAAGCCTGGTGTGTGGGGGGGAGGGAGGGTCCCACTGGCTCCCCCTGCTAAGCAAGGCCATCCCTCTGGTTTGGCATCGGGTTTCATTTTGCTTGGAGTGAACTCCACGGGCAGGAGAGGAAAAGGCCCCCGCAAGCACGTTTGCTCTGAAAGTGAGCACCGTGTGGACAGGTGAGAGCACTGGGCGCTGTGCCCCTTGGCGCCCAGGTGCAGGGCGAGGACTCGGGGACTGGCTGCCCCCTGCCCTTAGGACCCGAGGGCGCTGAGGGCCAGGAAAGCTGAGGCCTCTCCAATGACTTCCTCAGCCCTCACGCCTCCTTGAGGGCTAAGGGGCCATTTCCGCTCCTAGCTGTAACTCCTTTCAGAGTGTCTGCTCACTGTTTGGTTCGAGTGTCTGTTATGTTTATTTTAACACTCGGGTTGGGAAGACATGAGTTAGACAGAGTCCCTGTGAGTTTCTAACCAGATGACCCTGCCAAGTTCATGACCTCTGAACCTCAGTGCCATGGTCTTTATAGTGGGGACACAGATACCTAACCTTCAGGTGGTGAAAAGCATGGGAACATATTGTATTCCTGTGCACACATGACAGTATCATTACACTGACACGGCCTAATTTTTAGAACAGTGCAGCCAAAGAGTACATTGCCATGATACCAAGAAGCGCACCAGTCACAGTAACATCTATGGTAAATCCCATTTCGCCACAGTCATTTTCTGCTTTGCGCTCACTGACCTGGTGAGTTTGCTAAAATGAGTTTTTAAAAAACATCTACTCTAAAAATTGGAAGCTGAGAATCAGAGGCAAACGGAGAGTCGCACAGCTGGTCAGTGCGGTCCTGTGGGCCCTGAGGCTGAGGGGGGCGCTGCCGTCCACAGGCGAGTGACCAGGGCTGGGGACTAGACCCCACGGAGATGAGGCAGCTTTTGGCCTGATATCCCATCCCCACTCTTCACCACAGGCAGCTAATCTCAAGTCCCGAGGAATTCCCTGCTTCCCGGTTTTCCGAGAGAGGTGTGCTGGAATTTCCAGCGACCAAGGGAGATGTTTTGCATGAGTGACAGCTCATTCTCTCAGCATTATAGAACATCTCCCCTCAACTCTTCTGATGGTTTTATTTTGATATAACAGTTTCTATTCTGGTTTTCTTTAGGTTCGAATTCGAGTTCTCTCCCTTTATCGGGAACCCTCTTTATCCTTTCCTTTATCAATACTGTGACTCTTCATGCCTGGTCTTGGTGAATGCATCTCTACGCTCTTACTGCAGTTACTCTTACACTAAAGCATCTCTGCTAACTCATTTCATGTCTCCCATTTACCTTCTCTTCCTTAAAAATAACCCGTTCCTGCCGCTGTGTGACTAGCTTAAATTCTATTCTGGCCATTTAAAACTTACGTTTCTCCCATGGTTTATCTACACATACAATTTATTACCCTTACTATTTACTTCCCTCCATGCATGCTCTAGGCTTTCTGAATGTGACCTTTACCAAGCAAAGGAAGTTCCCCTCATTTCTTAATTTGCTGAGTGTTTTTCATCAGGAATGGCTGCTGGATGTTATCAACTGGTTTTCCTGAGTCTGCTTGAGATTGTCATATGTTTTTTCCATTTTTGTTTCTTAATAGGATGCATTATGGTGATTAACCTATAGTTCAACTTTTTAAAGTGTTTTTTTAATTTTTATTTTTCAATTAAAGTTGACATTTGATATTATTTTGTATTAGTTTCAGGTGTACAGCATAGTGGTTAGACAGTCATCTAATTTACAGGGTGACCCCCGCAATGGCCTTCAACTTGCCTTTCCAGGATAAAACCACACTTGTCACAACATGTTGTCCTCTTAATAGACTGTTGATTTGATTTGCTGATTAGACATTCTGATTAGAACATTTCCATCTGTGATCATGAGACATACTGGACTGCAGTTTTTCTGTAAAGTATTTCTCTAGTTTTAGTATCAGGGAAACACCAAACTCATAGAATGAAACAGAAACTATTCTCTCCAGTTTTCTGGAGGAATTTGTGTAGACTTGGCATCATTTCTTTAAATGCTTGGCAGAGAGAACCAGTGAAGCCACCAGGCTACTATCAGGATACCCACTTCGCCTGCTTCTTCTTGATGTTGGATGGTTTGTGTCTTGCAAGAAATTTGTCCACCTAAGTTGTTGGATTTATTGGCATAAAGTTGGTTATATAATATTCCCTTTAAAGTCTTTTAATACCTGCAGAGCTCATCGTACTGCTACCCCCTTCACTCCTGATACTGGTCATTTATTTCTTCTCTCTCTCTCTGGCTTCTAAAAAAAATTGTTGGTCTTGGAGGTTTGTCCATTTTATTGCTCGTCTTAAAGAACCAGCTTCTCTTCAAGATTTATGTTTTCCTACTATTTCATTGATTTCCACTCTGAATTTTTCTCCTGCTTACATGGGTTCAATTTGTTGATATTTTTCTAGTTTCTTGTGTATAAGATGAGGTTTTTGAGACGTTTCCTCTTTTTTTGGGTGTTTAGTACTATAGCTACTATAAATACTATGTTGTAAATTTCATCCCATTCAAAATTCTTTCTTATTTCCTCATTAATTCCTTCTTTGACCGATTAGATTACATAGAAGTGTGTTACTTAGTTTCCAAACACTTGTACACTTTCCAGAGATCTTGCTTTTATTGATTTCTAGGTTAATTGCCTAATTGAATAACATGTCCACACTAAGCCAGCAAAGTGACGATGTACACGAGCTTCAGCAGCTCTTGGTTCTCTTGTTCTGAGAATAAAGACAACTCCGTGCTGCCCCATGTCCACTCTCCCCCGCCCCCACCAGCTCCATGACCTGAAACACTGCCCTCCCCAGGCCTAACCCATTTTCAGATCAGCGTGTGGGTCCATGTTCTTCCCGGTCACTTGTGTGGTGACGTCAGGCTGGTGGGGGAAGAGCTAGGGACCCATGCAATTGTATTACATCAGCTCTTACATAGATTTTGAATTTTCTTGTAAGAAATTGTTAAAATGATATAAAGAAAATGATCCAAAATGGAACTTCCATTTGACCCTGTGATCCCACTTCTAGGAATATATCCCAAGAAACCAGAAACACCAATCAGAAAGGATATATGCACCCATATGTTAGAAAAGAAAAAGGCATTTAGACTTTGGCTTTTCATGAAAGGCATACAGTAAAAGTATCCGTGTTCCAAAATTCCAAAGCAATTTCACAATCATAATGAAATGAGGGAGGAAATGGTTTTGTTGAGGTCTCGAAAACAGTCACCCCATGTTGCTATGTGGAATATCTTTATAAATTGTAAAGGGATTTGCAAAAATCAGTTCATTCATTCAACACACACTCACTGAGCATCATTTGTGCACCAGGCTCCATGCGAGAAGCTGGGGACACAGAGATGAATAAGACACAGGCTGCCTGGAAGAGCTCACAACAGTTATTATTATTATTCATTATAATGTGGCCAGGCTTCCATGCCCTGCTCCTACCTCCAGCCCCAGAAACCTTGATTTTAATGCACAAAGAACCATATTGTGGGAAGAAAAAAAAAAAAAAAAAGAAAATGATCCAAAAATGACCGACTCTGTTGGCTGTGTGGCGTAGCTTTTCTAGAGATTACGCTGGAATAGTTCTCTTCTCTTCTGAGATATGTTTCGGAGGGGAAAGGGCGATTCCGAGTGTGCCTCGAATCCCAGCGTTTGTTAAGGAGCTGGGCGCTCCTGCCCGGGCACTGGAGGAGGAGACTGAAGGTCTAACTGCCCCTGCAGAGGAGCGGAAAGGCAGGACCATGACCAACACCTGCTCTGTTACTTGGGAACACCACTCATCCGTCTAATTCTCCCCTTGGGGTCCATCAATTGCAGCAGCATTTCCTTCGGCCGAAAGGACAGAAACACCCCTCCTGTGCCTTCATTCCCAGTCCTGGCTCGTGACTGGGTAGAGCGAGTGGCAGCCCCCAGACCGGCCCCCATGTCCCTGAGCCTCTGAGATGAGCTCCCAGCACGTGAAACCCAGGCGAACAATGCAGGCTGAGTTTCATTCTTATTTGGACATCATAATGGAAGCTAAACTCCCACAAATGACTAAAATTAAACTCAACTGCTTAACACAGAAGTAACGCAGTCCTAAAATTATTTTCTGAGCGACTGACAATGCAACATCTGGGTCTTAGAGAGGAGAACATGCTGGTCAAATAATGTCAGAAGTGCTCCTAAACCAAGGAGAGACAGACATAGAGATAGAGATATAGAGCTAGAGATAGAGATAGACAGAGATAGAGAGAGATAGAGATAGATAGAGAGAGGGAGGGAGGGAGAGGGAGAGGGAGAGGGAGAAAAAAGGAGAGGAAGAAGATGTTAACATTCTTATCTGTTAATGCTCTTATTGTAAACTTTTTGGAAGGTAATTTCGGAGGAAAGCTCGAGGGCAGGCCGAATGCTGTGCCCCTCACGGCCTTCCAGGATCTGGGAGACTGACAGGCTGAGCAGAGGACAAGAAGGGTGCGCTCAGCACCAGGTGAGGCTCACCGAGGGGCTGGCAGGGGCAGGTGCAGCGATGATGCTCCTGACAGAATGACAGAGTCTTGACAACGGCTCTGAAAGCTTGATGACCCTTAACATCTCATGGAACAAAGGAGTCGGTAAGTCGGGGTGAAGACGTTCCCGGGGGAACAAGAGAAACACAAAGGAGAGATGACAAGGCGACAAGTTAAACATAATCCGAAGCGTCAGAGCCTCCTCCGCAGCCCACCTACAAGCACCTGCCCTTTGTTCATGCACAAAAGGGAGCCGCTCACTGTTCCTGCCTCACTCCCGGGGGGGCCCAGAGGGCTAGGCCCCTGAGGGCGCCGTGGGAGAGACTTTGCTGGGCGACCCTGTGGCAGATGCACCCAGCGAGCTGTATTTGACCTTGGTCAGTCTTTTATTTGTTACCCCCAAATCCTCCTTATTCAAGCCTTTCTGCTCTACCTCATTTCTCCCCTCTCTCTCTACTCAGACAATCACAGCGTGGTTGCTACATGAAAATAGACACACTCCCTGAGTGATCCACGAAGAGAGGAGAGGGTGGTCGGCCACCTGTGAGTCTCTCTTTAATTTCGTGAGATCTCGTTGAAATGTCCGATCTGCAGGCCCAGATCTCTGAGGGTCTTGAATATTCATGACCTCAGTGCTCCCAGATGGTTCCCCCATTTGTTTCAGCCTAAATCCCCCCATACAGGGGAGAGCCTTTTATTTGAAGCATCTCTTTCCATCTAGTAATAAAAAATAGTGCTGGAGCGAGTAAGACAATGGGATTCACAATGCTAGAGAGACGCGTTTTCCCTCTCGGTTTCTCTGATGGGAAGATTGCTGTAGTTGACGAACAAAAGGGTCCTGGGAAGGACTCTCCTTCAGTGAAGAGATGAAGGGTTTGCCGAGGAAGGTGACAACAAAAGGGTCCTGGGAAGGACTCTCCTTCAGTGAAGAGCTGAAGGAAAGAGATGAAGGGTTTGCCGAGGGAGGTGACAGCGATCTAAACAAAGACCATTTCTGTCCTTTTCTTTCCTCTTTCTCTCCTCTGACGTCAGATGCACAGGATTGCGTCAGGGACGCCCTCGGTTATCACGTTGTCACCACTGGTCGAAGCAAGGCTCCTCTTCTGTTTTTAATTTCTTTCCATTTCATTCCTATTTCTCACTCCCTCTCAACCTCCCCACCCTCCCCAGGGTAGCCATTCTATGTGTGCAATGTGTACCTTTTTGTTTGCCCGCGCTCTTTCAAAATGCATAGAGTTTTGTGTGCATTTAATTGACATAAATAATGAAGGAAAGCTGCTTGTCTCGATTGCCCCTGAAGACGACAAGGAGAGGCAATGCCATGGCCAACACCTGCCTATTACTTTGGAATAGTGTCTGTGTTACGATTTAGTTTCAATTTTCTTTTCCCCGGGACCATGTACTGAAGATTCATGCATGTTGCCATGTACACACTTAATCCCTTGCTTCGAACCACCACACAATGCGAACACTTCCCTCTGATAAGTTTACTTAAAGGTAAAAGCCCAGGGTTAGACGAACGGTGCTTTGTAATGCACTCGGTCGCTATGCATGCACTGTTCTGCTTGCTTGCACATCACTCCGCACAGAGCCCCATGTTCTCTGACACGGTCACCCGGCTGCCCCTGTGGCCACACTGCCATTCCTCTCTTATCAGCCAGAGGTTCTCGGTCCCCAGAAAAGCCCGATACGGCCATTCCAGACATTCTAACACGGACACTTCTCTTTCACAGGGGCCTTGAACTTGGATGCTCAATCAGAGAATTCTTTTACAAGGGGAGCGCGCCCTGTGGTTCACCGGGAGACTCGCTCCGTCAGGAGCAAGGCTGCTGCCCGGGGGAGGGAGACGGCGGCCTCTCTTGGAGGTGCTTGTGTTTGGTGCGAGGTTGGAAACACGATGAGCTCTGCCTGAGAGATTCTGATCCACCTCCAGCTGGTGTTTGACCATCCACCCCCCACTGAACGCTGTGACTGTAAGGCCAGTTTCCTCCATGACTGTGGGGCAATCAGCTCCCATACACAGTAACAGGTTGCTGTTAGGAACCTGGGTTAAGTGACGCGCCGGATTCGAATTTTAGAAGGAAAATTCTCTCAGGTCCCCTCACTTGCCATGTCCGGGTAGCTCAGTTGGTTGGAGCGTCATCCCACTACACCAAGGTTGTGGGTTCGATCCCTCGTCAGGGCACATACAAGAATGAGCCAATGCATGCATACATGAGTGGAACAACAAATCAGTGTTTCTTTCCCCCTCTCTCTCCCCTCCTCTCTCTCTCTAAAGAAATCAATAATAAAAAAGTGACTTAGTGTAGAGTCCACTGGGAAGGCAGTGAGCTCATTTCAGGCCGAGGCCTGGGCTGTGACCACGCTCTCTGCAAACAGCTATGCATTCAGGAACACGACGGCTCCTCTGGGCTTCATTCGGACTAGGCAGGGCCAAAACCCTGTCCACTCGTAAGTTACTAAGCTCATAAACGCAGAGGAAAGAGCAAACCACAGTGGGGATTTCAAGTTATGCTTCTGATTATCCTTTCCTTAATTTTTTTGGATCAAAACATAAAAAAATTGATTCCTTTCATCTTGGAACTTTTTTCCATGATCTAATCGCTCCACACATGTGGCGGCTAAGTGCTAGGAAGCAGGCTCGGCGCGAGAACGCGGTCCTGGGCCCTCACTGGGCAGTGGAGGAGGGAAGGGCACTGCGGGCAAGGGGAACAGTAGTTTTCAGCTGATAGCAGCAGCGTCAGAATCACAGGGACTGCTGGGCTCCACCCCCAGAGTTGCTGATCCAGTAGATTTGGGGGTGGGGGTGGGGGCGGGGGAAGGAGGGAGTTTGGTGCTGCTGGTCAGGAGCACACTTGGGGAGCCCCTGTTCTAGAACAGTGATCAGAATCCCTCCATGGTAGCCCAGGGCCTTCCATTTCCGAGTCCAGAAGATTCTGTTTTCCAGTAATAATCACCACACACATGCACACACACACACACACACACACACACACACACACACACCAGGAACACAGAAAGCAGAAAACGGGGCAAACACATAGTCACCCCGTTCCCCGTTCTCTCTCTCTTCGTGGCTCAACCTGTCAGAAGTCTACTTCTCAGACGTGGCCTGGAACAACGGGCGTTTTGGGTGGCAGACCATCAGTTTTCAACAGAAGCCAACAGAGAAAGATCACAAATCCGAGTTGACATGACCCCCTTTCTCTCTGGACGCGCCGACATGACTGAGTATTCTCTGGTTACCACGAAATGAGTTGTGAACTCCACTTGCTTGATCTCACGTAACCCTGAGACAAACCCCAGTAGAAGGGTATTCTTTTTGTCCCCATTTTACCGATAGGGAAACCAGGACCCAGGGAGGGAAGTATCTTGCCCGAGGACATTAAAAAAAGAAAGAGCTGTGGAACTGGGACTTGCTGCCCCCACCGCCTCCAACCACATGGCACTGGAACACCGCGTCCCTCCCCACTGTTTACTGGTGGCAGGGCCTGTCTCCCAGGGATGGCGTGGGAACGAGTAAGACAGCAGACACTGTGTGCCAGAGAGGAAGAATGTGTGTGGCTATGAGGTATTACTTTTTGTAACACTTTATTAATTATTTTTATTGATTGATTTGAGAGAGAGAGAGAGAGAGAGAGAGAGAGAGAGAAAGGGGGGCAGAGAGAGTGAGAAACATCGATTTGTCGTTCCACTTATTGATGCCTTCACTGGCTGATTCTTGTATGTGGCCTGACCAGGAACTGAACCCACAACCTTGGGGAATTGGGATGACGCTCTAACCAACTGAGCCACCGGGCCAGGGCTACTGTTTGAAATGTTTCAGAGGTGACTCCCCTGTCCTACAATAAATCAAGTGCCACATTCCACCAATTTATTACCACCTGTTTCCCTCGCCTTGCATGTCTCAGCCTTGCAGAATTATTGTCATGTCCTTGTCCTCAAAATGGTCCTGTACTCCCTTCTCCTGCTGACATTCGGTGGAACTACTCAACAATTATTTTATTCGAATGTGTGCATCCCCAGGCAGGTATCCCTGTGTCAGCAGTGAGGAGTGGAAAGGTGGCTCATTCCTCAGCCCAGCCACCGCCTGTCACGTGTACATGACATGAGGTTGGACTCCATCAGAGGGACTCCCATTCCTTAAAAGCCTGCCCCGCCCTGGCTGGTTGCTCAGTGGTTAGAGCACCTGCCTGCCTGCCTATAACTTTTTAATGCAATATTTTTCATTTCCATAAGGACAAAGCAATATGAGTTATAATTTCCTTTTTGAACACTTTCATCACTCAGTAAGTTGCCTTATTTATTCTGGCACAAAGTCTTCCAAAACAGGATATTCTCCTTCAGTCTTATTTTAGCTATAATGTGGCAAATCACAAGCGAGCATTTCTACTTTTTTTTATATGAAGTCTTGGAATTTCCACAGTGTGTGTTCTGAGCCAACACAAACACACCGAGATGGATGGAAAGCAGGGAGTTCTGGAAATCAGTAGATTGACTTCACAACATTACTTAGTGCAGATATAGCTGCTTTGGAAACAGAAAGTTGGATTTTGTGAAGGGAGAGAACATGGTAAAATAGCTTGCCTCTGACGTGGCATCCAAGGAAAGGGTCATGCCCGCGTTATCTATAAGGCTTTCCTGGACGGCCCAGGTACAGGAAAAGCAACTGAGGCCTGAGCGTGAGCTGCATGGAGCCTGCCATGTGGGAGGACAGAGAGAACACCAAACATGGACTCAGGAACCTGAACTTCCGGTCCCATTTTCCTATTACCAGCTGCATACCACGTAGGTCAGGCAGCCTCCCTGACCCTCAGCCTGCTCCTCCATCTAATGGAGACAAAAATGCTCACCCTGTGGAGCGCCTGGGTTGTTAGTAGACTCACCTGAGATACAATATTTTAAGAATTTTAAAGAATTATAAAGCACTTTACAAATGTGAGATATCTTTGTAACATCTCTCATAGTCCACTTCCCCTCTGCACAGGGGATGTAAGCCGGGCGGGACGGCAAGGTGAGCGGGTCGTGCTGGCGGCCCAGGCGTGCTCACGCCCATCGGCACTTGTTTACACCCTCAGAATCTATCCGAATATCTCTTTGGAGCAGGGTCAACAAATAGTAATGACTTTCCTGTGGGACTAAAGGGACGCTTCTGAGCTCCAATTATTTCTGTTAAGACTGCCTCCCTCCATTCTGCTCTTCCCAAAATCCAATGAGCTTCTGGAAAGACCGCCCCTCCCCTGCTCATCGTCCTCTTTATCACTATAAACTGCCTGTGAGATGAACCTAGAAGATGGCGCTAATTAGGACCGGTCCCAGGCCCTCCTCTGAGAGGCCACCAGGGCAGATTCCACCTCTCCTTCCTCCCTCCCT
>NW_005370105.1:1525417-1529919 GCF_000412655.1 Myotis brandtii | reverse complement strand
CTTCCTTCCTTCCTTCCTTCCTTCCTTCCTTCCTTCCTTCCCCACACTTCTCGACTCACTCTCAACACCTCTCTGTACATTCCTTGTTCCAAGCTTCCGAGCCTCTCCTCTGCCCTTTAGAACTTGAGAGCGATCATCTACAAAATCCCTGATGGCCTCCACCTTCACTGAGCCTTTCCTTCACCTTGTTATTCTGATGGAAGCCTGGCTGGGTTCGAAAGCTGGAGTCCTGTCCAATGGTGACCCCCACATGCCGCTGAGCCTCCTTCTTCTCATTGCCAATTCCCAAACGTTTCTCCCCTCCACACTGCCCAAAGCCCTCTCCTTCAACGTCCTGATGCCTCCTGGTGACCCTACTGCATTCGTTCACGATGTGACGCCTGCGTCCATCCCTTCCTCTCCACCACTCCTGTCTTTATTCTTTGTGACTTGAATACCCTCATGGACCTCCCTCTGATCTCCTAACCTCCCTGTTGGTAATGATCACAGTCTCTACCTGATTTTCCTTATTGCCTCTCCTCGTCATTCTCTGAAATTGTCATTACCCATAATATTCCTAACTGAAACCTTGATATCAACATTCCTATTTTCTGACCGCCACCTCCTTATTTTTCCCAGTTCACTCACTCTCCTGCAAGCCACTTGTAACAGACCTTGGACTCTGCCTCATTGTCCCCATCTACTGTTTCCCAGACTCAACCCCTCCTCCTGTGCCCTCTTTTCCGCCATTGTCCTCACCTGGCGGCTAATCCAACAGAACCTGCCTGTGGTAGCTAAACCTGGAGAGCAAGACCGGAGAGCAAGGTGTGTGACTTACTAAGGTATGTATTTAACATCGGAGTCCATATATCAGGCCATTAATGTTTTTTTAAAAAAGACAGACTGGGAAAGGGGGAGGGAGAGGAGCAGTTCTGATAAAACTCACCATCCTCTGCTCAAACACTCTGTACCTCTCCACCCGGTGTTTGCTTAGCTTCCCCGTCCTTTCTGATTCATCTTTCCTCTGCTGGTCCGTTTGCTCTTCATGTTCTTTTGTTTAGTTTAGTTACAGTTTACTAGAATGTGAAGTCCATGAAAGCAGGGGTACTGTTTGCTCTGCCACTACTGTATCCTTATGAACAGAACCCCGATCCACTCGGGGCGACAACGTATTAGGTTGACTATTGAACAAAATATTCAAACTCCTACCTTTTCAGTGAGATGTATGTGGAAGTCACATCCTGGAACCTCTTGGAAAGCTCTTTCAAAGGGGATAACGTCCACGGCTTTGTCTTCTTGCCCTTCACTTTCCCTTCGTTTTCCTGCCTGAAATACAGACGCAAGGGTTGAAGCTGGAGCAGCCACCTTAGGATCCTGAGGCTTAGCCACAAGCTAAGGAGGGCAGGACCGGGAGCTAGCATCAATCTTGGCCCTCGCTCGAAGTTTACTTCAAGTCACTGATCCCACCTTGACCTGCATGCCATGGGGACCGCATTAGTAATGCCCCTGACAGGACTTCTGTTACATGGGGCCAAATGGAAGGGAGGACCCAAATGGAGGAGAGGGATTGGCATCGTAGACTTGACCAAAGGCTCGTCACCCCCCTCCCCCATTCTGATACCCCCTCCAGAAAAGGAACTGCTCTTCCTCTCACCTGGGTGAGAATCACCATCACCCAGTGAGTCACTATTACCACTGGGAATAATGCTATTTGAAGCTCTAGTTCCAATTGTTATCATTTATTAGTTTGGTGTTGATTTACTGAGTCCCTACTATCTACTGGTTGCTATGTTACCTGCTGAAGCTCTAATGGTGAACAAGACACATCCCTGACCCTCCTAGAGTTAGCAACTAGTAACTGCTTACCAGTGAGCCCTACTTTGAGCCCTCGAAAGAACACAGAGCAGCAAGTATATTCCTTCTTCTGCACACCGGTCATTCAGTTATCACGTGGCTTTAAAGGTGTCTCTTATCCAAGCAAAATGTCCTGTTCCTTCAGCAATTCCGACTCAGTCAGGGATTTTGGAGCTGTTGACCACCCTTGTCACTTTCCTCTGGACATCCTCTCTTTTTTTAGCCTCGCTCACAGGGAATGGCACCCTGAATCAGATGCCCCTGCTCCCAGTATGGTCTTGGAGACCATGGCCTCGGGCGAGTAGAAGGGTGAATGCCCCGAGTGCACCTTGAGCTTACTGCATCTGTTCTGGTTTCTCATGGCAATGTTGGCTTGTGTTCACTTTGTAGATCACCAAAACCACCAGGCGGCCAACTCTCCTCCCCACTGTCCTCAGGTATTGGCATTTTACATCTCAGTGCTAGAAATTTCAATGGATTCCTGTTAGATTTCTCTTCATCATCTGCACCATTATTCCATCCTTTGAGCTCTTCCTTACCTTGATTCTGTCACCTCTGAGGTTATTGATATTTCCCAGTCATGTATTATGAATAAACTAGAGACCCAGTGCACAAAATTCATGCGTGGGTACGGTCCCCGGGCCTGACCTGTGATCAGGGCCATCTTCTCCAGCTGCCCGCAGCTGACCCCATCCCCTGCCGCCACTCACCTCCGGTTCCCTGTTTGCCATCAGCTGATTGGAGCCTGCTGGCTGGGGGGAGGGACTGAGAGGTGGTCATGTGCCTCATAGTGACTGGTCGAGCAGTCATTCTGGTCGTTCTGCCGTTAGGGTCAATTTGCATATTATCCTTTTATTATATAGGAGTAGATAATCATATCTTGTATGTTACTGAGAAAAAATGTGGAACTCAACAGTTTCAAAGACAAAACCCAGCAACACTCTTTCCAGGAAGATTAGTCACACAGTCTGTCAAGCTTCCACTTGCAACTCTGTACACTCATTCATTCCACAAACTTTAGGGAGTGCCTTCTTCCAGGCTGGATGCTGAGATGAAGAAATGAAACCACCTGAGTTCGGAAAGACAGATGTGTTGACATACAACATGCACGAGTGTAGAGAGGCCACAGGAGGGAGTGCAAGCCATGCAACCTGGGAGAAGCAGGTAGAACTTCAAGGGGCATCCAACACAAAGATCTAATGAGGAACTTTATCAAGGATTTTGCTGAAGCTGCTATGAACTAATTCAATAGATTAGACATTTCTCCAATGTTCCAAACTTGGAATCACTTTCAAATTTAGAAGTGAAGTTATTTACCAGGACTTGGTCCTTGTGTGGGATCCTACGGGCCACCTGTCTTTGCACCTCTGAGAAATGCATTCAAAGTCCCCTTTAGGTCTCTCCTGAAGTTGAACAATCAGCACAGATGGTTCTGATCATCTCCCAACATCATGAAGGACCTCTGGTTTCCTGGTTACCAGCCAACTCTGCCTGAGGCCACTTTTCTGACCCTGAGATTCATGGAAGGTAGAGTCATATTTACAGGTCACCCAAGCCCCACAGCAGCTTCTCTCCTTCTTTTTCTCTCCCTGTCCTTCCGAGGTGCCTCCTCAGAAGCCAAGAGGAGGTCTGGAAGCCTCTGCCGCTACGGGGAGGGAGACAGATGCAGCCTCCACACCGCAGTGGCGGCCTTTGTCACATAACACAGTGCTGCTTATTGTACGCATCCCTGTGAGTCCGTGAGCTTCGGGATTTTCTCATAGAATCCAACATGTTCCTCGTGCAATATGTACATAGTATTGCCAGCTTTGTAAGTTTCTTTTCCAAATTTTAATTTATTATTGCACTGTGTGTGTGTGTGTGTGTGTGTGTGTGTATCTGCTAACTGCAAAACCATGCATTAGCTATGGGGAACGCAGAGGTAGAGATGATGATGAACAAGAACTGGCCCCAGCCGTAAAAGGAACTGATGGTCCAATGGGGAAGGCAGATCTGCATGTGTATAGCACGGGGAAGTGGCTGTTCCGGTTTCTTTCTGATGGACAAGCATTTTGCAAAGATGAGCTATGTGAACGTAAGGCTGGAACAGGCATTTCTCACGGCTTTCAACACGTCACTGCATTGGTGGGGGGTGAAGGGGGAGGAGGAAGAGCATAAAAATGGTTATCATCACCTCCCATATGACAAAAACTAATTATTTGTCATGTTTTAGCTGCGTTTGTGCTAAAACCTCACAATCCCTGAGACCTGCCACTTCAGGTGAATTCCACACATTCGCACTTGAGTCTGCAAAAGATTCCCAGTTACCTGGCAACGGGACCAAAGGGCCCGTCACTTTCCTGAAATAAAAGAGAAAAAAAGATTTATCTTGTTTTGGTAGCATTCCTTTACTTTCATTCAAGAACACCATTTCAGAAAGCTGATGTCTGTGGTAAAAAAAACATACCCCAAAAACCAAAAAACAACCCCCCTATTTCTATAAATTAAAAAAAAGACCAAGAAGTTGTGCTGTCTCCCTTTTAAAAAAATGCACTCATCAAAAAGACAGAACTTTTTCTTGTAAGAGGAACTTTAGCCTCTGTTTTAGAATCACAAATATCTCTTCTTCATGGAGAAAAATCAGTTCACAGGACGGGTGGCGCTTTAGCTGCTCCCAAAACTGGGTTCCA
>NW_005370105.1:1516799-1525292 GCF_000412655.1 Myotis brandtii | reverse complement strand
GCAGGGCCTCCGGTGCATCTGGCAAAGGTGGCCTTTGGCGAGAGCCTCAGGAGAAGCCTGACTGTGCAGCGAGCTGGCAGGGTCCTCTCTGGGGCAGAGGGAGCGGTTTCAGCAGCGGCCGCTGAAGGGGTTAACCCTGGCCTTGGCCGGCTGTCAGGGAAACTTTTTTTTCTGGCTCTGCTCCGGGTTTCCCCTTGAAGGGATTTCCCTCCGCCTCTGCGACAAGACCCTTTATAAAGAGCAGCCTTTCTATTTCACTCCCACTGCGCCCACTGCTGCGGGAGCTGACCGCGCTTCCCAGGCACGTTCGAGGGGCAGAGGCAGGTCTGGGAGCCACCGCTTTCTCCTCCGGCAGCAGCGTAACACGCCTGGAAGATGGAGGGGATCTCTGGGGCCTTGACTCTACTTTGGATGGTGTTTGCTGCGTGTAAGTTCTGCTCCCGACCCGTTGGGAATGCTCGGGTTCCGATTTAGCCCTGACTGTGGCTTCGGCCAGTTTTGCTGGGGGAG
The DNA here is from genome assembly GCF_000412655.1 of Myotis brandtii. Classification (NCBI taxonomy): domain Eukaryota; kingdom Metazoa; phylum Chordata; class Mammalia; order Chiroptera; family Vespertilionidae; genus Myotis; species Myotis brandtii. Next base: position 1,524,782 of record NW_005370105.1, on the reverse strand, counting down.
TGGGGCAAGGCACTGGGATTCTTAACGGGGCGGGAACAGACGGAACCTGGCTTCCAACGTGCTGTGAGCACTGCTATGGAGCCTTATGTGCCACAGTCGGAGCTGCGGATGGATGTTGCTTTGGATGCTTTTCCCCCAGTGTCAAGCGAGTCTGTGGATCTGCCCCTGGCAAGGGCTATCTCTTTGGTTTCCTGAGCTTGATAATGAGATCAAGCTTAGCAAACAACAACTCAAGGCTGACAGATGGGCGTCAGGGTCAGAGTCGCTGAATGGAGATCATTCCGACACCTTCCTTGGCAGCGACTCCCGTACCTTTGGGGCCGTGCAGTGGGGGGAGCAGAGTGGCAGCGCAGCCAGAGCACACTGGGCATCGTGCTGGGACAGAGGCGAGGGGGACGCTAGACGAACCCGGGTGAGTTTGTCTTCCTCTCGCCTTCCCAGCTCAAGCCTTTAAGATCGAGATCTCCCCTGACTCCCCCGTCATGGCTCCGATCGGCGCCTCGGTTTCGCTGACGTGCAGGGCCACAGGCTGCGAGGCCCCAGCTTTCTCCTGGAGAACCCAGATCGACAGCCCGCTGAACGGGAAGGTGCGGAACGCCGGCTCCACGTCCACGCTCACCATGGACCCTGTGAGCTTCGAGAACGAGCACTCTTACCTGTGCACCGCCACGTGCGGGGCCAGGAAGGCCGAGAGGGGCATCGAGGTGCAAGTCTACTGTGAGTACCTGAGTGTCCTATTGTCTCTCAAGTTTGAGTTAAATGAAGTTCCTAAGGGGGGTAGTTTGAAAAGAAAAACATCGTCCGTGTCTAGATTCTTGGCCAGAGGACTAGATTCTTGCACCCAGAGAGTGAGAGACAGCTGAGTTTAGCATGAGCCCGGGCACCCAAGCCTTGCCTTCCACTTCCCACTCTGCACAGACCTGGTAGCCGGGAAGACTTCACTGCTCCGGGCTTTGCTGCTCTGAGCCACGAAGTGAAGCTCTCTAACGTTCTTATTTCACAAAACTTTCTCTTGGATTAGATCCTTCCATGTTTACTTGGCCATGCGTCTACATGATTCATGAATTGCATCCTTCAGGGATTGCCCATTTCTTTAGTCTTATGCAATGGGGTGCTCAGCATGGGTGTGAGGGAGAGATGTGATTTAGTCACAGGCCCCTGTACAAAAGCTCCCCCCGGGACATTAAGAAGAATATCTGCATCCACGTCGCTCACTGGATCTTGGTGTGGGTCAGTTTGAGTTCGTCCTTGCTGCTTTTGGTGCCATGAATCCTGGATGCTCAACTGCTCAAGCCCAAGGGCATTTGCATAATGAATTAGATTTGCCTGGTGAATGTGAATGGATGCCCCTCGCTTAGCATTCCACCGGAATCCATCCCCGGCTGCTCTCCGTCGGGCAAGTACAGTCAGCAGGGGGAGTGCACAACTAGGCTGGAATCAATCACTGGCCTTGGTGACTGAGGGCCCCTCTTTCACAAACAAAAACCACCAACCGGCAGTGCTTTCCAGCGCTTCATGGAGGCCCACCTCCTTTGCCTGCTTTATGATTATATTGCTTCCCTTCTGGTGTCGCGGAGCTCAGCTCTGCCCAGAAACCCGAGCCGATTCCTCCCGGCCCATGTGCTGCTAATTCTTCCCAGGACACTGCCTGGCGGGCTGCTTGCCATTGTGCGGGCCGTGCAGGCATCCTCGCTGTGTGTGCAGCTTCCTGAGCCCCAGAAGGGCCCCTTCTGTAAATAGAGGGAAAGTAGCAAGGGCTTGGATTACCGGGCAGCGAACTGTGTGGGCGACAGGCACAGTCCTTCCAGAATCGGAGGGACAGGGATTGTGGGTGGGAAAATGAAAAGGGCTGCGTTTCTTTCACATCCGAGACTTCTAGTTCCTTTGCCTTTGCTCATCGTTCTAAATCGCTGACGATTTAAAGAAGAGAAGGGAAGACCTTCTGGCCCCCATTATCTTGCCTGGAGTTTTTCTTCCATGTGTCTGTCTCGCATTATGTCGCACACACTTGGTTGTGAGAGTCTTTAGGGCCGAGACCTTTGGGTTACTATCGCAGAGCCTCGCATCCAGCCAAACCCTCGTCAGCATCCTGAAGGTCTGAAAAGGAAGCCTTTGCAAGGAGGCCCAGGCTGAGCCCAGCAGTGCGTGCCCCGGGCCCGGAGAGGCGCCCTGCAGGACTGGGTGGGCACTGAGTTAGGCATTGCAGGAGGCAGCCTGCCTTCCGGACTTTACACATTGCACAGGCGTCCCTTCCTGGCGGATCAGTTCCTGCCAGAGGTGCCCTTCTCAGAAGCCAATCATTTAACGTGGCTCTTTCCCCTTCTTAGCACATCTCGCCCAACCGATATTCTCTGCAATGGCATGTTGAGCCTCTGGTTCCTTACCTGTAAAAGGGGAATATATCTGCCCCAGCTAAAATAAGAGAATGTGATATAATGAAATATAAACCTTCAGAGACAATGCAGAATAACAGAAATCCTGTGCTTAAATCCCAGACTTCGCATTGACTAGCGGGTGACTTGGGGCCAGTTATGCAAATGCACCAAGTCTGTGTTTTCACATCTGTGAAGTATGGTCTCCATCTCTTAGGGTTATTGTGTGGACAGAATAAAATCACTCATGTTAAATGAATAGCGCTGCAAGGGGCACATGTAAGTCCTTAATAAACATTCATTTCTTCTCCCTTCTTTTACTCAATAACATGCACACCTCAGACATACAGGATCAGAGCTGAAGAATTGGCTAAAAGGTGATTGACTCTGATTCGTGAGCTGATCCGAATCATGAAAGGCGACTTAAACAGAGAATCAAGACTGTTCTAACAGAAACTTTAGATTCGGTTTGCATTGCATTAAGCCCCTACGGGACCTGCCACACACGAGCGCGGAGCCCACTCACGCGTGTTCATTTGATCTTTGCAGCTTTCCCCAAGGACCCGGAGATTCACCTGCCTGGCCCCCTGCAGGTGGGACAGCCGGTCACAGCCACGTGTCTGGTCCCTGATGTTTACCCATTCGACAGGCTGGAGATTGATTTGCTGAAGGACAACCGTCTCCTGAAAAACCAAGAATTTCTGGAGCCGATGGAGAGCAAGTCCCTGAAAAACATGAGCTTGGAGGTGACCTTCACTCCGACCAGAGAGGACATGGGAAAGGCTCTTGTGTGCCGAGCCATGTTGCACATCAATGAAGTCGATGCAGAGCTCCGGGAAAGGGAGACCACGAAAGAGCTGCAGGTTTATGGTAAGGGCTGTGGGACTGGTCAGCCCTGGTGGGAGTTTGGTCTTGGCTGGATACGGCAGTCTGCTTAGCGGCTGAAGTTGGGCAGAAACTTGTTTTAGTCCGTTTTCATTCACGGAGAACATAGTATTTGTCAACAGTGCGTTTCAATGAAAAGAGTGCTGGATGTGGGTTAATAAGACTTATGAACTTGAGTCACTTAATTTCTCTATTTCCCAGCCTATCTAAGGGAAGTAATAATACCATACACTGGGTAGTAGGAAATGGGCTCAATGGTATAATTTTTTATCCTGTTTGTAAATTCTTATACTGTGCCCTGAAATACCAAGATACAGAGATCTTACAAGGCGAGCACTGATTCTGTGGGTACATGTGTGTTGGGTGGGGGCATGGAGAGGACTCTGGTTGCCCCCACATTCCCAGAGGCTGTGGGGTTCTGAGGCCGCCTCACGGTCCCAAGGTTGTGTAGGAGTGGCCCTGCTGCACTCTGTTCTAGACTAAAACACTGTTCCACTCTGGACACCACCCTGAAAAGGAGTATTGCCCACCAGAGCATGCTTGAAAGAGAATGAGAGGGAGAGACTTCTATCAAAATTCTGAATAGTCAAGATAGGGAATATTTTTCCTAGACAATGCAGGACTTGGAAAAGAGAGCTACAATTAAGTATTTGAACCACATTAAGGGTCTTTCTTAATTTCTGAGTATCTGTAGCCAATTGAAAACACCAACCATAAAAAAAAATTAGCCCAATCAAACTAGTCAGAAACTGGATGGACTAATTTTTTGATACTAGTCTGACACAGTACGTTTGTCAAAGTTGTGGGCGCACAGATATACGGCCTGTTGAAAAAATACGTCATTCCTATTGGGTCGAGGCGGGGCTCAGCAGTTGCTAACATCGTGCCCTGTCTTTTCAGTCTCCCCCAAGAACACCACTGTCTCTGTGAGCCCCTCCACCAGGCTGCAGGAGGGCGGCTCCGTGACAATGACCTGCGCCAGCGAAGGCCTGCCAGCTCCGCAGATTCTCTGGAGCAGGAAGTTAGATAACGGGAACCTACAGCCCCTTTCTGGAAATGCAACTCTCACTTTAATTGCCATGAGGATGGAGGATTCTGGAATTTACGTGTGCGCCGGAGTGAACCTGGCTGGAGAAGACAGAAAAGAGGTGGAGTTACTTGTTCAAGGTAAGTGAGATGTGCAAAAGGAAGAGGAAGAGGCTGCCACTGGGCTGAGCCATGGCGAGGCAGCTTCGATGCCCAATTGCTCCCTCAGATCTTACCAGTGCCCCATCTCGTTGTTGCATGCTCCAGCTCAGTTATATATTCATCTTCCTCACACCTGCAAGAGTGCAGTGCCGGCCACATGCTAGGTGCTCCACAATGGCAGGATGAATACCTTGTAAATGTGGGCAGCTCACATTTTTTATGTGAAAACATGAGGCTAAACTTGGTTAAAAAAGTAGAATTCAACCTCGCCATCAGTAGATGCACTCAGGTGGGTGTACCCTGGCATTCTCAGGAGATCAGGAAAGGCACCCCTGACAAAAGCATGGACGGCTGGTCCTCTGTCGCAGAAGACCCCACCCCATCGTAAGCTTCGTCCCACTTCAGTGAGAGGGAGACACAGCTGGGTGAGGAAGGGTTGTTCTGCATCACAGGATACAGACAGCCTAAGCGGTAAAGAAGGAACTGAACTTTCAAAGGACCTCTCAGTGACCTCACAGGTACTCCCACAGGAGCCACAGATTCACGTGGGAACAGAGTGGCCACTGTAAAAAAAAAAGAAGTGATCTGAGACATGTCCACAGGCAGGAAGTGGCTCTGTTGTCAAGTTCCCCCTTCCCACACCAGAGGGTCAGGAACCCGGAAACCCTGGGCCTTGCTCTGAACGAGCTGTCGCTTTCAGGACCTCAGAGCCCATCAGTCTACTGAGGTAATGCGAGGAAACCTTCCTGGGAAGCTACTACAATGTCACAACCAGACCAGCCACACTGAGAGAAACCGCCCCCCCTGGCACAGAAGAGAACCCGTGCAGGGTGGTGGATTTGGGGTGTTTTGTGTTGAGGTCTCTTTCTTCCATCCCCAGCCTGCTAGTCACAAGGACCATGTGAGTGGTTTCCCGCGGAGGCTCACCTGTCACTTTCAGAGTGGCCCCGCACTTCCTGCTTCTTCAGGGGAACGAAGTGGAGATTTCGAATTCCCTTCCTCCCCAGACAGCAGGGTGTGTGCCCAGCGGGGATGACACTGGCAGCCAAAGGGCTTTCCTGGATGCTGGAGACTTGGCAGAGTTTGCCCTCCCATCTGAGTTTCCAGTCCCCATGTTTTTATGTTGCATCAAAGTTTAGAGGTGGCTCCTGTGCCGCTTTAATGCTTGGCCCGTGACTTTGCTTTCAGTGTGACTTTCAATGCGTAACTTCACACCGTTGGGACAGACGCTCCGGGCACTGGTCCACTGCGGGCCCTATCTCACGGGAAGACGTGTTTTTGTGGCTTTGTGGCTTTCTTCAGTGCTTTTCTTAGGTCTTGTTTTATCTCCACACGAGGGTGACTGGATTGAGTTGTTCAAGCAGCTGAAAAGCTAGGATCTTGAATCAGACCCACCTGGCTTCGAGCCTTAATTTTTGTCTCTTGCAAGTTGTATGAAGTTATTTAGCAGTTCGGAGCCTAAATTTCCTCAAGGAGGAGAAGGAGGAGGAGGAGGAGAAACAGGAGGAGGAGAAGGAGGAGGAGGAGGAGAAACAGGAGGAGGAGAAGGAGGAGGAGGAGGAGAAACAGGAGGAGGAGAAACAGGAGGAGGAGGAGAAACAGGAGGAGGAGAAGGAGGAGGAGGAGGATTAATGCAACAGTTTATGAGGCCGTAAGGATTAAGTGAGACCATATACGTAAAGTGGTTTACACAATGCTGAATGCACTGGAACCTCTTAAATGACTTGAGTGCTGTCCACTATCACAGGGATTTGATGCCCTGCATTTGAGCAGACACTGAATTATTGCTATGACATATGCCCCCCTCTCTCTTGACAAATTTTTATCCACGTTCATTCTGTTCAATGACTGAGCCGGTGGACTGCTGTGGGTTCATCTTACTAGGTGTGGTCTCATCCCAATGGTCCCCAGGTGGAAAGGAGTAACCGTTTCTTGGCACAGATATTAGCTTAAAGGAAATCAGAAAACAAAACAAAACAGAAAACACCCGACAAAGACCATACATTGGAATGTGGTGAAAGAAGAAAATCCTCTCACCTTCCTGCGTCTTGTCCTTTTCCACCAGAAAAACCGTTCACGGTTGAGATCGGCCCTGGACCCCAGGTTGCTGCTCAGCTGGGTGGCGCGGTCGTGCTGACATGCGGTGCCACGGGCTGCGAGGCCCCGTCCTTCTCCTGGAGAACCCAGATAGACAGCCCTCTGAGCGGGCAGGTGCGGAGCGAGGGGCCCAGGTCCACGCTGACGCTGAGCCCTGTGGGTTTTGAGAACGAACATTCGTACCTGTGCACAGTGACCTGCGGGCGCAAGAAACTGGAGAAGGGAATCAAGGTGGACCTCTACTGTGAGTACTTGTTAGAGTGCTTTCCTGTTTTGTTTTCAGTTCTGTTGGAAGAAACGTAATATAAGTCTGTGATGTGCAACGAGATCCGTGTGTTTAGGAAGGGAAGTTAGCATGGGGAATGGTTCCTGACTCTCAGAACCAGAATTTCCGATGCAACTTAGTTGGCCTAAATCTTAAGCATACATTACATACAGGCACAGCATCCACAGTCCTGTGCCTTGTCGGAGTCGGGCACGGGCACACACCACGTGCTCACTGCTTCCTGTCCCCTCTGTGTGAGTGTGGGGGGTGTTGGAGGTGAGAGTGAGCAGGGCGTGTGCTCAGTGCCCGTTGGAATAACTGCAGAGGCATGATGGCCACTCAGCATTAGAGCAGGTGAGCCGAGCCTACTGTTTTGAAGACGCATTTGGAAAGCTGAGGGGCAGGACGGGGAAATGAGGCAGTGGGGAGCAGGGGGAAGCCAGGAACGCAGGCAGGGAGTGTGGGTGGGCAGAGGGCACGGCCAGGGGCAGTAGGTCAGGGGCCAGTGACCCAACTACATACACACCCTGCGCTTTTTCTTACTGTGCTTGTCACCTGAATAAGAGCCCTTACAACCCCAGATGTCCACGGATTCAACATTGCTGGAGCTCCTCCGTTTTTAACCAATGAGGGACAACATATGCAAAGTGACCAACCTTTGTGATTGCTTTGGGTGGGTTACTCTGCCTTGTCTAATTCAGCAGAATTCAAGGGGCCGTATTATAGAGATTTCCACCAGAAAACCTGCCCAGACTGTGTCCCTCTCAGGATTCGAAAGGAGTTAGAGTCTATCTATAAAGGGATTTGAGTCTCTCAAAAGAAGGGTGAATTTGATTGTGTTATATTACCCAGCGCCCAGGATCCGCTGACGTAGGCTCGTTTCTAGCAGAAATGAGAACCACGGCGCAGCCTCCCTGCAAATGGAAACAGTTGAGGATGTATCACTTTAACAGCATTTTACTTAAGGGAGAGAAAAAATGTTAGCATTGCTCTAGCTCTTGGCAACTATTTTAGTCTTGTGTTCATTGATTTGCATAAGATTTCATATAAATATTATGTAGAACCGGAATCTCTTACAGTTGTTTTTTTCTTAACTACAAGTATTGTCTGAGAAAGATGTACAACTTGCTGCCTACACGTGGCCATTGGAAATTCAGATGTCTAAACCGAGATCTG
>NW_005370105.1:1461830-1516494 GCF_000412655.1 Myotis brandtii | reverse complement strand
GGAGCGCGGGGGCAGGGCTTTGTTGATGCCTAGAGCCCATGCTGCTCCTGCCACCCGGTTTGAACTCTGAGCTCAGGGAAATGTGAGTCTAGTCTCAGCTCAGAACTTCCCAGATCCGCTGCCAGTGACTATCTCTTAGCCACTATCAGACTTGCCCGTTTTCCTAGCTTTAAAATAAGTGCTCTGTAGCTTTTCCTAGCTGTAAGTTAAATAACACCCACTTTATCAGGCAGTTTTAAAGATGGAGATTTAGTAAGGGACTAGCACATAGTCAATATCCAATACATCTTGGCAAACATGTAGAACACGTAATTACTAAATAAGATGGGGAAACTCAGGGGTCTTTGGGAGAGTCCGTCCATGGCTCTCAGCAGCGCTGCGTGCAGAAGAGGAAAATAAGTATGTTTATTACGGGATTGCTTCTTTTACTACTTTTTGTTCCCAGTGTCATATATATTTAGTATCGCAAACATTTCTACTTAATGTCATTATTGCACAGTGGTGGTCATTCTCTCCCAAGGGCTTTAGAGCTGTCATTGGAGACCTTTGGATTTAATAGCGATTAGTTCTGGCTTTCCGTTCAAAGCCACACACGAGCATCATCTTTGCTTGGTGTCTGCAGCGTTCCCCAGAGACCCCGAGATTGAGACGAGCGGCGTGTTAGTGAGCGGCAGCCCGGTCACCGTGAGCTGCAAGGTGCCGGAGGTGTACCCACTGGAGCGGCTGGAGATCCAGCTCCTGAAGGGGGGCCGGGTGGTGAAGAATAAAAACTTCCTGATGGGTGCGGACAAGAAATCCCTAGAGACTGGGAGTCTGGACGTGACCTTCGTCCCCACCACCAAAGACACCGGCGAAGCGCTTGTCTGTCTGGCTCAGTTACACATGGACGAGCTGGACTTGGAGCCCACACAGCGGCAGAGCTCACACACGCTCTACGTTAACAGTAAGTGTGGCGCACCCACGATTCCACAGGGGTTTCTTCATCTCTTTTGCCAGGCAATAGTCAGTGGACACGAGGTAAAGAGTTAAAACCTCCGTGAAAAAGAAAAAGACTGTAAAGAAATGTCCAAATAATGATTATTTTAACAAACACCCCCAACACTGAAGACAGTAACCGCCTATTGGCCTGTGACTCTATGAGACGGCGGCTTTGGAAGGGCAGTCAGGGTGTGTCGTCTGCTCAGTGTGGCCTGAGATGAACTCGTTCACGCGGTCAGTTGGCGGGTCAGTTGGCTGGTCAGTTGGCAGGTCAGTGGGGCCTTCCTGGGATGCCTGGGCCTCCCTTTCTCCATGTGCGCCCTCACCCGCAAGGAAGGTGGCCTAGGTTTAGCCACCAGAGTGAGGTGTTTCGAGAGGGAGATGAGGCCTGGGCTGGGAGTCCTACATGCGACTTCCTCCGTGTTATATGGGTCACAGGGAGCCACAGGGCAGCGTGAGTTCAACGGGTAGAAACAGGCTCTACCTTTTCACGGGAGAGTCCAATAATTTGTAGTCATGTTTAACGTTCCATAAATGTCAACATACACTGTCATCGATCATTCCCTCTGGGGTAGCAAGAGTTCCTATAGAACCTGTTTCCATTAGGAAATACCTAGGATGTGTCCATTTTCTTCTGTCTATGCTTCTGCATCTGCTAGGATAAAGGGACGGAAACCCCCTTTGGTGAAGTCATCAAGGTTTATGAACTGCTCTAAGCCACTGCTTGCATAGGTTTTGCAACATTATTAAAGCTCTTTGGAACTCAGGGCCTAAGGGATCAAGCTAACAAGTGTCCCGCCCTTTTCAGTTGCCCCCAGGAACACAAGCATCCAGGTCAGCCCCTCCTCCATCCTGGAGGAAGGCAGTTCTGTGACGATGACCTGCTCCAGCGATGGCCTCCCAGCGCCCAGGTTCCGGTGGAGCAGGCAGCTTAAGAATGGGCAGCTGCAGTTTCTTTCTGAGAATACAACGCTCACCTTAACTTCTACAAGAAGGGAAGATGCTGGTATTTATGTATGTGAAGGGAGCAGCCTGGCTGGGATAAGCAGAGATGAAGTTGAATTAATTATCCAAGGTGAGCAAAGTGTGATTAATGAGTTATTGCTAGTATTATTTTGGTTGTGTTAGTGGTTTTGAACAAAGTCCTCTTTAAAATTTTTATTTTTAAATTACACTTGATGCACAATATTATATTAGTTTCAAGTGTATAATCCCATGATTAGATATTTATGTAACTTACAAAGTGATCACACCAATAAATCTAGTATCCATCTGACACCATATATAGTTATTATAATATTATTGACGATATTCCCTGTGCTGTACTTTACATCCCATGACTATTCTGTAACTACCAATTTGTACGTCTAAATCTCTTCACCATTTTCATCCAGTCCCCAAACACCCTCCCATCTAGCAACTGCCAAAATATTCTCTGATCTATGAGCCTGTTTCTGCTCTGTGTTAGTTTATTATTATTATTATTATTTAGATTCCACATATAAGTGAAATCATCTGGCATTTGTCTTTCTCTGTCTGATTTCTTTCACTCAGCACAATTCCCTGTATGTCCATCCATGTTGTTGAAGATGATAAGATTTCAATCTTTTTTATGGCTCAGTCATAGTCCATTGTATATACCCAACACTTCTTCTTTATCCATTCGTCTGTTGGTAGACACTTAGGTTGCTTCCATATCTTGGCTGTTGCAAATAATGCTGCAATAAACATATGGATGTATATGTTTTTTCCATGTAGTGTTTGGGGTTTCTTCGGATAAAAACCCAGAAGTGAAATTGCTGGGCCCTTCCTTGTCTCTTGTTATAGCCTTTATCTTAAACTCTATTTTGTCTGGTATAAATGTTGCTACTCCAGCTTTTTGGTTTTTTTTTATTTGTTTGTTTTCATTTTCATGAAATATCTTTTTCCATCTCTTTATTTTCAGTATGTATGTGTCTTTTGATTTGAGGGGAGTCTCTTGTAGCAGCATATGTAAGGGTATTGCTGTTATCCATTCAGCCACCATATATCTTTTGATTAGAGCATTGAATCCATTGCATTTCAAGTAATTATTGATAGGCATTTATTATTCATATTTTTGATCTTATATTTTCTTTTTCTTCTTAAAGAAGACCCTTTAACATTTCTTTTAATACTGGTTTGGTGGATATGAACTCCTTTAGCTTTTTTTTTTTTTTTTGGTCTGGGAAGTTCTTTATCTGTCTTTTAATTCTAAAGGATAGTTTTGCTTGGTAGAGTAATCTTGATTGTAGGTCCTTGCTTTTTCATCACTCTGAATATTTTATGCTAATCCTTTCTGGCCTGCAAAGTTTCTATTGAGAAATCAACTTACAACCTTATGGGACCTCCCTTGTAGGTAACTAACTGCTAAGAAAAAAAAAAAAAGAGTATATGGGGCTTCTGGGACAACTTCAAGCATATCAATGTTTGCATTAGAGGGGTGCCAGAAAGAGAAGAGAGCAAGAAATAGAAAATTTATTTGAAAAAAAATAATGCTGGAAACTTCCCTAACCCAGTTAAGGAAATAGACATGGAAGTCTAAGAAGCACAGAGACTCCCAAACAAGATGAACCCAAAGTCCTCTTTGAAAACAAAATCTCTACTAAACAAATGTATTGAGGGTTTTGAAGAGCTCACGATGTTTCCTATGCCAGGAAAATGCCTGGAATAGTACTTTCTCATGAACCATACCAAGTCTGTTATCCTAAAACTCTTTTAAACCTCAAGTGGACTGCCAGGTCCAGGAACCATGCCAGGAATCCCAGTTACACTTATGAGGCAATGATTATGGTGTTGAAATAAGAATAAGAAGACATATGTAGGTATTTGAAAATTACTTATGATTAAAGCCACCATATCTAGCTGAATTGGACTCTCAGTGGTAATCTCACAAGGTGCCTGCTAGTATTTGCTTAAAAGCCTAAAGGGCACTTAAATCTTTGGTAAACGCTGAGATTAAGAATAGCAGTGACCACATCCTTTCGTTCAGTTTGATGGCATGGAAACACCAGAATGGATGAACCTATCAGATCCAGAGCCTCTCTCCAGGATGGAGATCCAAGACTGAGAACAAAACAGTTCCTAGTTGACAAGTTTAAGCTATAGGTAATTTTAGGCAAAACCATAAAGCAGGGGTCCTCAAACTACGGCCCTTGGGCCACATGCGGCCCGCCGAAAACATTTATCCGGCCCGCCGGGTGTTTTTGCCGCCGCTGCCTGTCCTCCTTAGCAGCCGACTCGTCCCGGGCCCGCAGTGCACATGTGTGGAATGTCTGAGGGACAGTGAACTGACCCCCTGTTTAAAAAGTTTAAGGACCTCTGCCATAAAGTGATCAATTTGGAGTTTTTCTCCATACTTTCCCTTTTGGGGTTCAAGGCCCTTTTCTTCACTGGGGCTCTCAGACTCCTTGGTATTATTTCCACTAAGGTATTAGTGACTTTCTTGTTACCTCATCTCAATAGTAATTCGTATTTTTAGGGAAGGACTTTGGAAGGGCAATGCACAACCTTAAAGAAAGCCCTTAGGATGGATGTCATGGTACTATCACTTGGGTTGAGGACAGAATCTCAAATCAAGTCAGAACAACAGATAAACTTATGAAATGGTACTAGAGGACCTCCTCCCCTGGGTTATGTCATCATAGAGATGCGGGATGTTAGGTACCTAGCCCAGTGCCTGGCACTTAGAAAATGGTGGTTGTGGTTGTTAAGGATGGGAAGAAAGCCATCTCTGCACAGCTGAATTTCTTGATCTGAGAGGATCCAGCCCATAAAAGCCTTTGTCTTTCAAGGAAGGACAAACTTTTTTGCTTACACGGCAATGCAACCAAAAAAGGGCTCTTTTTCACATTGGAATTCTATAGCTATTTATACAACACCTATCTTTTGGCTAGGCTGGGTAAAGGATTAAGGGACAGGCGAGAAGCATAAGAAATGTCTTCTCTTATTAAAAACATGACCTTTTACAACCAACCAGTCAATGCTTGACATCTTTACTCACCCCTCTAAACATGCACATATAGCTCCTTGACAGGTATTGATGCTATTATGAACTTAGTGCAGAAGTGGTTTATATTTCACCTAATCAGAGTTGCCTCTCAAATTCTCTTTACAGTCGCGCCAAAAGACATGCAACTTACAGCTTCTCCTTCTGAGAGCGTCAAGGAAGGAGACACTGTCATTATCTCCTGCACATGCGGAAATGTTCCCCAAACCTGGATAATCCTGAAGAAGAAAGCCGAGTCAGGGGACACCGTGCTCAAGTCCATAGAAGGCGCATATACCATCCACAAGGCCCAGTTAGAGGACGCGGGAGTGTACGAATGTGAATCTAAAAATGAGCTTGGCTTGCAGTCCAGAAGTATCACCCTTGATGTGAAAGGTTAGAGTTTGGGTCTTGTTTTTCAGAAATGTTAATGATAGGTCTGAATTTTGGTGGATGGTACAGAATTTCTAGGATGAGATGAATGAGTTGGCCAAAACGGAGCTCCATGTTGACAGTGTGCATTTCTTAATGCTTCCGAAGATAATAATGCACAGCTGCTCCACCTATGGAGTCGGGCCAGGAAGTTGACATGAATCCTTGGTGAGTGCAGAGTTCCCATCTGCTTTTCTCAAGGTTCACAACTTGGCACTGCTCTCTGAGGTCTTGTGTCTCCTAAGTGTTTCAACGTATTTTCTAAACCCTGGGGGTTCCAAGAAAATTGGAGCTGACATGGCAGGAAGAGGAGGGTTCCAGCCAGATCTGATTCCTTCCTAACAGAAGAGAACTTGATTCTCTGAAAACTGCCCATTTTCTGGATCAATTCTTCTCAGGATAATAATCATAACAATCAGGAGTGGCCATCTTGATGCAGAACCACTTTTATGAATATCTATAGAATTACCTCCTTAAACGTCCCAGCCCCTTGTCCATTCTATTTTATTCTGATGGAGGGGTGCGGGGAGCGGGCAATGGTGTCAGCAGAGAAACTTCAGGGGCTATTTAATCTTTTAACCCCTCAATGACCACTCAACAGGAAGACTTGTTGGTCTCACTGGTGGGAGCAGAATAGGCCAGCCTTTGCTCATCCATCTCCCTCTCCTTTGTGTGCCACTGAGCTCCCAGCTGTGGACCTGAAGCCCTACTTGGAGTGAATGGGATTGCAAACAAAGGCAACTCTCCTAAGAGCCCTGGGCACTTGGCCATCAGAGTTAGCAACTACTTGTCAATGGAAAGGGAATGTGAAACTAGGTCAGATAACAGGTAAACTTTTACTCATCTGGCCCAAACTCTCAAGACTTCAGGCCTTACGTTCTGTTTTCTGTCTCCACAGTACCTCCTCGAAACACGAAACACGACAATATCAATACACCCATCTAGAAATGTTAAAGAAGGGGAAAATGTTACAATTACATGTAAAACCTTTAGTCATCCGCCTGCAGTGATTGCCCTGAAAGAGTTGGTCTGGTCAATGAAGTGACCATGTGTTCAAAGAATGGAACATTCACCCTGTACCGGGTCACTGAGGATGACACGGGGGTGTATGTGATCAGAGCTTCCAATGAGGTTGGGGATGAGTCTGAACGGACTGAGATCTCAGTTATGAGTAGGTTGACATGCATGCATTCCTCTTTCCTTCAACCCTCCATGCCTGAGGCCACCTTCAATTAAGCCTAGCCCCAGGGAATCAGACTCCTAACACTTTTGTAATTTGGTTAACAATACTCTTTAAAGACAAATCACAGCTTCTCTACTTTCTAAAACTATTTCTGTCTTATCTAATTGTTCTACAAAATTAGTAATTTAGGTATTCGTCATGTTCACTTAACGATGACAGCATGTTGGGCACTCAGGAATTCAGGCCCCAGGCTAAATATGGTTTAAAATAATGACACATCAATGGAGACAGAACCTGATATTTTTCCTGGGTATTTTGAACTACTTTCCCCCTGTATTTATCTGAGGTTTAAAATGAACTTTGTTTTGTTTTGGCTTGAATGTATTCCAGTGATAGAAATAGTTGGGAGCCCTTAGGATTTTCAGTGTTTATACAGCTAATAGGAAACTGTGTTGGAACGTTGCTCTGGGAAGCAACTCAGCAGCAAATCTGTGTTTTACTGCAGATGCCTGAGGGGGAAAACTGAAGGCAAAAGCTAATGTTTATTAAATTTAAGAGGAAACAATAGGAGCAGAAATACCACTGCCCAACATGCCATTGGCATTGATGCCTAACCACGATGATGATAATGACTTCCCATTAAAACCTGACCCTTCCACTTAGACGAGTTAGATCTGCTCTAGCAAGGGGAAGGAGGAAAAAGAGGCGATTATCATTATGCTTAGGGTGAAGGGTAAAAACCTTAACAATTTGAAAAATTGACTTCCCAGCCTGACCCTCTCGATTCTTTTCTACTTGGGTGACCTCCAGTGATCAGAATCCTCTAGTCCAGTGATGGCGAACCTTTTGAGCTTGGCGTGTCAGCATTTTGAAAAACCCTAACTTAACTCTGGTGCTGTGTCACATATAGAAATTTTTTTGATATTGGCAACCATAGCAAGAGTCAGTCTGGTGACATGCAGGGGACATGGCACTTCAGACAGAGGGGAGAGCATAAGTAAAAAGAGTAAAAACAGAGGAGAGGACAGCACCGTGATGGCGAACCTTTTGAGCTCGGCGTGTCAGCATTTTGAAAAACCCTAACTTAACTCTGGTGCTGTGTCACATATAGAAATTTTTTGATATTTGCAACCATAGTAAAACAAAGACTTATATTTTTGATATTTATTTTATATACTTAAATGCCATTTAACAAAGAAAAATCAACCAAAAAAATGAGTTCGCGTGTCACCTCTGACACGCGTGTCATAGGTTCACCATCACTGCTCTAGTCAGATCACTCATTCTTCTGGGACTAGACACACACATGCCACCTGAAGACACAGAACCCCTGTGCGGTCACATGGAGCAGTGCAGACGGGGGTCCAGGCGGCAGTGTCTCCAGCCAGGGCCTGCTGTCTGCTGCAGAGGTTCTTGTAAGGCTAAGATACCAAATAGGCTTGCGGCTGTCAGATCATTTTAGTAGATTAGAGAGAGGACTAATTTTAGTTTTTGTATGCTATTACCTTCTGTACCCAACTTGCAACTCCATGACAAAATGACAGGCTATAGAGAGAAAAAATGTATTACTACTAAAAAATATGTAGCCCTGGCCAGGTGGCTCAGTTGGTTGGAGCGTCATCCCGTACACCAAAAAGGGTTGCAGATTCGATTGGGGCGCATACGGGAGACAACCGATCGATGTTTCTCTCTCCATCTCCCTTTCTTTCTGTCTGTCTCTCCCTTCCTTCCTCTCTCTAAGATCAATATATATTGGCTGCCAACTACTCCAAGCAGTGAGCCTGGTACTTGCTCTTCAGTGATGGACCAAAAAAACAAAATAAGTAACTTACAATCTGCAGGAGGAAACCAAATTTAATAGTCATACAAAAAAATGTTTAATTACAAGGTGTGATAAGAGCCAGAAAGGGGAAGTATAATGGGTTATGAAAGCATATTAGGGCTCCTGATTTAGGTTGGGGGAGCTGTAGGTCAGAAATTGACTCTTTGAGGAAGTGACATTTATGCTCAAATACAATACTATCCCCAAACTTCAGTTTATCAAGAGATGATATAAATGGTGAAGAGGAAGAACATGTATATTAAGATGCCCTACTTGAGACATAGTTTTCCATATATCTCTGTACAGGCCATTGGCAAGGACTCTTTAGCTTCCTGTCTTACATATGGTGTGTGACTATATGATCACACTCCAGATGTTACACGGATTTCCTTGCACAACTAAGTCGTTAGTCACGTCAGTTTGTGGTGACCAGAGTCCTAATTCTTTGGTACATATTTACATTTCCCAAAGCAAACACGCCTCTCCAAGGCTTGCTCTCGCATGTGAGCCCTAAGAAGTGGTGTCCCGCCTTCCATTCTACAAGTGAGCCTGCCCCTGTTTGCCTCCACGTTTGTGGGAGCCGACAGCTATCACTGACCCGCCATGGCCATGGCCACTGTTCGTGTGACTCAGGGGAATATGCATGTGGGGCCCTAAGGGCCCTTCTCCCTGCTTTGCTTCTCTTCTCTTTAGAGAACGTGTTGTACGTGCTGTGAACATATGGAAATGTGACAGTGAAACAATCTCTTTGTGTACTGGACATTAATCGCTCCCATTTCGTTATTTTCCAGGAAGAGAAGGTAACAAGGACTACTTCTCCCCCGGGCTCCTCGTGCTGTACTGTGCGTCCTCCTTAATCATCCCCGCCATCGGGATGATCGTTTACTTTGCGCGAAAGGCCAACATGAAGGGGTCCTACAGTCTCGTAGAAGCACAGAAATCGAAAGTGTAGCTGGCATTGGAAATGCTCGGCCACAGACACTATTTATCAGCCTGGAGCCTTCATTCCACTCCACGGGGAAAGCAACAGGCTGAGTCCTGACTTCCGGACACGGTGGACTCTCAGAGGGTGACGGCTGCCCAAGCTTCTGGCTGTGACCTGAAACCCAGGGCAAACTTCCTGCCGGAAACACAGGCAGAGGCACGGAGGTGTGCGGCCTGGAGCAGGCCCTTGATGTGTATATACAGTGCCAGGAACTGTACATATGTCACATAAAATCATGCCTTAGCAAGACTGCTTGGAATAGCAACACCTGCAAGGGAGACCTCTAAAATAATTCAACAGTGTTGCCTGGACTGGTTGGTCTAACTTAATGCATCTTAGGAAAATTTAACATTAACATGGACTGGCAGCTGACCTATGTCATCTTTTTATACTTTTTTCCCTTCCTATAACGAAGTTGGATTCCTATCAAGTTCACGGACAACAACGTCATGTTTGTTAAAACGCCAGGGTTTTATGTTTTACAGGCAAATGGTGAACCAAGAGGGCGCAGGGTTGACTTTCAGGTACTAAAACTTCGACCTCTGGTGTAATGGTTGACTGGGTTTCTCTGGACGGTACTGACATGGTACGGTGATGTTTGATGTTGTTTGTTCATCCTCCTCTTGTGCAACGTCCCCAAGGTGACCTAACAATGCAACTTCTTTTGATCTTCTTTTGTAAATGTTTAGTCTTTTTGTATAGTAAAGTGATCATTTCTGGACTTGTAAGAGTTGTGTGTTTATTACCAATTGCCTCCTTGAGTCACATTTCTTCTTGAAATCCCAAGTTCCAAGGATGAGGAATTCAAACCCACAGGAAAAATAAGTAACACTCAACATATGGACCTCACACTGCTTTTATCAGCAGCACCAGGGGAACCTGGAAAAAATTCAGATTTCTTGGTGCCATCTTAACCCACTAAATTGGGATATCTGGTTTTGTGTCCTTGGAATCTGAAATTTAAAAAATTTA
Organism: Myotis brandtii; assembly: GCF_000412655.1. Classification (NCBI taxonomy): domain Eukaryota; kingdom Metazoa; phylum Chordata; class Mammalia; order Chiroptera; family Vespertilionidae; genus Myotis; species Myotis brandtii. The sequence continues at coordinate 1,506,116 of NW_005370105.1, read as the reverse complement.
AAATACAGCATACATGAAGGCATGAATCCAGAAACATGCATATACTGAAGGGCAATGACGAGTGCACACCATGCACATACCCTCAGACCTACAGCTAGAACATGAGTGTCCTTCAGAGCCTCTTAGATGCACTCCTCCCCACGACTCTCTCACTGAGCAGTGATCAATACCTTAAATTCTATATTAGCCATTCCCTGGCTTTCTTTGGAGATTTTATACCTGAAGAGCTAGCCCTAAGTAAAACATTATATAATTTTGCCAGAATTTGAATTTTATATAGATATAATCAAACGGTAAATTTGCCCGTGACTTTATTCTTTCACTCAAAATTATGCATTTGCATAATTTATCCATGTTGCTATATACTAGTATAGCTACAGGTCATTCACTTTTTGTTAGTTGTTAGTATTGATGACTCAATATGATAGCACACTATTATACGATTTTGCCACAATTTATTCATCCATTTTACTGTTGACGGATGTTTGTGCTGTTTCCAGTTATTTTCTGTTATGAGCAAAGCTCCTGTAAACATTATTTTACACTGTCCTGGCTAACAGTGACTGGGAAAACCAACCATGTACAAAAGACTACATACTACATGATCTCATTTACATATAGTTCAAAGCATGCAACAACAATGCATGGTGTTAAAGTCAGGATGCTAGGTACTTCCTGAGTGACAGTGACCGGAAGGGAGCACACTGGAGGTGGGGGGAGGGTTTGAGAGGCGGGGGAAAAGGTGTACCATCTTCCATTTTCCAAATTTGAATGCAATGCAGTTACAGTCAGAAGAGTTCTTTTCTAGTGTGTGCACCATGGCAAGTATGTCTTCCAACTGCAGCCAGGTAAAAATAGCACCCTACCTGAGCTTGACACTTGGAATTCTCAAAGGCCTATAAATATTCAGGGCTCCGAGGCCCAGCCCCCGGGGGGCGGCAGCAGCTCTGGCTTGCTGAGCATTTGAATGTTGGCTCAGAGAATAAAAAGGAGAGGAGAGTACTTGAACCACCTTTCACCACTAAGCCACCTCTGGGATTTCCAAATAAGGCTTTGGCGGAGGGAAGGTGACACGGGGAGCCTGCACCCCATCACTCCACACTCTTGGAGGCTGGCCGTCAGGGAGGACCTGGCCGTAACTGGCTGAAAATGCCTCACCAAAGTGAAAGGGGAGTTCAATCTCCAGGTGCGGTCACGATGTCACCAGCTACCCGGCCTCATCCCCGTGTCTCAGGCAAATGTCGACTTTATGCCTCAAGAATCGTTTGGTCACTCCCTTCCAATCTCGCCTGGTTTCCTTCTGTGGGGATCTGATCATACTTGAGCAGATTGGGAAGGATTTAAGGAAATCCTGGGAAGGAGACAAACATGGCAGTTTGTAAATTATTGAATCTGAGCAACTGGGTTCATTCGTTCATTTGCTCAGACATTTCAGCCGAGTGGCTCTGGAAGTTTGTGTCTCTGACATAATGAAATGATTCTACGATAGGCCTCTTCCAGGCTCACCCTTGCTAACCCGTCCCAGTCTGGCCCTTGTTTCCGCCACGCAAAGGGAACATGGACTTCCCAGGATTTGCCCGAATAACTGGAGTCCTGCTTTACCAAACTCTCCAGAAAGAGTAGAGAGACTTTAGGAGCTTTTACACTTTACCGGGAAGAGAGAGGAGAAACGTGACTAATACCAGACATGCTAGAGGGCTTTCTTTTCCCTGTTTCCTTGTGAAGAAATACTATGTTCTCAGGACCTTGGACTAGTGACGGCACAGGCTGCTTTTTCATCGATAAAGGAGGTGAGGGCAACGCTAATGGAGAGGTGTGTTCCAGGGACGGGGCAGGATCCCCCCAGAGAAGAGATCACATTCCAGTGACAACAATAAACCATAAACTGAAAACCACTAGTTCCTGACTAATCCTGGTGAATGGAGGAAGACTTCTCAACAGCACAGAATGGGGAGCTTGATGTGGATCTTGTTAAGATTCGACAGCTTTTAAAATATATATATATATTTTCTTATTGCTTTCAGAAAGGAAGAGGGAGAGAGAAACAGCAATGAGAATCATTGATCGGCTGCCTCCTGCACACCCTCTATTGGGGATTAAGCCTGCAATCTGGGCATGTGCCCTTGACCAGAATTGAACCCAGGACCCTTCAGTCCACAGGCCGAAGCTCTATCCACTGAGCCAAACCAGCTAGAGCAAGATTTGGCAGCTTTTAAAGTAAAAAAAGAGCAGTGATAACGAGAATTTGAAAGAGGAAAGAAAATTTATGCCAGGCTAAATTGGTTTTTGATTTCATGGTCTAAAAAGGAGGAGTGCGACGAGACGTGGTGAACACAAAACTTGGCAAGGGTTTGACGATGTTTCTTTAATCTTTTGGGGGCAGACGTGGACCAGTTAGAATAACCAATGAAATGATGACAGAATGTGTCCTGGGCGAATGGGTCCGTTACCTAGAGAATGGGGGTGGGGTGCGGGGGCATCTCATCAGTGGCAGAGGGCACGCTGTGTCTCAATCAGTTGTGCAGGGAAAGAAATGTGTTACTAATACTGAAAAGTCAACGGCAAGGACTGAAGGTTTTCCCTCTAATGATGTCTCGTGCACTAAGGGGCTGGGAGGGGCGTGGAGGTACAACTAGCAGGAGAGAACCGTGTCTGGCCCGCAAACACGACACATCCGATGCCCCCACGCAGGAGGTTGCATCTGTGCGTGGCTGCAGAGAACCTAGCGGGGGCTCTGGCCCTGGGTAGCCAGCGTGGCACTGGCTGCCCCACCTCCCCAACCTGGATCTGAGATGGGGCTGAAGCCGAAGCAGGAAGTAGCTAATGTATTGGTTCCAGCAAAAGTATTTTAAAAGATTCCAGTCTGCGTCATGGAGAAGCCTAGGCGAAAGTGAATATAAATAATATAAAACCCTGTTCCAGTCCAAAATGGCCAGGATATAATTGGGACATTGTTTTAAAATGCTGCCCGCTGTCCATTGTGACAGGGGCAGTAATTAAATAAAGCTGATTTAGAGGAAGCCAATCAGGCTGGACAGAGGGGCTAAGGAACTGAGATGTTGAGATTAGAAAGAAGGCTTCGGGATATGAGATCCGCCATCAAATATTTGAAAGCAACGATACAGCAGGGCAGAACAATGGAAAGAACACAGGGCTTTTAACTCAGATGGTGGGAGACCTCAGGGTTCCTTTCAAGCCTGGGATTCTAGGAAACGTGTATTATGGTTTTATAATAAATCAGGATCAGAATGCCCAGGGCCCACCCTTTTGGTATCAAAACCAAGGAGCAGAGTGGAGCCCGAGCTGCCGGGGCCTCTGCCAGCTGGGCTTCCTGTGGTAGTCATTCTAAGGAGGGCATCCAGGGGACACACCAGAGGCTTAGGTAACAAACAGGAAAGCTGGATAAATGTCATGATGACGAGAAGATAGACTCAAAAAAAAAGAAAAAGATGGCAGAAGCAACTGGAGAAGCCAAAAAAATCAGGATGCCACAATCAGTGGGACGAGGGTAGAAGGAAGGAAAATAATGAAGCCAGCGTTGGAGTGGGATGGCAGAGTGACAGCGAGAGACAGGTTAGGATGAGGATTACTACAGGTCAAAGCCTGTGACCACAACCTTTGGCGTACTGGATGACACTCCAACTGATGAAGCCACCCATTTTGTAATTGGACTAGAGGCCCAGTGCACAAAATTTGTGCACTTGGGGGGGCTGTCCCTCAGCCTGGCCTGCACTCTCTTGCAGTCCAGAAGCCCTCAGGGGATGTCCACCTGCCAGCTTAGGCCTGCTCCCCTTGGATGCTGTGCTTGCCAGCCAAGAGCCCAGCTTCTGGCTGAGCAGCACTCCCCCTGTGGGAGCGCACTGACCACCAGGGGGCAGCTCCTGTGTAGAGCTTCTCCCCCCCTGGTGGTCAGTGTGCGTCATAGCGACCGGTTGTGCTACCATTTGGTCAATTTGCATATTAGCCTTTTATTATATAGGATTGTTTGTCTTTTCTTGTTGAGTTGTAGGGATTTTTAAAATATATTCTGGATATTAAATCTTTATTAGACCACCCTGGCTGGGTAGCTTAGTTGGTTAGAGTGTCGTCCTGATAAACCAAGGTTGTGGGTTTGATCCTCAGTCGGGACACATATAAGAATCAACCAATGAATGCATAAATAAGTGGAACAACAAATCGATGTTTCTCTTTTTCCTTCTCTATCTAAAGTCAATAAATAAAAAAATTTAAAAACCCTATTAGATATATGATTTGAAAATATTTTCTCCCCTTCTGTAGTTTTTACTTCCTTGGTCATGTCCTTTGATAAACAAAAGTTTTCATTTTGATAAAGTGCAACTTATCTAGTTTTTCTTTGGTCATTTGTGTCTTTTGGTGTAATAGCTAAGAATCCATTGCCAAATCTAAGTTAATAAAGATGTACTTCCATGTTTTCTTCTAAGAGTTTTATAGTTTTAGCTCTTATACTTAGGTCACTGATCTACTGGTGTGAGGCAGGGGTTCAACCTCATTCTTTTACAGATGGTCGTTCAGTTGTCCCAGCACCATTTGGTGAAAAGTCTGTTGTTTCTCTATGGAATGAACTTGACACCCTTGTCAGAAATCAATTGGTCATAAATGTATTGATATTTTTCTGGACTCTCAATTCTATTTCATTGGTCTGTTAGTCTGTTCTTATGCCAGTACTACTCTGTAAGTTTTGAAGTTTGGAAAGTATAAAGCACCTGACTTTATTTTGTGTGTGTGACTATTTTGGCTTTTCAGGGCCCCTTGCAATTCTATTTGAATTTAAAAATCAGCTCCTCCATTTCAGCAAAATCTGCTGTTGAAATTTTGATAGGGATTGTGTTGAATCTGTTTTCATTTTTGACATTCAGGATAATTGCCTGGATATAGAATTGTTAGTGGCAGTTTTCCCCCTCTAGCACGTTAAAGATGTCATTCATTGTCTTCTATTTTATGAGTGTCTCAAGTTTCTTATTGTTTTTCACCAATATTTAGTATGTGTTTTATTCTTCTGCCTGCTTTGTTTTTAATCTTTAGTTTTCAGCAGCTGGACTATGACATGCTTAGGTATAGTTTTTTGTTGTTGTTGTTGTTCTTTTTATTCTGTTTGGGGTTTGCAAATTTTTTTATTACTTGTTTCTTCCAATAAGTCATTTAATACCTGTGCTCTTTTTAATTTTGGTTTCTTTGTATGCTTCAGTTTACATGATTGCTAGTCTCCTGTCTTCAAATTCACTGATCCTGTCTTCTGTTGCATTTACTCTATTGTTAATACCTTCCAGAATTTCTGATTTTAGATATTGTGTTATTTCTAAGATTTCCAGTGTTCACATACATGCAGTTTCTATATCTCTTCTGAAATTATCCATTTCTTCATCACTATATTCACCTTTTTCTATAGACTCTAAACTTATTTATTATAGCTATTTGAATTAGCTTTTCAATTGATTCCAACATCTAGGTCATTTCCATTGATTGAGTTTTCTCTTTCTTGATTTTTTGGTACATCCATTACTTTTGCTTGTTTATTGACATTGTGAATAATACAATGTAAAGATTCTGAGTTCTGTTATCTTCCTCTGAAGAATGTTCTGTTTGTTCTACCAGGCAGTTAATCACTTAAAGTCAGAGATGACTGACTGTACACTTTTTTTGGAGGGAGAATGTATTTCAGTTTTGCCTTTAGTCTTAGAATGAATCCCTTTGAAATGTAGTCTTCTTCCTAAGGCATGGACCCTCTGAGGTATCAATAAGAGCCAAGATAGGCTACTAGTATATTTTAATTTAGTGGGACTTGATCTCCAAATGCTGTTTAGAAGAGCAACAATAAAAATCTCTCTTCAGTTCTCAAAGAGAGACTTTGCTATTATTAGAGTATTACTGATGTAGGTACAGTCAGAATTTAGCCAACATTTTGAGTTAATTTTATGAGTGGATTTTATGGTTTCCCCTACCTGTGCTTCCCTTTCCCCTGGCATTTCCCCTCAATTATTTTATTTATTTTATTTTTTCAGCTTTATTAAGTATAATTGACAAATAAAAATTATATATATTTAAGGTGTACAACATGAGTTCTAATGTGCATATACATTGTAAAATAATTACCGCTATCCAGGTAATTAACATGTCCTTTACCTCACATAGTTACCTTGTGTGTATTCTGTGTGTGTGTGTGCGTGTGTGGTTAGAATACTTAAGATCTACTCTCTTAGAAAATTTCAAGTATACAATATATTTTACACTCTAAATTCCTAAACAGTATTGGGGAAACATCTTGAAGAACCAATTCACTTAATCTAAGAAATAACCATGTGAATTCCGTTTTGTTTTCTGTAGAGAATGCTAAATTCAAGCAGAACTTCCACGAACTTCTTACTTGGCTCTTTGCCCTTTAAATAAAAGTTTATAGGGATGTTTTTACTTCTTCTGTTCACAGTGAACTTCTTGTTTTCAGAAGTGCTGAATTCATCCTGACGTCTGCCCGCTGAGCATTACTAGATTAACTGCCTAACCAGTGGATTTATTACAAGACTCCTAGATTTTGTTAAATAGGGTTTATCCAGTCTGCTCAGGGTGAAAGTTTCCCATGAGAATCTGTAATCAATTTATCAAAATGTGAATAATTTTATAACCCTTTCTTAAGGGAGATATTTTACTTCATTTACATAGTTTTGATTTTAATTTATAATTTTGAAACTTCCTCAGGGCGTGAGTTACTTTTTAATCTATATACTTGTTAATATACACATTTGTGTTAGTTAACATTATATAGGTAAGCACCAGATATTTTATAATAGGGTGATAGTATTCTGAATATAAGTGCCTAATTCACTCTAACTTTGGGGGTAAAAATGTTGTTTTATAAGTAAACTTTAAAGTACTATGGATGGATATTCTTTTTTTAATGTGTGTAATTAGACTTACAAATTGTCACTCCAAGATTTTTCAATAGGTGTACATGTTAAATATATGTGATGTAGTCTGACTCTTAAGGTTTCAAATCACAATGCCTTTGTGTTAAACATCCTTTGGAGTCAGATGCCTTGAGATCAGATCCTACTTCTGATCTGTCACTGGTATGTTGTCTATACCTGGCATATTATCTCTGCTCATAGTTTTTAACTACAAAGGATTTTATTTCTGATAAGAGTAATACATACCACTGTGGATAATTTTGGAAAAAATAACAATGGATGAAAAAACAATAACAACAGATGAAGAATGAATGAAATCTTCAACCCCCAAGTCAATAGAATTAGCCACTGTTTAATTATCAACCAATGCATCTTTATGTTGATGTTAAAATAATTTGATATCTTGAATTTTCACTAAACATTCATACGTATTTTCTTATGTTAGTAAATGAAGTTCTGAAAAAATATTTTTAAGGGTTACATAATATTCCATGGCATGTAGGCCCCATAATATATCTGTATTGTCTCCTAATGTTTGATACTTAGATTGTTCCTAAATTTTAGACATTCTACTTAATATTTAAATAATATTTTATGCATAAATTTGTCAATAATTAATATTATTCATTTAGAAGAGATTAATAAACTAGAAGTACTGGGAAAGTGTCTTGATACATATTGCCAAGCTGTTTTGTCAGATCAGCTCCACTAAATTATAATTCTACCAAGATGAGAGGGCTCACGCCATCACATTGCCACGAGGACGGTACCTAAACATTCTCTTTGGTAAATGTTATGGACAACAGTGATGTCTCATTGTTGCTTTATTTTGATTTATGTGTTTATAAAGTTAAACATACTTTTACTTTATTATTTACTTTTCTTTATAAATGGTATTGGTCTTTTGCCCATTTAGCTGCTACAAACTTTTTTCCTATGAGTTTTATAAGAGCTCTTTTTACATTTTTCTGCAAATATACTTTCTGATAATTTTTAGAATGTGTAGAGTATTACTCCCTTTAGTAAAATAAAATGCTATACGGCAGTGGGTGTAGTTGTTACTGGAAGAATTAGTTTTTAGTACTATTGAATGGAAAATTCCTAATTAAGAACCTGAGTTATAAGTAAGCTAGGTTACTTTTAAATTGGTTAGCTAAAGCCACAGCCATCTCTTTCTTTTCCCATGGAGGTGTGAGGAGCCCAATTTGAAAAAGTTTGAAAATGAAAGAAAAGCTACTTCCTTGGTTCTGCAAAATTTTGTGAAATGCGAATTCCAAAGTGAAACTCATGCCTCACCAATTGAGGCAGTTAAGACTATATTCTGAGAGTCTTAAAGACCCGAATGGTTCATACAATGCAGTCTCTGAGAATTAGCATCTTATTTTGAATATGTATATGGTGTGTGTGTGTGTGTGTGTGTGTGTGTTTGGCTGAATGCTTAGCATACATTCATGAGAGTAAACAGGTGTCTGAGTCACACTGGTGAGGACAATCTTGAAGAGGCTAAACTCTGAGTGCTACCTATTCTCATTCTACCTGGTTTGTGTGGGACTTTGTGTCAACAGCTGTCACGGACTGTCCTGCTAAGGCCTCCCGGGAATAACACTTTGTGTTCCCTTAAAAAATAAAATTCCATAGTGGCAGTTAGAAGGTAGTATTTTTAAGGGAGCTAAACTAGAAAGCTAAGGGGGACTGAGTCTTGCCCATGAATGGAGTCCCTGTGAAAGTTTCAACTCCTTGATATTCCCCACCCCCCAAACCCTAGGGAAAGTCATATTCAGCACAGCATTCTGCATTCTCTTAAATTTCCCGTCAATAAAATCTACAAGCTCGGGGTGATCCTGAGCGGGGCATGGAGATGGGGTGTGAAGGGAATGCAGATCACCACCCACTAGACCTTGGGTGGCTCGTGTGCGGACAGTAGCCTCCTGCTGCAGGTCATCTCAGGGCTTCAGAGGGTGATGGGGAGCTGCGTGCATGTGGTCCAAGGAGGAACACAGGCCTAAGACACTCTGCTGACGATGCATTTCTCTAGGAAAACCTTCATGAAGGAAAATCGCTTCCCCTGCATATGCTGGTGAGAGGTCACCCTTTAGGGATGGGAGAGGAGTGTGGGGCTGGGGGAGATACTTGGGGTGCACATGTTTATATGTGCCTAGACAAAGCCCCGAAATGTGTACGGAACTGTTAATAAACTTAACAGAGTCAGAAGTAGATCATGGTGGGGGAGGGAAGTCACGGTCACTTTTCCATATACAGTCTATCACTTGGGGTTTTTTTTTGTTTTGTTTTTGTTTGTTTATTTGCTTTTCTACAATGAGCATTTACTGCTTTGGCAATTCAGAAGTACACAATACATTTAAAAATATGTTTACCCCAGCTTTTGTTGTCTTTTAAAACTTGCTTTTTATTTACAGAAGTCTTTAATGTGGTCTTTTTATTTTTCCTTGTGATTTCTTGCATTGCATGTAGCTTCCTCTGACCACAACTGGATTATTAGTGTTTACTTATATTCCGTGGCTATCTCTCTGCTCTCCAAAGAATTAAACCTTGCAGTAAAGGGCCATCTGGGGTCTGTCAGACACGGTATTTAAAAGCCCCGTCACAGGGCAGGACAAACGAGAACGGTTTAAGAAATGGCCGTTTCTGATTAAAGTTGATGGCTCTGGGCTGTGCTCCAGGGACTGTGAGGAGCCAGAGCTGCCCATGGAAGGTCTTGTTCTAAGGGCGGCCTGACCCAGTCCTCTGTCCCACACGCTAGGCTAGACCCTCCCCGGGAGAAGTCCCCTCGCTGCCTAAGCTGCACCTAGAAAGTGGGAACTCAGGGCACCCAGGTCTGCAGGCAGTTGCCCCTTAGTCTCCCCACAGCTCACACGGTTCATTATCTGGAGCAGAGATCAGAGTGGAGGAGGAGCTGAGCTCGGGAGCCAGCGCCCGGACGCAGAGAACTGCTCTGCCTGCACGCTCTGCTCTGTAGCGCGGCCTCCACTTCTCCACCACGCATGTCATTGCAGGGTTCCTGAGACGCCCCAGATCCGGGTCACACGTTCTCCTGCTGCTGTTCTAACCCCCGTCCTGTTCTCTTGCCTTTCTTCCTTTCCCATGGGTTCCTTTCCATTCTTCTTTCCTTTTTAAAATTTGGCATCCTCCCTTCTCTCCTCCGACCCTCCAACCCCAAAAGCGCAAGTGCCACCTGCTGCTGTGGTTTCGTTCAGTCCTGGATGCGGTGCCAGGGATAAGCGGAAGCAGCCAGTGCCCATTTACAATCCCTCTGCCTCTCAAAGGCCCGGCAGGACCGGCCAAGTTACCAGTTCTCACCCTTTAGGCCAAGTAGCAGGCATAGGCGGGAAGTACTCCCCCTCTGTGAGCTGCAGGGAGAGAAGATGCATTTATGAGCCCTGTATGGGCAACATTCCCAGAGACACGTCGGGAGGAATTCTGTTCTTCTAGCCACACGTGGACGCATGTGGTCTCATGGGCTCCCACGGGGTTCGATGCAAGATGAAGGAGGAGGAGAAGAGGAAGGAGGGGGGTGGAGGGGGAAAATGTTAAACACCATTTTGGGTCCAATCCCTCATTTTAAAGCGATGAAAATGGAAATCCGGAAAACGAAAGGTTCCCAAATCTCACAGCTGGGTCTCTCGGGGCCTATAGTGGAGGCATGGGGACCCCTGTCTTACTCTTCGTATAAAACCTTTTTCCGAACAGGCAGCTTTGAGGACCCAAACATACAGTAAGATCTCACGGGAACTTTTATCAGACAACAAAAGACACTAGCCGGGCTGTTCATCTTGTTGACTCTATAAAAAAACCAACAACACTGAAAAGCGCAACATCTCATCTCCTGAGTCTGCTCGGCCCGGAACCGGCAGGGGCTCCAGGCTTGTAGGTGTCGTAAGGCTGGTGAGTCAGCACAGTTTGGGGGGAAATGTTCACAAGCTGAACTGATTGAACCTCCCAAATCACGCCTGCTGCCCACCACTGTGAGTGCAGGAACAAGGGCCGTAAACACAATAAACCGCGGCGGCTGTCAGGATTGCAGCAATACCCTTCCCCATGTCCCGGCCGTGTGTGGGAGCGCAGAGCCAGCTATCCACTCGGGCGGCTGTCAGGATTGCAGCAATACCCTTCCCCATGTCCTGGCCGCGTGTGGGAGCGCAGAGCCAGCTATCCACTCGGCTTCATTAGCCACGTGCAGGCAGACTGCTGACTGCCAGCTGCTCGGCTGTGCAAGCCGCGCCAGATGTGCTCTGTCACTGGGTGGGAGCGTGTAAACAGAGGCGGTGATGCGTGATCAGAACGGGCGATCTCGGGGAAATATTGACAATCGCAGGTTCTGAGCCCCTGGAAAGAGCGGCTGGGAGTTGATCTCAGGCTGCAACTGCAGCGGCGCAGTGGAGGCAGCTTCCGGGATCGGGGTTTACTGGGCCTTTCTGGATGGGAAAGAGGATATTCTAGGAATGTGTCCAAAGTAAAGTACCGAAGACACGGGTGGTTCTCTCATTCTTGCCGCCCGTTTCTTTTTCTGAGCAGAGTTGTGTTGATGTAAATGAATATTCATGCGCCAGGGAAAAGTGCTCGGTTAACCCGGAGCTAGGAAGCTTGATCCATCAGAACCCTGCGAGGGACCGAGCCAGCTGTCTGGATTTGCTGGGAAGGGGGACACTGTCCACAGTGCGGGGCCTGCGCCCAGGGCTGAGGGGACAGCACAGACGGCAGCGGCGCTCAGCGCCTTAGCAAACTGCCCTGGAGACAGCGGGAGGGGACAGCTGCCCGGAACAGCAGGGCGCTTTCGCAGGCATTTGTGAACCCTGCTTAGTTTCCGTGGAACCCCTGCTGAACTGTTATCGGAGCACACGTTCCTGGGATTGGCCCCTGTGTCTATCTCTTCTGATCAAAACACTGCTTGGGCCTGGCAGTCCATATTCTACGGGGAAATACTTTCTCCTTTCATTGCGCAGACATTTCTGAGCACTTGCTATGTACCACGGCCTATACACGTTACAGGAAATACAGCGAGGCATGAGCTGTCACAGGCCCCACTCCCCACTACGCAGAAAAGACATGTTTTACACAATGACGTTCCTGCTATCAATGGGAACGAGTCCCTTAGAGACCGATGACCTTTGCGGGGCAGCTGGGAAGGGCTGTACCAGAGAGCTGACACTTGAACTGGTTTTGGAAAATAAGTCCCAGTTTTCTCGATAGAAAAGTCAAAGGGAAGGCGCTCCAGCCGGTTCCAAACCACAGGCCCGAAACGTCAGGAAGAGGGGTGTGCTGGGCGCACCTGCCAGGTGGCCGGGCGAGGGGGGAGTCGGGGCAGGAAAGGGGACTGGAAGGAAGCGGGAGAGGAAGATCGAGAAGGAAGCTGAGGCTGGATTTCAGCGTCTGGTGTGTCAGGCTACCGTGCTTGACTCGGTCCCCCCAGCGGAAGCAGGAAGCCAACAGGCATTTTTAAGGATGAAGGAAACCTGACCAGATTGATCTCGTAGGAGGCAGATTCAGACTATGGTGGAGACTGAGGGCTGCCTCTAAGCTGATAGTGATGAGACTAGAGAAAGCGCTGGACGAGGGCAAGGCAGGATGACGTACCTACAGGAAGAGATGCATTTGGGAATCTCGCTACGGAAAACCCGGGGAGGGGGGGGTACTGAGCATGAACAAGAGCAGCAGCTTTCACCCTGTGGAGGATACAACCTTCTGCCTCTGGACCCCTCATCTATAGGCTCCATATTGCAAACAGTTCCACAGCATCTGAGCTTCTCCAGCTGCCTGCTTACATCTCATGGGTCCAATTAAGTCAGGAGACACCATCACCTGCAGGGAAAGATGAAGGGGTGCCCGCCTGATACCAACAGAAATGTCCTCCACAGGTCCCTCCACAGGCCACAATCTCAGCCTCAGGCACACGTGGAGTCGTGAGAGGAAAGACCGAAAGATGAACTAAGAGAGGACCAGGAGTGGATGCAAGAGCGGCTCTGATCAAAGGGAGGAGGGATGAAGACACCGGCCCTTTAACGTGTGGGCTTGCTGTGGTAAATATGTAAGTCAAAGGACATAGAGCACCTACCACAATGCCTTGCACATAAGAATAAATTGTCAACATCACCCATTCACAGAGATGGCAACACCTGTCCCACAGCGTTTTAAGGATTCTTTGGGGAAATGCATTTAAGTCCATAGCACAATATACTTGGAAAAATAAGTGCATTTTCCCACCCACAGGCTTGAGCGTTTGAGGGTAAAGATGTATCTTACAGGATGCCCGTCCCCACCACTGTGCCAAGTGTGATGAGGAGCTAAATTTGGAAATTGCAGGGACATGTTTTAGCCACTTTATTTTTGGGCCTTTCTACTAGTATGTTATCTTGTGCTTGGCATACCAGGAAGCTAGCTGAGAAGCAGGCTGTTGACGGCACACTTAGTGCTGACCTACGCCATTGTCAAAGGAATCCCCATATGCGTTTGAGTCAAGTGGTGACTGTGAAATGGGAGGCAAGACGGCCCACAATCTCCGTGGTCAGATACACACTGTCCCCCAGGTATTCCCCTCCTCCTATTTCACCCAACCAGTAACATATAACTTTCTTCTCCGTGAGTACAGACATCAGGGAAGGGAAGTAAGAATGACCTGGAGTAGCAACCAACCCCCAAAGCTCAATAGCTTACAAAAAACAAAGATGTATTCCTGGCTGATGTTTCATAACCATTTGAATGCAGTGGAGTCAGGGTGGGGGCATTCAGTTTATCCTGGTCGCAGAGGGACCCAGGTTGACAAAACACCTATGATCTTTATCTCAACACTAGAGGCCCGATGCACAAAATTCGTGCAAGGGGCTCGGCCCTCGCAGCTGCGGCGGCTTGCCTTGGCTTTGTCCAGAAGGTCATCTGGAAGGATGTCCAGTCTAATTAGCATATTAGGCTTTTATTATTATAGATTATCAGGCACCATGCAGAGGGAAAGAGAAAGGCCTGGAGGGGTTCACCATGAAAACTAAGTGTTCTAACCCGAAGTATCACTTTACTCATAACTCATTGGTCAGAACTGGCCACATGATTCCCTTCCTAGCAATGAATGGCCTTGACCGAGGAAGCCTACAGTCAAGCCAGGATGGGGTAGAACAGAAACATATGGCCAGTAGTGGGCCAACTCCCACTATCATTGAGCTTGAATTGGATTCATTGCCTGGGAATAATGAACTAAGTATGGCTACTCAGAAGAATCTGTAGCTTAAACTACTTTGCATGCTTCTATGTTTCTTCCAAATGGACTTTTGAAAGCACAAAAGCAAGTCTACCTGCTGTACCAACTGGACTGAGGATTGGAGTGATGAGCAACAGAGGGCTGGCCTGCACCAGCTCGCCTCTGACACAGATATTCTAAAAATGAAATATGCCTTCCTAAAATGAAACTTTTATAAAGGTCAATGACTTCAACTTTGGTCTCATGAATACTCAGGCCTAATCAAAATGAGCTGGTCATGCCGACGACGGATTGATGACTGATTTCAACTTGGAACATTTCCATGTTAGTGAGCAAGACTCAGCTACCGTTTATTCAGTGAATCAGGCTAAAAATTAGCCTTTCATAGGGAAGATTGAAATAAATGCCTCTAACATCTGACTAGCAAATGGAAAGCAAAACCTGTGAGTGTAAGCCCAGCATCACAGCTTGGTCCTGTAATGGTTTCTACAGGAGACTTGGTCATCTCCCAATGCGTGTTGTTGCTTCCAAGTGGCTTACTGGTCTCTTCAAGGGATGGGGCTGTGTATGGGGCTCGGTTGCTGGCAGGTGGGACATCTGCTAGCAGCACGACTAGATCAGCGGTGAATGGAGCCCACATGAGCCCTGCACGGACGCCTTCTTCACTGTCCACGTCCAGCCCATGGTGCTGGCTCAGGAGTGGCTGATGACAGAGCTGGCTGATGGCAACGTGCCGAGTCATCCTGTCTCCTTGGTTGTTCAGTGCCTCTTCCAGGATCGGCGGTCTCTCTTGGGTGATCTTCACGTTTCATAACCACTCCCTTAGGTCATCCACATGCCTCTTCTTCAGACTTCCTTATCTCTGATCTCCAAGTGTTTCTTTCTCCAGGCTCTTAAATAGGTAGCTGAGCTACTCACCATCACCCCTTAGTCTATGTCTATTCCCTCTTGGGGCCACTTCTTCTACCCAAAGAAAATATGCACTTCACAAAGCTCTGCCCCTGGAGAGAATCTCCCCTCACAGCTGAATGTTAGGGCCACCCCTCAACCGGACCCCACATTGAGCCAACCTATCTGTAAACCATGCCCGATTTTCCTTCTTCTCCACCAGCTCATCATCAATGGAGCATCCCCCGCCCAACCCTGCCTCAACCCCCAACCCCCTGGCTGCAGGGATAAGGTAGAGATGAGGCCCCAGGCAGCTGTACTGGATGGTAAGTGGGTCTGGACCCCTCCTCATGTAGCTGCCTTGGGTCCTCTAGCCCATGTTCATGTCTGCTTCCGGACATTCCGTTTCCATCTTACAGTGCATTGTAGCTGGGCCCACTTGATCTTAGGACTCGGTGGGTCTGACAAAATTCAACACAGGAGGAGTGGCTGTGGCCCCCTGGTCCCTTGCTGCCTCGCGGTCAGACCCTCTGTCTCGGATCCTCTGTGCCTGGTGCCATGGCCGAGGCTGTTTTGGGCATGCTGGGTGATTCTCCCTCCAGGCTCACTCGCTCCAGCCTAGGGCTCTATGCGAAGAGTCTCCTGGCTTCAGAGGAACAACCTATCCAAATAGCCTGAAGGGATACAGTACAAACTTCACTTTCTGACCAAAAGAAGCACCTAGATGGTGAGCTTTTTTATTAGATGGATAAAACAGGGGCCTCATATTTCATACCTGCACAGGAGCCGGTCACTTTAGGAGTATTTCAATGCTTGTATGTTCTCAGTTCACACTGAATTTTAACTTTTGCACAATTAAACTCATTTTACATAGATGTCTAATATTGAGTCTTATTTCTTCCAATCTGCCTTTTCCAATCCTGTCACCTACCACCAAGGCCGCCAATAGCACCATTACATGTAGTTGCTAAAACAGGTCTGAAAGTATGGCGTTATCCTGATTTTTATGCTTCACTAGTTAGAAATGAGTTCATCGTTTTGTATTTAAGATAGAAACTGTCATGATAATTTGATGTTACTGGTTAGGTAGGATTTTTTTTCTTTCCATATGTATATGGTAAGATGGTTGCCATAACGACAGAACCATGGATTTTTAACAGATTGCTGATGCTTATGAAAAGCACCTACAGGGCAAACTTGCAGAAAAGAGCTCACAGGTTCGATTGTTTCAGTTGTGGGTTATTTGTGGGAGCTCAGGCTGTGGCTGTGGTCCAGAAACCTGCAGGCGGTCAGCGGTCTGCCAGTGAGGGCTGAACGCCCACAGCCCTACGCTAGGCTTATACTTCCTGAGTTACTTTGTACATGTTGATGGAATTCCAGTGATCTGTTACCGACTGGTTCCTGCTGGGGGGGCAGGGGTAGGCAGGATCTCCCCAAGTGCCCTCTGAGGATTCTAACAGGATAAATGGGGAGAGGGATTCTGTTATAAATAGGCTACAAAAAAAAGATGATTCTTCTAGAAAAGTAGGGACACAAAAACACTGGAAAATCCCAGCATAAAAGGGAGTTTCTTGTTTTATGATGACTGAGATTCTCTTATGTGCTGACCTCCCCATGCATAGGTTAGAGCAGCCGTGGGCAAACTACGGCCTGAAATGAATAAAACTAAAAAAAAAAAAAAGACTGTACCCTTTTATGTAATGATGTTTACTTTGAATTTATATTAGTTCACACAAACACTCCATCCATGCTTTTGTTCCGGCCCTCCGGTCCAGTTTAAGAACCCATTGTGGCCCTCGAGTCAAAAAGTTTGCCCACCCCTGGGTTAGAACATGAAAATACGTGTAGAATTTGTATGTTTGAAGAAAACATGATCTCTTCAAGGAACTTGGGTGTTGAGCACTAATGTAGCAGCAAGACCACATTGATAAGGCAGGCTCCCTGATTTCTCAAGAGACTACTTCATGTCCTTCTACTAGTATGTCCTTCACAGTCATGTCTCCCTTTTTCCATCCGTTGCTGATAATAGTTGTATGGACTTACTGGATGTTGTAAAGTGTGTTAGGTAATTAGGTATCTTACTGTGGTCAGTAATATCAGGGTTCTTAAATGTCATTAGGTAATCAAGTGCCTCTGTAAAATATTCCAAGGACATCAAAATTTTGTTGTTCACTTCCTGTAGCAAAACTAAGACATCTTTATTTTGAATCTTCTATAGTGGCTGATGGACAAGGAAAAGGAGGAGGAGGAGGAGGAGAATAAAAAGTTTTAGAACACTAAAATTTGTTAAATTTTTTCCTGTGATATCCAAGTAAGGAGACATTCCTTAATTTTTATATCATATTCTAAGATAAAATGGCTATAATACCTAACATAGCTGGGCGCATAACAGATGCTCAAGACATACCTTTTAGGCAACTTATGGCTGAGTAATTCACCAATAGTTAACAACGCTTAAAGAGTTCCCAGTCCCAGTCTTTTCCGCAGAACTTGGAGCACTGGGAAAGGCATCTTTACTTTCGTTAGAATCTCTGCAGACTGGTCAGCACGGGAATGCAATGCATGTAGAGAACACAGGGTTTAAGCAGGGGAATGGCATGATCAGATCTATACTTGAGAAAGGAATGTAGAGAATGGACTGGCAAGGGGGCCAGAGGCAAGGCCACCAGATAAGAGCCTGGTCTGGGAAAAAAGGGTCCCCGCTAAAGGGGGGCAGTGACACTGCACAGGAGCAAATGGACGCAGGGAAAATGAGAGGGTGAGGGGGGACAAAGGGAACCGCCCGATAAGCGAAGTCAGCCACAGCCTCCGCCCTCGCTCGCTGAGGCACCAAGGTGAAGAGCAGCACCATCCACCAGGATGGGGAAGACAAAGGCAGGTGCTCCGGGAAGTACACGTTGGAGGCATTTGCATGGTGACTGTGAGAACAAAGACAGTAGACACGCCCAGCACTTTCGGGCTACACACAGGCGGGCATTGAAGGGAGCAGAGAGAACTGCGAAAGATAAAACTTTGAACTTAACAATAAGATGCGGAAAAGGCTTTTACCATGTTAGGTAAAAGGCTGAACACTAACTTACTATGATTTCTCATATTAAAGATGTGACTCAATGCCACTCGTGATACGCACGTGTTCAGATTACCTAATAATAACTAAACTAAAAAATGACACTGCCACTCGTGATACGCACGTGTTCAGATTACCTAATAACTAAACTAAAAAATGACACAGTAACTAGGCCTGGTCCTGACACAACATAGCTCATTCCCCAGTGAAGGCTCTGGTTTGGTTGTATTTGGGCGGACGAAAGGTCCACTCCTAAAGGACTGGCAGTGGGAGGCCACAGGTCAGACCTCAGACTGTCTGGGAAGAACTTTTAAGTGTAATTGTTGGGTCTTTGCTCCAATTAAACCAGAATCACATGGGTGGGGCCTACGGGGCAGAATCCATTGCTAACTCCTCAGGAGCAGCCAACGTTAGGCCCCTGCTACATAGTCCTTCTGTGTCAATTTTGGGTAAAAATTCAATCACTTTTTAAAAAATCTTTATTGTTGAAAGTATTACATAGGTCCCTTCCCCCCACTGGCCTCCTCCAGCCCCCACACCTAGAGAAAAGGCAGTCATGTTGAGGGTCCCTGATTGGAGTCAGTGGTTTGCCTTTTGGGGAAAGTGCTACAAGCTCCATCTAACGTGCCTGGTTTCACGATTTGAAGACAGAGATTCCCGCGGGCCCTCTGACAAACACGGTTCATGGGGAGAGTCAGTCTATCTGCAGACAAGTTCAGTCCAGTTGAGATGGGTCTCCACCGCGACCTGCCAATAGGCTGGATTTGCATGGAAGTCACCTGCACGCTGGCCGATACGCAAACGACGCTGTGGGCTTTCTTCCCCGCCTTGACGTTATTTATGCCCTCATAAACATTTGCCATGGGGATCTGTTTCCTCTCATTTTTCATGACACACATTTCCCCTTACGTTTGGAAAAAATAATTGTCCTCAATCTTTATCCATTATGTACTATCTATTTCCTTTTAGACACTTCTTCCCCCTGATAGCCTTTCACTTGCCTTCCTTCTCAACTGATATGGAGGTTTTCTTTCTAGATTTTGCCTCAAAAACATCCCACGGGTCAGAGTTAAGCATCTGTCTTACGTCTGATGCAATGAATGGGGAAGTTATTTCTGTCCCGGCGGTGCAGGCCGAGGAATCCGTCTGCGCTTCAGCAGCGTATAGAGTCTTGGTCCAATAAAGAATAAAGCACTCGAGGCTCAAGAAGGAAGCTCTTTCTCCCCAGATTAGCAGCTCCCAGCCTCTGATGGATGACACTGACAATAGGTCCAGTTGGAGTGCCTGTCACTAATTCAGGGGCGGCATTGTGATGCAAAGAGCATGGGCTGGGAGCTGTGGGATCTGATTCAATCCAGTCTGCTGCTTGCAGACCTGGGGCAAATGCCTGACCTTTCTGGGTGCCGCCGTTTGAAAGACGGAATGGGAACAGCTCTGCAGGGGAAGGCAGAAGGTCTGAGTTTAAGCTACATCTCATCTTCTTGCAGGCTGTGTGACGTAGATCAAGTTACTTAACCTCTCTGATCTGGTGAGGATAATACCAATCTTACCTATTGGATTGTTGGGGGGTGGATAATGAAGAATGGAGTAGGAACTCAGTAATTATTTGGGGTTGTTTTAAAGCATATAACCTTGTAGCAAACTTGGAATAATAAAAAGAACAGTACTGGAGCCAAGAACTGTTATAGCTGTGTGACTCCTGGTGAATTAATTAACTTCTCTGAAGCTGTGTCCTCTGCCATGAGGACTAAGTAAAAGCATTATGTATAGAGACCATTTCCCCTGGTGTCATTGGTACTATAGGGGGATAAATGAGGGCGAATTAAGAGTATATTTTGCCAGCTTTTGCCCCTTCCTGCTTGCTCCTTCCAGCATCCACCCTTCATGGCGGCTAAGACGCTGTCTGCCCCCCAGCCCCACACACATCTCTGAGCCCACTGCAGTGAGGCAAGGATCACTGCGTTGTAAGTGACGTTTGCTGTGGCGACGCAGCCTCTCCTGACTAGACCCCATTCTTCTGCCTACAACCTTTCTACAGGGACAGTGCATTTGTCCAAGTGCTAATGAATAGATCAGTTATGGGACATCAGCAGATGCCCTGTGACTTCTGCAGTATCTGCTACCCCCACCAGGGGGCTCTAGGCACCTGCCGGGCTTGGCTCCCTCAAGGTGCTAGGACTATTTGCTGGATCGCGGTACATGGGAAGCGTGCCTGAGACGCAGGCTCTGCTACTGTGTGAGGATTGGCGATAGCTGGTCTTTCTTCCCTGAGGATGAGCTGGTCTCAGAAGGATTCTCAGCGCCTGCATGAAAACAGGTTTGCCTGAATCTGTTCAAACACACCTGAGCTGCTTAAGTGATGCACAGAGCCCCAAGCTGAGCGGCTCTCTCTTGCTCGAGAGAAGTATCACAAGCCAGTCAGAGAAAGACAAGTACCGTATGACCTCATTCTTGTGTGGGAATCGAAGAACAAACTGAACTACTAAGCAAAACAGAGACAGGCTCATAGATAGAGAGCAGGTTGACAGCTCTGATGTGAGGCGGGGGAGGGGGGAGGGTAATGGTGATGGAGGGATTGAGAAAAAGAGAGACAGAGAGGGGACTCATGGACAATAGTGTGGTGATTGCAGGGGGGGTGTTGGGGTCGGAGGAGGTGGAAGAGGGCATAGAGGGGATAAATGGAGATGGAAAAAATAACATAAAAGAGAAAAAAATGTTGGCATGCAAAAAAAAAAAAGTAGTACCAATCGAAAAAATAAAGACTGTTGGGGCGCAGGAGTGAAGGCAGCCACAGGCAGCTTGTGTGGCAAAATGCTCCCTGTTCCTAAGATTTAGAAGCTTCTTTCCCTCTTCGTCACCTTCTCTACTTTTCACTCTCTGTTTCACTGTTGTCAGAGGGTGTGATTAGCTTTCATCCCTAAGCAGAGAAGGGCAGCCCTTCCTGGCCCCTGGGTTGCATTTAGTTTCCTATTTGATGGGAAGGTGGCCTCAGATCCAACCCAACTCACCCACTGGGAAGTTAAACTTCGTTCTTCTGCCGGTTGATAAACACGATTGTTAAAGAACACACTTTCCGTTTTCATCAGACCTGGATCTTTGGATGTTCTGAGTTTCATGAATCTGGGGAACTTCCCAAGAAAAATGGGGGCTGGTGGTGCTGCAAATATTTTTAAAGGGTTTTGGTCTCTCTTTCAAGGTGCTGTCCTCTTCCGGAGGGGTATGCGTCAGACTCCGGCTGAGCTAATTTGTTGCTATTAAAAGTGAATTGTTTTATTTCCTTTGGATAATATGAAAGGGAATTTTTCTGCTACATTTAAGTGATAAAAATCTAAAGACAACAGTTCCAGTATAATAAGTATTTGGGTGTTACTTTTTCCTCAGTTAAGAGAATAAACAACTCCATTCTCAAACTGCCACTAAATTAAACTATGACCAACAGAATTCAGAACTCAGTGACAATAATTGATAAAATGTTACATTTCCTGACATTTTTCTGGGCTTCTTTGCGGATTGGAAATTTTATGGTAAAATGAAAGCTTAATAATAGACTTTTGAACTAGAAGAGCGTCTACTTAAGCCAAATGCCTTATTATATAAAAGAAGACCTTGAAGCCCGGAGGTGTATACCACTGACCCATAGACACAGAGCTGGTTAATGGAAGACTGGATTTTGTCATTTTCATTTCATCATATAAAATGGCTGTTTGCAATTGGCACTGGTTTATGTTGCAAATATTTATCTCCAGGGAGATCATAAGGAAGAATTTTTCAAACACTGCACACACACACTATGAAGCTGTCCTAAGCCCAGTCTACCTTTTTTGGTCATTTTGTTACAGCGCAAAAATCCCCTCCTCTTGCTACAGCTAAGTTCAGAAAGGAAAAGAGAGGTGAGAGATGTAAGACAAATACATTGTTTTTGCTTTTTTTAAAAAAAAATATATTTTTATTGATTTCAGAGAGGAAGGGAGAGGGAGAGAGAGATAGAAACACCAATGATGAGAGAGGATCATTGATCAGCTGCCTCCTGCACGCCCCCTACAGGGGACTGAGCCTGCAACCTGGGCATGTGGCCTGGCTCGGAATTGAGCCATGACCTCCTGGTTCATGGGTCAACGCTCAACCAGTGAGCCACACTGGCTGAGCCCGTGGAGTTTTATTGTCTTCCTTTCTCACTAGGCTGGAAGCTCAACATGGGCGAGGCCTTCATCCTGCTTCTGATGTATTTGTTCGTGTCACTCCACCACAGAGAAAGGGCGCTGGTCAAGAAATAGTGGTTCACTAAACACATGAAAATGCTTGAATGGATAAGCTGTTCTAAAGACCACACCTTAGGGCAGAACAAACCCTAACTCCAAGAGGGTGCAGACAGTCAATCTCCGAGGTAGAACCGGAACTATGCTGTAGAGAAAAAAAGTCCAAACACACAGGGCCATGGCCATCGAGGAGGGACAAGGCTGGTGCAGACCGTGCAAACAGGACATGGTTCCGGCGCGCTCTGCCCCAGGCGGGAGACTGCGTGCTGAGAGAGTTAGGAAGGAGCCTCACACCATGACGTCCATGGTGGGTCCTGAACTGCTCTGCTTTCTCTCCGGAGCAGAAGCTTGGGCACAGAGGGGTGGCTACTCACACCATCCATTGGACATGGCGGTCCACTGGGCAACCGTGTGTGTGGCCGGAGGACGTGCCCGCGGATGGGAACCGACCTGGCTATTTTAGTCTCTCCCGTCTACTCACTGACTCGCCCTCTCTGGATGAAGATATCGATATACAGAAGCTCATTTATAATGTGTTTGAAGCAGCTTTTCCTTGACTTGGGGGTGGGGGATGGGTTTGCAAATAGCCTCCCGTCCTCTGTGTCATGTGTCCCTTCTCTTCAGATCTGGGGTCTAACGGTGAAGCATAGTCGCTCAGCTGACTGAGGGCTGACAGCTGCTGGTCTGGCAGCATCCTGTCCTGCCTCATAGACGCGCTTCGCCGGCCTGCGCACGAACTAAGTTGTAAAACAACCCATTTCAAGAAGTGTGGACTTCCTTCCTGCTCATCCCCACCATCTCACTGCAATGAGCCCAAGCCTGAAACAGTTCTTCCGCACAAAGTTCTTCCACACAATGATCCTGCCCCAGTCTTCGGAGGGCCGAGATAGGACAAAACGCCGACTTCCTGCTGCTGCTAGGTCTCGAGTCTCCTCTGCAGGAAGGAATGCTTCCTTGCCCAGCAGCTCACAGTTCACGGTCTGGCCAACATCAGAATCACAGTTTGCTGCTGCTCCAGGACCGTCCTTACGCGTGTTTAAGTGCCACTGCCTCATGGCCGTGAGTCACATGCCCTGTGCACAGGGGCTCTTCTGAGATGTCTGTTGTGACTGTGCGGTTCCTAACTTGCACATACGGCTTCTCCTCTGTCCTGGCTGGAGTTGTTGCTGGGGGTCTGTGGGTAGTTTTGAAGCTGTGACTGTCACCAGCACTCGCCAGGGGACTGGATCCCATAGACACCGACTGAGAATTGAGTTTTTCACGAGGGGATGGGGCAGCAGGAGGGAGGCTGCCTCTGACTGGAACGGGAGGGGACGCCTGGTGTTTTGTCGCGTTGCCATGGACTCTGGTCACCGACAAGATGTTCTTCTTCACTGTGCTTCCCCAAACTGGAAATTCCCTGAGAAATTCCCAAGCGAGCTGAGAGCCGCACAAAGGAAAAGGCAACCGATGCCAGGGAGCAGAAAAGGGGAGGAGAAGCAGCCAAGTGGAACGGTGCCATTCTCCAAAGCTTCCCACGAGGGACAGGTTCACAATGTGAGCTCCTGCTGCTTGTCCTCAGGCTGCTTTCCCTCCTGTCATCAGGGAGCGAGTTCTCTGACAGCCGGACCTGCTTGTGCTGCTGAGACACCTGCGAGTCTCAGAACACTGCACCACGCCTGCCTGCAGGGCCCACCCGCAGCAGGAGAATAAGATCACGCACGTGGGCCACAGGCGCAGGCGGTGAGTTACTGTAAGTGCCGAGCTCTGAGCCCTGGATCACTGGCTGGGAAGGGCCCGTGGGGGCAGGGGCCAGCTCCCACTGTTTCAGGAATTCTCTATCTGCCATCTGAGTGCTGGTTATCTGGGCGTTCTCTTCACACCCATCTGTGAAGCTGGCCACACAGCTGTACTTACTAGTGTGTATAATTCACAATAAAACACAGAGAGGAGAGGAAGGGAAGGAGGTGAGGAAAGCCCGGACTGACTGGGACAGACATCTGTGGAGGAAACAGGGCCTCAGGTGGGCTTTGCAATTGGCCCAGAGGAGACAGCAGATCATACAGATGCAGATGGAACAAGTCGGGAGGCTGGGGGTGCAGGGAGGGTGCAGGGAGTGGGCCTGGAGTTGGGGAGGGTGAGGAGGGGCAGTAGCTAAAATAAAGCTGGATGGTGTGAGCGTGAGGGGGGAGAGGGGAGATGAAGCAGAGAAACTAGCAGTGGAGGCAGAGCAGTAAGGACACTGCTACCTGGTGGGTTTTAAATCAGGTGACAGACGGAGGGCAGGGCGGTTGCAGGAAATGTTAGCGGCTGTGGTAGGCCGTTTAGACTAAAACGAGACAGAGCTGAGGGAAGAGGAGAGCGGACAGTGAGCCACGCGGGCGATGAGGGCCACCTGCCAGTGATGTGGGAGAGGATGTCGAGTGAGAAGCCCCAGGGAGGAGAGATGTGTGTACGTGGGTTGCCGCAGGAGACGGAGGAGAGATGTGTGGGCGTGGGTGGCCGCAGTGGACGGAGGAGAGTTGTGTGGGCATGGGTGGCTGCAGCGTTCGGGACCAGGACGAGTGGACCTCGTGTTTCCCAGGCCTGGGGCAATGACTGTGCCAGGCACAGAGTGGCTGGAAGAAGCAACGGCTGGCTCAGAAGAGGAGGTGATGTTGGCCTTTCAAACACAGACCCCGAGATGACAATGACAGGCAGTAGCAACAGGGGGCAGATCCAAGGCACATAGAGAAGCGTGCAGAGCATTGTCTACTAGTACGAGACGCCACGCCTGGAAACGAGTCCTCGTCGTCTGGGGTTACAGGACACTAGGCACCCAAGCAGGCTTCTCTGGCAGGAAGAGAAAGCTAAAACGCCAGGCCGCTTCCCCGCTTGGACGCAGCCGCCAACCCCCAGCCCCAGTCCCTCTTCAGTGCAGATGTTTCTCTGAACGTCCTAGTTCAAAAGCAAGACCTGCCGATTTTCTTGGGGTAAAGAGGCAGATGGTTCAGCTGATGCCCATGCATGATAACCCGTCCTTACCACATTTTAAATCTTTTGGATTTTGTGTCTTTTGAGCAAATGTGGAGATTTATACTTCTAGAAGTGGAAAGCTACAAAACTATAAAAGTCTAAAGGGCAGATAGAATCAAGGAGGCAGATTTTTTGATTAAATAATTTCTTTTAAAAGCACTTTCTAAAAATGTGAACTACCCATAAATGGAGAAAGCTAATTATATCCCCTCTTCTGGGAATATTTTAGCAGCAGCCTGACTCTGTAGAGATTCTATATATAGGCCTCTGCCTTTGAGTCCGTGATTGGACTGAAAGGCCTCAACAACACTTTTTATATGATTCTCTCCCTCTTGGGTATTGAGGGCAGGTGAGCAAAGGTTGGAATATTACCAGTAAATTGGTTCATTTATTCATTCAAGG
Organism: Myotis brandtii; assembly: GCF_000412655.1. Taxonomy (NCBI): domain Eukaryota; kingdom Metazoa; phylum Chordata; class Mammalia; order Chiroptera; family Vespertilionidae; genus Myotis; species Myotis brandtii. The sequence goes on along the minus strand of NW_005370105.1, from coordinate 1,480,385 downwards.
TTTTGCTCTTCTCCTCTAAGCCAGGCACTGGGCACAGGACTGGGATGCAACAGAGAAATGGACAGTGACTCCGACCCCAATGACCTTGTAGTCTAACAAGGAATATAATGAACCGAGTGTGAGATGCTACCACAGAAGGAAATACCCAGGACTCAGGGCTGCAGAGCTCACTCTTAAGGGTCAAAGAAGACTCTTTTTGGAAATAACACGTATTCTGCAACATCATGCAACATCAAATATGATACCAAACCAGACTGTTGAGACAGAAGAGGCTTAAGTTACTCTTATGAGTGTACTTGTCCAACATTCATATCTGAACACAAAAATTCTATAGTATGAAGTCCAATAGGAGGACTTTTAATATGACAGCAAGATAAAAGAATGGAATAGCTGCTGGTAACTGAACTTAGGAGTAAGAGAGCGCCACTCAAAAGTCTTCTTGCAAAGTTTACATGAATTTGGATGGAAAACCCCAAATAAGAGAAAATAAAGCTGTATCCAGTGGCATGCTTAGTAACATGTATTTTAAGGACAAAACTCACAAATGAAAAACTAATCTTTCATTTTTAACTCCATTCTGCCAGGTGATAAAAAGAATTTTAGCTGGAGACAGGCAAAATTAGGAACTTTGGGTGTAAATTCAAACAACTTACTATTTTATTTTTTGCCTTCCCAAATATTTCTTGGGATAACATCAAATTTCCAGAAAGAATTTATAGGATATGCCTCCTGTAATCACTTCTGCTGATGAGTGGCATTCTAGAAATTTCTAAAGTTACATCAGCCTTGCATTCTTGATTGTGATGTATCATGATGATTTTGTACAGTTTGTTTGCTGATATTTGTTAAGATTCTTGTATCTCCACTCATAAGCAAAAGTTGCCTGTAATTTCCCTTTCTCAGACAGCCCTTTCCTGACTGTTATCAAGAACCAGAACACGCAGGGAATGGTCCCACTTTGCCTGTTTTCTGAAAGAGTTTGCAAAATAGTAGAACAATCTTCTCCTTGCAAATTTGGCAGCACACACCAATGAAACCTCCTGAGAGGTGTTGGAGATGTTCAATGACGTTGCCAGTGTTTTCAATGGTTACTGAGCTATTTCTAAAGCTTTATGTATCCTCTCTAAAGTTTCAAATTTATTGGCATAAAATTAACAAAATATTATTTTGTTATATTTTTGGTTGCTAACATTATTTATTTGCGTCATCTCCAATTTTATTTATCAATCATGCTGAGGTTTATTGAGTCTTTTCAAAGAACCAACTTTTGATTTTGTAGACCTTAGTTATTATATTTCATTATCTAAACCATTACTTTTGCTTTTAAGTTTATTATATTCTTTCTTAAATTTTTTCCCTTTTTCTAACTTTTTAGGTTGCATATACAGCTCATTATTCTTCCCTAATACAAGCATGTAAGACAATAAGTTTTTCTCTGAAAACTACTTTTGCTGGGCCCCTTAAATTTTTATATGTAATATTTTTATTATTTTCAGTTATAAATATTTATAATATATATCTCAATTTCTCATTTCCAAGTATGAGAATCTTTTGCTTGTATTATTGTTGACTTTTAATTAAGTTGTATCCAGAGAACATGTTTTGTGTGGGAAAAAAATGGGAAATTTGTCAACCTTTGCTTCAAGGATCATCAGTAGATGAGTAGATAAAAAAGCTGTGGTGCATTTACACCATGGAATACTATGAAGCTAAAAAAAAAAAGAATGATCTCTTACCCTTTGAGACAGCATGGAGGGACCTGGAGAGTGTTATGCTAAGTGAAATAAGCCAGTCAGAGAAAGACAAGTATCACATGATCTCACTCATATGTGGAATCTAATGAACAAAATAAACTGGTGAACAAAATAGATCCAGAGACACAGAAGCATGGAACAGACTGACGAATCTCAGAGGGAAGGGTGCGGGGGGTGGGTGGTGGTGGTGGTAGAAAGAGATTACCCAAAGAACTTATATGCATACATGCAAAACCCATGGACACAGACAATAGTGAAGCGAAGGCCTGGGGGAGGGCAGCAGGGTGGCGGAGGTCAATGGGGAAAAAAGGGCATCTGTAATACTTTCAACAATAAAGATACATTTTAAAAGTAATGATAAAATGAGAAGACCTCAACAGAGCAACTTGCTTTGGCAGTTCTGATGAGAAGGACCTGTCTGTCCCCTTTTGCACTTGATACTGCAGCCACACTGCCGCCAGGAATGTGGAGGGAGCCAACCCCGCAGGAGGAGTCCAACAAAGGAAGACCTCCTTTCTCCAGGTGATCTCCCAGGTCTCAGAGAACCTCCACTCAGCCTCCCATCTCCATTTCAACCAAAGTGGTGGTGGTGGTGGTGGGGGGAGGGGGGCGGTGTTTCCTCGGGAGAAGTAATCTTAGTGCCTTTTCAGAACTCAAGACTGTCCCACGGCGGGGTTGGAGGCTGAGGGCAGGTCACACCCACCCTGTTCCCCTCCGCCTGCCCTCCCCTGTCCATCAGGGGTGATCTGAGGATGAAATAAATCAGACGTAAAACACTTGGCCCAGCACCTGGCAATCGTGAGCAATGAATGCTTGGGAACTACTAACATGTTTCAGGCAGCCATAGTAGACCTGGAGAAAGGGGACAATCTTGAGAGATCTCACAACTAGGTCACCTGAAATATCTGGCAATTAATTTGGGGGTAAGAGAGATGAGGTCAAGAAGACTTCTCAGACTTTGGATTTGGGAAGACGTGGGTGGCTGTGCCATTCACCCAGAAAGGGAACATGGAGAAGCAGCAAGGAGGGGAAGAGAATGAGTTTACTTTTGTATACACTGAGCTTGAGGGGTCCCTGGCACCTTTAAGAGGAGTTGGGTCATACGGAGATGAATGTGGGGACTTGGGCTCAGGATGGAGGCTTGGGCTGAGTTGTCCTGAGAACATGTGCAGAGTGGGCAGGGAGGCAGAAGGTAGAGCCCCAGGGCACAGCCACAGGCAGAAGAGGAAACAAGGTAGGAGGCTGAGAAGGAACCAAAGATGTATGAGGAAGAGAGAGCTCAGCCAAAGACAAAAGACATTTTAAGAAGAGAGTAGTCATCGGTGAAAAAGCCAGTGAAGGGGAGGGGGAAGAGACCAAGCCATACTCGATGGACGATGATGTGCATAGACATCAGACAGGTGTGGGAAAGAGGGTCACACGAAGTGACAGGTACAGTTCTACTGGAAAGGAACCAAAGATGTATGAGGAAGAGAGAGCTCAGCCAAAGACAAAAGACATTTTAAGAAGAGAGTAGTCATCGGTGAAAAAGCCAGTGAAGGGGAGGGGGAAGAGACCAAGCCATACTCGATGGACGATGATGTGCATAGACATCAGACAGGTGTGGGAAAGAGGGTCACACGAAGTGACAGGTACAGCCCTACTGGAATGGGGGTGGGGGTGGGGGTAGTGGTGCAAAGACTAAACGTGAGCACTGAGAGCTTTCTGAAGGGAAGACTGAGAGAGACGACCTATGGAATGAAGATCCTTTTGCTCCCTCATCCTTCACAATTCCTTATTTCCACCATCCTAACTTCACCTGGCCTAGGGATTCTTAACCTTAGGGCCACAGATCCCCTTGCATGATTCATGAATAGACTTTAAAGAGTCTGCGTATTTAGAAAGGAGAAAAATTGCAATTTTAATTTCCTAGTCTGAAATTTAGCATTTCCATTAATTATGCACGTAGGCAAAAACTTCAAAAGATTAGCAGTACCCGTGACTGTCAAAAATATATTTTCATTATCATATTATAGTTGTCACAGATTTCTCAAAATATCATCTACACTCATCACTTTTACAAAATGATGGTAGTTATCAAACCCGCTGCTTTGATCTCATTAACAAATTATTTAAACATCACTTGAAAACTGTATTTCAATGTAATTAGTTTTCTTTGTAATCATATTTATTTTTTTAAAAAAACGTTAATCCGAGAAGGGGTCCAGAGGCTCCCCTAGACATCAAAAGGGTCTTTGGCACAGAAAGGTTAAGGCTTCCTGTTAACCACCACATAGCCTGCACCTTCTTCCCAATTGGGGTGTTTATACGCCGCTGCCCTTGTTTTGATCAGTCAATTAGTCCCAAACGCTCCTTCAGGGAAAGCAGCTGTGTGCCTCCACGTGCTTTTCTGTTGACCCGAGCACTACTGGTCCCTTTACTTTTCACCTGGTCACTGAAACACCGCCTATTGTTTCAATTATTCATTTACTTACTTGCTCGCCCTCAACAAACATGACTGAGGACAAGGCACTAAGCTACATACTTGGGGGTGCAGTGCTGGTACCGCCTAGGAAGGTGCATCATGGGGAGCAGACAAAGAGGAGAGAGACTGACTTATACGTAACAGTTACAAGACAGTGTGGAAGCTGCTTTCTTAGGATATATAAACACCTGTGATTTAGGGGCTGCCAGAGGAAGGCTTCCCACAGCAAGGGACATTGAGAATAAAGAGAATGCCCTCAAGGGCTAGTTTGCCAAGACTGGGCAAGGGACATTCACGGAGCCGTTACTCCATTTTCTAAAAAGTCCTTGAACATAAGTACAATGGAGTAAAAGAGATTTCTTCCCCATCATGGTATGTAGATTTAATTCCCATACTTGATTACAGCTGGGAACAAAATTGAGGAAGAGATGGACTATTTAGCATTTTATAGAGAAACAGTGCTCATAATCACTACGGAGGAAAACATCAGGCAGACATTGATTTGAAAAGCATCTGGTAGGGAGAACTGTCCGTTTTTCAGAGATGAGTATGTGACACCTGCTGGCCAAACCATATAATGCCCCTCTCGGGAGGAGTGCTGAGCAGTAAAGCTAAATATTATCTCTGCTTCTCTACTGAAGGAGTGACCCCTTCCACCTGGGTTCCTTTAAGGACCAGCAGGTGGAGACTCCATGGAATGATACATCTGGTCCTTTTTTATGTTCAGTTTTTCTAATTTGAGAAGTTCATGAAGGTTAAAGAAGTTACATATTTAATGCCATCTCTTTAACAGTAAGTGAACTGAGATGGAGAGAAGAACTGGGTCACTCAAGGCCACACACAGGGTGGCTGGCCGGCTGATACCACAGTCCTGGGACTCCCAGGCAAGGGTTCGGGTTGCTAACGTCTCTTCTATCTCATTATATGCTTCAGTTATTCACACATTTTACTACCAATGCATTATTAATATTCTGTATGTGTCTGAATGGCTTTCACTTTTTTGAAAAGTCTGGCTTATTGCCTGACCGAAGTGGCTCAGTGGTTGAGTGTTGATGTATGAACCAGGAGGTCACGGTTGGATTCCTGGTCAGGGCATATGCCCGGGTTGTGGGCTCGATCCCCAGTGGGGGGTGTGCAGGAGGCAGCCGATCAATGATTCTTTCTCATCATTGATGTTTCTATCTTCCTCTCCCTCTCCCTTCCTCTCTGTGGTCAATAAAAATATTTTTAAAAAGTCTGGCTTATTGAGGTAAATTTTATGTAAAATAAAAATTCACCAATTTTGAGAGTGTGGTTCTCTGAGTTTTGATAAGTGCATCATCACCACCACAAACAAGACCTCAAATATGTCTACCAGCCCCCAAATTTCCCTCATGCCCTTTGGTTGTCAACACCCTCCTCCCCGCCAGGGCCTGGCAACCACTGACCCGTTTTGTCTCTAGTTTTGCCTTTTCCAGAGCGTGATGCTCATGGAACCCCATGGTATGGAGCCCTCGGGACTGCCTCTTCGCTTGCCTTCCTGATTGATGTGAGTCAGCCATGTTGTTCCGTTACCGGCAGTTTGTCCTTTTTATTGCTGAATAACATTCTGTTACGTGGCTGACCCATGGCATGTTCAGCCTTTAACTGTTGATGGAAACGAGTTGTTTTCAGCCTTTGATGACGAAGAATGAGGTTTTGATAAACACCATCAGCAGGCCTTTGTGCGGGTGTATGTTTTCCTATCTCTGGGGTAAAATCCCAGGCCTGGGATGGTAGGCTAGGTGGCAGGTACATATTTAAAGCTCGATAGAAAACTGGCTTTTGATTTTTAAAAAGTAACTTCGTACACATTATTTTATCCTTATGTCAGTCTAACTCTAGTTATGCCCCATGTCATGGCATTGTTGGAGGAATCTTGTGTGCAAAATAGAGCTTTAACTCCAAGTATGACAGCGGAGAGCGGTCAGCCAGGGCCAGGAGGCAGCGTTTCTAGAGGAACGGGGCTTTGTGTCACGAGAAGGGCGCAGCCTCGGGTCATCTGTGGTTTCCACTTTGCTTTGCGAGAAACCTGTGTTTATTAGGCAAGTCGCCCACCCTCTCTGAAGGCCGGCTATTAAACCCTCACATTTAATAACGGCAGGGTTGCTACAAAGATGATCTGGGCGAGGTCAGTGTTTCCCATGTAACACGGCTGCGACTGCCGTCAGAGCAACAGCTCTGGCTAAACGCAAAGGCTACGTTCGAGAACACACCAGGCGTCACCTATAGGCAATTTAGGATTCATTAGGAATTAATGGGTTTCTTCAGGGGTTGACATTTGTCACCCAGGGACCAATGAGTTTCATTTGGCGCTAATGTCTGTGATGTGTGAGTTGTAAAAATACTGCTATTCTTATACTTTCCCACAGATTAGCATTTTGTACTTAATTTAAGATCGAGTTTTTCATGCCACGACAGTGCTGTCCACAGCTTATACCTATGAGCATCTAAGTTATAACTTATGTGATGCTGTGATAGGCAAGGGCCCATTTTAACTAAACTTCTGAAGGACTGAAACCTTTCTACAGCTCCACGTAAGATATTCTTTTTTTTAAAATATATTTTATTGATTTTTTACGGAGAGGAAGGGAGAGAGATAGAGAGTTAGAAACATCGATGAGAGAGAAACATCGATCAGCTGCCTCCTGCACATCTCCCACTGGGGATGTGCTCACAACCCAGGTACATGCCCTTGACCGGAATCGAACCCGGGACCTTTCAGTCCGCAGGCCGATGCTCTATCCACTGAGCCAAACCGGTTTCGGCAACGTAAGATATTCTTAATCAAACACATGGACAGGTGGTCCTTGACTTTGCTATTTTAAGAAGATTCTCACTCGTTTACTAGCAGGTACTCCATCCACTAGAAACGTTAGTTAGGTTGCAGTGACACCTGCTGGTAAGCCCGTAAAACTGTTACAAACGGCAATAGAATCCAATATTTCGGTCATTAAAACTTATATTTGTGTTCTGGGTTTAAAAAAATGAGATTGACGGTACCTGTTCATTCCTGGTTCAGTGTGATTCAAGTGGTCTGGGAGCCTGCGCACCTCTCTCTGGGATCTTCATAAAGGCCAGTGGCAACACAGGCTTGGCTGAGAAGTAAAACGTCTTTTAAATCATCACCTCTTCCTGTCAGTGTTTACCACGGAACGTCGACACCATCATCGTCTTCTGCTTTATCATCCCATCATCATCGGGATGTCTTTTGGTCCTGAAATTGTACAACAGTAGCCACATTTGAGAAAAACTCCGGGGGAGGTTAGGCTTAGGGTGGAGGGCAGCTAGCAAGCTCAACAGAGCTCAACCTTAGGGACTCTTTTTTCTTGTCAAGAGGTAGCAGCACACAGCTCCTTTAAAACCTACCAATCCAACACTCTGATTTAGGGTCACAGAATTTTACAACTGGAAAGAAATTTAATAATCACATAGTTCACCCATGATTATATATATTGATTTCAGAGAGGAAGGGAGAGGGAGAGAGAGAAACATAAATGATGAGAGAGAATCACTGATGAGCTGCCTCCTGCAAGCCCCACCCCCCACAACCCGGGCATGTGTACTGACCAGGAATCAAACCACAATCTCAACTTAGTTCATAAGTTGATGCTTGACCACTGAGCCACGCAGGCCGGGCTCACCCTTCTTTTGTAGATGGGGAAACTGAGACCCAGATAAATTTACATATTGCCTAGCTGATAAGAGAAACATGTTTCCCAATTTCCCACTGCAGGGTTCTTTCCTAAATAAATTGTCTCCACTTGCTTCTTGTTAAGCTTATTGTTTAAACCAAAAATACTCATAAATAGGATTTGAAAATCTCTACTTAGCTTACCTGAACTCAATCATCTGACCTTAACTAGAAATGTTATGCAAATACACACTATATTAGGTAATATGGTTCTGTAGTGCTTCAGAAATACCTATTTATTCATAGGTCCTCCCCAGAAACTGAAGCTCCATATTGATTTCTTCAGATGGGAAAAGAGAGGCATGAGAAAAAAACGAGAAATAAACCTTTAATCAGGACAATTTCTTCTTTGATCAGATCTTGGGTCACAGAATGGCGTGGCCAATTATTACTACATAGTTTCTACCCATCATGCCTTTGAAACCTGAAGCCACCAGTGAGACTGTAGGGCAGTATCTTCATCTTCGCTCAGCAGGTACGGAAACCAAGTGCAGCCAGGACTCCGTGCAGGTGTCAATGTACCAAATGCTCTTTGCATTCTGTCCACACTGAGGGTATTTTTGAAAATATTTGGGTTTATTATTGAGTCTTCACCAAAGGCGAAAAGGAGGAAGAAAAGAAAGGAGAGAGAGAGATGGGGGCGGGGGGGGGGGTAGATTTTTGTTCCACTAATCTTTGCATTCATTGGTTGACTCTTGTATGTGCCGACCAGGGATTATACCCACCACCTTGACGTATTGGGACGATGCTGTAACCAACTGAGGTACCCAGCCAGGGCTGTTATGTTTTAATAAGAAAAAGGGCATTTGAAAGGAAGAAAATGAAATGAAAATGGCCATGGTTCTCTGCCCATTATTATGTAGAAACAATTTCCAGAATATGTCACCTGGTGGGCCAGAGGCCTAATACCTCGGTGGTAGGTTGTACAATTAACTGCACTTATTATCAAGGACACATGCCAACAGATTCATTTATTGACCACTGTAAGTGGGGAAGGCATTGTGCTGTATTTACACACGCTGTCTCCTTTATTCCTCAAAACCACCCCCGAGGTGGATGCGATTCTCATTTTGGCAGACGAGGACACTGGGGCTCCAAGAGGTTCGGTAAACATGAAGTCTAGGAAGGATTTGGGCCCAGGGGCTCTCCTGGAACACGAACCCCTAAGTTACAGCTTTCCCTTATGCGGCTTCAGGCCTGAGCTAAACAAGAAGTGCAGGGAAAGGCGGTTCCAGCGCAATTCCAGCCACAAGGCAGGGACCTTGTCCCACAGGCTGTGCTTTACTTGCTTTTCCTATTTGCTGTATGATGTCTGAAACACGATGTCATTAACTTAGCGCTGCTTAAGTGTAAGGACACAAAATGGAAAAAACAATCTGGGATATTTATCCGGTGGGGAATGTAGGGAATGCCTCTGCCTTCCCCTGAGCAATGTACTAGAACACGGGAGACATTTGTAAAAAACACGAGTCTGCTTAATCAACACAGAACACCTGAATGGTAGAAGCTCATTTTATTTATGTGACAGTGCAATCCCAAGAGGACAGAGCAGATAACTAACATTACATTCTTAGAGAGCTTCTGCTTTCTACTGGCTTCATCTGACTGCGTTAACACACACACACATGCCAAGGCAAAAGAAACAAGACATACTGGACTACCTACACAAAGACCTCATTGTTGGAACATAAACCAGGATTATTATAATATTTTCACAGCTTTGCAATTGTGGGGATATAATGGCATTATGGGAGGAGGAGGGGGAGGGAGAGGTGGATGGGGAGGAGGAAGAGGGGGAAGACAGAGGCCTACGTAAGTGCTCCTCGCTGCCAGTGGTGAGCAAGGACCAGACACCGTGGAACACATACTAGTTCGTACAGCAGAGTGGGCAATGTAACCTGACCTGTGCAGACTCCCCACAGAATTCCTCCACCATGAGAAAGATCCCTTATTTCTTCCTGTATCTATTAATCAAAATTGCATGATGAATAGTGCCTTAGATCTTCTTTTTGGCAGAGAAAAAAAAGTTCTCAATGCAAGAAACTGACTGTGTATAACACACACGACTCTAGCCCTAACCGGTTTGGCTCAATGGATAGAGCGTCAGCCTGCAGACTGAAGGGTCCCAGGTTCGATTCTGGTCAAGGGCATGTACCTTGGTTGCAGGCGCATCCCCAGGAGGGGGCGTGCAGGAGGCGGCTGATCGATGTTTCTCTCTCATCATGTTTCTAACTCTCTATCCCTCTCCCTTCCTCTCTATAAAAAATCAATAAAATATATTAAAAAAAACAAACAAACATGACTCTAGCATCCATGTCATAACCTATACTCCAACAGTAAAGACCTTTTGATACTAGAGTTTTGACTTCTGCCTGTGCCTACTCAACATTCTTTCAGAAGGGATATTTTATAAAAAATAAAAAACAATGTACCATCTCAAGGTCAGGCTCAGTGACAAAAATGCACTACCCGAACCTGGTAAAACATCGACTCCTCGCTGAACATTAGCTGCTTATAAAAAGAGCAGCTGCACTTTCCCGTGATCCATGCAGGAAACACTCATGGAGATCAAGCAGAACAGAGACGTCCTTCAGCTGTTACACGAAGCCTCAGAGTCCCGCAGACTTATGGGCAGAAAGAAAAGCACGATGGTTGCCCAAAGCCGAGCCAGGCTGAGTCAGCCCTGGGAAGGCTGGCTGGGGGACCACAGGAAGCTGGAACACCGAGTCAGGAAAGTTCCACTGTATGATACGGGTGAGACCTATCTCTCCTCGTGCCTTTCTCCAGCACCACGGGCTTTGCTAAGAAGCACCTCAGGCTTCGAATGCAAGCGACTGTCCTTTAATGAAAAAGCTGAAGCGCTTCTGGTCCTGGAAACAGCTCACGATGGGTCGTTAAGGCAAATGCCAGGCGTCAAAGAAACTGTAGGGCCATTTCAGAATGCAAACCATCGAGTCACTGCCCCAGGAGTTATGTCCGTGCGTGAACGCTCCTCACAGGAAGACCTCCCGGCTCTTGGGTTTTAAAGTCATGTGGCTTTTACATCCAAGAAGTGCTGCAATTTTTTCCTTTGTAGAGACTTCCAGGGTGGATAAAAGTTCATGATGTTGCTTAAAAACAAACAAGCAACCACAGTGTGGAGAAGCTACTCAACTACTAAGCCGTGAGGTTTGTTTCTGCTTGGCGTTCACAGCTTGCTTTTGTGGTTGGCATAGGGAAAGCCGAACTGAGCGATCATGAGGTTGGAGTACTTGAGGGGCATGCCGCCGTAGACGCTGACGAGCTTATTGACGCAGTAAGACCTCTGCAGGAAGTGCTCCGCTCGATGCCACATTCCCGAATGGCCCCCACTGGTTTCTTTTTCCAAGTTGCCCATGTTTACAGGTTTTACAAACACCCCCGACGTCTTCCCGGTGTGCTTGGCAATGAGGAAGTTCATGGCGATGTCGTCACAGTTTTGCGTGTCATCGACCAGGGCGTGGACGGCTGCGGGCTGCCTCTGGAAGAGCTCGAGGTACTTGCTGCTGAAGAAGGAGGCCCCGATCAGCACCATGGAGTACTGGTCACCGTCCCCCACGCCCGGGGTCTGCAGCTCAAAGCCTCCGTAGCTGTAGACGCCCGACGCGGTGGAAACGTGCTTCCTGGGGACAAATCCTACAATTTGGTCAGGAAATTGCTGAACAGATGGAAAAAGAACAAGTGAGTGGACATTTCTTTAGAGCATAGTGGAAAGGCAATGACTTATTACAAAGAGAAGGAAACGAATCTGCCAGCTTCATTTTATTCCTGTTTCACTGAACTCCAGGCAACGTCATATGTCCAGGTCCTGACACGTTCACAGTCAAATTCCTTCACAGCCCAAATCCCTAGCCTTGCAGACGTTCGCCTGATTCACACACGATCTGTATCAATCACTGCTAGTCACCAGAGGCTGGTTCTCCCCAGCGCACCTCGGGGGAGCGGGCTCCATGAATGCTGCCTGTTCTAGGAGCCATGATACAGTGTGATTCTTTCGAAAACTGTTCTGATCTCTTAGGATTGTGGGTCTACATGTATGAGTTTACTGTATTTCCATGTGGATGCCAAGTTCCTGAAAGTTACTGTGTCACTGCTGATTTTTAGACAATGTTATATCTTTGTCCCTTTTCAGCCTGGTGTTTCCTTTTAAAAAATATGAATATATATAATGAGATGTGTCAGGATGACTGAAGATAGGACAGCAGTAACATAATATTATTAAGGTGAGAGTGACTAAAACAAATCAACAAGCAAAAGAAAACCAGTAAAGCATGTGAAAGAGGTAAGAATAGACACTAAACCAGTATCTCTCTCTCTCTCTCTCTCTCTCTCACACACACACACACACACACACTCTCTCTCAGGCAGGGTTAAATCCCATTTCAAAGTGTGCATGGAAAAGGGGTTCTATGGAAAAAAACCTCACGGTGATCTGATCATAAATCCCTAATTGGGCAGGTCATGGCGGGCAGTCACGCCCCAGGCCTATGACTTCTTTAGTGAAAGGTTTCTCTTTGCCTTAAGCAAGTCCTGTCCCTTAGCACGCCTTTGAAATGAGCAAAACCACCCGTAGGAGAGCACGTAATCTTAACTATACTATAATCCAGAGATTTTCGACAGGTTGCTATAAGAATGTTTAACACATGCAGTACCTGACTACTTAGGAGCAATGACCTTTTTCCCCTTAGATTGTCATATAAAAAAAATGACAACTGCCAATACAACAATAGCCGTCTGGTGTGAGTGAATAAAAATTATACCTATTTTTTGTCAGATCAGCAAAAAATATATTTTTGGGGTGCCGCAGAATTCTAACTAAGGAGGTTACTATCGTGCAAATCAGACCATTTACTGGGGAGCACATTGTTTAAATGTTGGACAGGGTTTCAGTGTTCATCTGCAGTGTGGTTTCAGGTAACTGTAGTGCAACCGCTAAAAGCCAGCCACTGTTAACACACGGTCAGCAGGAAAGCGCTGTATTTTTAGAATGGTGGGCCAGTGAGCAATCTGTGCCTGTCATCCCAGCAGGATTTAGGAAAACACCGTACACACCTGTCACGGCAATGGTGCATGCAGAATTGTCATTACTGATTTCTACACCATGACCACAGAATCAGGAGTAAATTTTGTGGCTACAGTAAATGCTTTCTTTTTTTGAAAGGTTAATACAAAAATACACTTCTCATCTGAGACATGCCTGTGGCCCTGCGGAAAACAACTCTGGATGCCAGTCTTTGCTGGACCACATACCAGGTCATTCCCGCACTGCTCTCTGGGAAGGAAGTGCTAGCTCTCCACCCCAGAATCCCACAGATAAGTCAAATACAGGTAAAGGCAGCATAACCTGCAGGCTGGCTGAACGGAGCACAGGAAGTCTCGATGACCACATCACAAATGAATCTCTCTTTTGGACAAAAGCTGCCCCAGCTGTGTTGCATGACACCACATTAAACCATGCCGCTCTAGGTAAACACCAGATAGGACTTCATGCTGAAGAGTTCACAAAGGATTGGACAACCTTACCTGCCAAACGGAGAAAGCAAATGCAAGGTCTTGGGCGCTAATTAGCATGTCGTCATCGACCATTAACACCGCTGAAATGAAAGGGAGAAATGGAAAACCGAGCCATTTGGAAATGAAAACACAATGAGTAAGATACACCAGTGTCTATACAGATTGTTCACAGGAGGTCCTGTCTAACAAATTAGTAAATAAATGTATTCTTCGAGAGATTTGTCTAGCAGAAGTTTTTATTTGAACTGTAACTGATTTTTATAATTGCCTGAGGGGGAAATTATCATGTAGTTATCACCTATTATTGAAGAAACTAATGAAACTATAAGTAACACCGAGGTTCTTTAACGCCAATGATAACCTCATGTGACTGCTATGCAGAAGGCGGGAGCAAGAAATACATTAAGCTTAAGTGGCATCCACTAGCTCTGAGATGCAGTATGTGCAGGCATAGCGTGTCTCCCTTCACAATCACAACCTCTTGTCCCTGCTGTAACAGGGACGTGCTTTCCTCCCTGCGAAGCTGCTACTTGACGTCCTGGAAACTGTCCCTGAAGTTTTTCAAAGTGCTTTCTTATGATTAAACTTCCCTCTTCTTCTCTAGACAATTAAGACCGGAGGAGTCCAGCCATCCACATATGCCCCAGCTCCCTGTAGCTGCTACGACTCACCCTGGGTCTCCAGTTCAGGGAAGGCCTGGAGCCGATTTCTCATCCTGTTGGTGGTCTGGGGTTTGAAGATCACGGGCACGGGGTGCGGCCCCAGAGAGTTCCATAAGTCCTCCGGTGGCTTCTCCCCAACATTGTTCCACACCACGATGGCTTTGTGCAGCTGCGGCACTGCCTGGTAGTGATTGAGCAGCCGCAGCAGCAGATCCGACCTGTTGTACGTCTGCATGATGAGAGTGAAGGAAGCCAGGGCGGACTGGCCCTGGGCCTTCACCTCCCTCCGCCACGAGAGCATCTTGTCGTCTTTGTTGTTGGGAAGGAGAGTGGTTAGGGCCCCAGCCACCAGGAGCAGCAGGAGGACGGCCACCAGAGAGAGGCGGAGCATGCGGGTGCCCAGCGCTCTGCCAGGAAGTTTGCAAATGTGGCAACACCTGGAGGAGCAATGGAAACAAAACATCAGCCTACTCATGAGTCTCCATGCTTGTTAATGAGGAAAGTGGTTCATCTGGTCTTCACTGGTTCAAGTTCACTTTCCCCGCCTCCTAGGTAAGGTGATTGGGGCTGGGGCAAAAATAAGAAGGCCAATGAATGACCCTCCCTCCAGGATCTTCCTGCTTGGCAGCTGCAGACAAAAGGTCTACACGCCGAACAGGAAGAGTCCGCATTTTGCTATTATGGATAATGCTGCTATGAACATTCATATACAAGTTTTTATGTGAACATGTTTTCATCTCTCTTGGGTATATACCTGTCCCTTAAGAAAGACCTTACGGCATTTTCCACAGCGAAGGCTGCCCCGCAATCTGGCATTTTTCCCCCCTCCGAGAGCCTATATAAAGCATCACATTCCTTCTCAATACTTCTTTAAGCAGCCATTACCTACGAACTAGGTTTTGGGGGAAGTAACCTAAACTGATTTAAGAGGAAGTAACATAAACATTATGTATAAAGTTTTTTCAAAGCCCTGCCTCCTTGAATCTAGCTGTGTGTTACTAGGCAGACAGTGAAGTCCTCTTTCCCCTCAAAGTGCACAGGTCTGAACTGTGCTGGATAAAATTTCCTGCTAGCCTGGCATCTTTCTCCTGGAATTGCCCACTGATTGCAGCTATTGTGTGATAATGATGAGGATGGTGTTTGGAAGTGACCAATCCCAGGGACATAGATTAAGGCAGAGGAAGGAGTGGCCTTATTCCTAAGAGGAACATTATGACTTGTAAGGATGTGGGGAGTCAATGCATTTTATGAAGAAAGCCTAGAAATAGAACGGCATTTTTAGCCCAGTACAGTGTCATGCGAAATTAGTTCCAGAAATGAGTCGAAAAGAAACCCAGTACCTCTGTAAACACATCACTCTCACCAGGCCGGGGTACGGGAGCTTTTCATGTGAACCTCTCTCTGTTTTAGGCACAAAGAAAAAGAGGGGAGGCAAGCCTGGAATATTCTATGGACCCCTCTCCCAGTATTTACATACGCTATACTGGCTTTCAGCAACCGGCTACATCTGTAATCAATCACCTCTCTGAGAGAAACAGATTTTCAGACACATACTTTATAAACAGTTTTAGATATCAAAGCTAACATGGAAGCAATCTCAATTCACATGGGCTTTCTAACTTTATTAAAGGAAGGTCAAAATACGTCCGTGGTAGACATCTGTCAGTCAACAAACATTTATTGGTGCTTACCACGCGCACAGTGCTGGCCCACCCAATGTCTGCCCTCACAGCTTACTGATAGTAATGCCAGTGGTCAGACCCTTTTCCCCTTTATGTTACATAGTATCTCAAAGCAGAAAGAAGGGAATTAAAATACACCCACCCCATTTCACAGATGGGATAACTGACGTAGAGAATATTAAATATTTTTTTGCTGAACCACTGGAAGAGTGGTAGGTCAGAACAAATGTCCAACTCTCACACTGGAGTCTCTTTATATTCTTAGGGTCTTTCTTTCTTTTCAGCTCTGATCTAATCCACAAGAATATTTCAATTTTATGGGTATTGACTTTCCTCTATAATCTGAATTACTACTTCAAAAGATAAGATCAAAAAGACACCTTACGGTATTTTCTAACAGACCATGGCTCAAGCAAAAACTTATTTCCAAGGAAACAAAGTTACCTCGATAGGGAATATTTTTTTCTCTAATAAAAATACAGGTACTTCACCCCTGTTCATAGCAGCATTATTCACAATAGTGAAAGGGTAGAAGCAACACAAATGTCCATCAAGAGACGGATAAACAAGATGTGGTATATCCATACAATAGAATACTATTCAGCCATAAAAAGGAAGGGAATTCTGATACATGCTACAAAATGGATGAACCTTGAGAACATTATGCTACATGAAATAAGCCAGGCACAAAAAGACAGATACTCTATGATTCCACTTATATGAGGAACCTCGAGTAGTCAATTTCATTGACACAGAAAGTAGAATGGTGGTTGCGGGGGACTGGGGGAAGTGGGAAATGTGGAGTTAACGGGTGCAGAATTTCTGTTCTGCAAGATGAAAAAGTCCTAGAGATGGGTTGTTCAATAATGTAAACATACTTAACCCTACTGAACTGTACACTTAAAAATGGTTAAGGTGGCAAATATGTGTATTTTATCACAGCTTAAACAAAGCCAAAAAAATATGGATACTTACCTCATCATGATAGTTCAAATTTTTTTCCTTATGGCTTCAGTAATTGATAGGAACAGACTCTCTTGACCTATTAAGGGAAAATAAAAAATTGTCTGTGATGTTTTTGTCAATCAGCAGGAACATTTAAAAAATTTCTTTCAATGCCATTGTCCACAGGCTTTGAATTATTTCTAGAAATTAAAGTTTGCTATTCTGTCCTCTAAAAATCACACTTAGGTAATGAGGTAGATCATGCCGTCCTACAGGCTGGTGACAACACTTCCACATTTTTGTCTTCCTCTTCCTCTTCAGCATCCAGAAGCAGAATAAGCAGATCGTCCCCACTACCTTGTGTGTTTACACATGTGAAACCAGAACATACTAGTATATGCCATAGAGCGAACGCTCTAAACGCAGCAGCAATTACCGCTTGTATTCAATTTCTGTAGATTTATCCACCACCACAGCTCCTTTTTTCACTAAAGGGTCACAAGGCATTCCATGTGAAACATCGAAAAAACCATGGCCCCTAAAACAGGGTTGCGGATAAATGCCGGGGCTGACGACTGAGGAATGGCAGGTGGCATCCTTCCGATTCCTCAGGGACTATTGCCCGAAAGGAGCTAGAACCCCGGCTGGAGAGGTTCTACCCCTTAATTCTCTCTGCTCTCATTTCTCACAACCCTCCATCACACGTCTGAAAAGCTGGTTTTATTCCCCCGGAGAGTCTGCATAGTTAACCTAATGCAATTAATTAGTAGGAGAGGGTCTAAGCAGTTATTAAAATGTTCCAAGTAGATATCCATTTATTCGTTTTAAACTGTTCATTACCATGCCACCTATTTTACAGTCTCATACACCCATGTAATCTTGTAACGTGAAGGAATCAAGAATCTGGAGACTTCTAAGGTAGTGCCTCTGTAATGACCACCAGAAAAGAGCTGAAGAATCATTTTTTATTTTCCAAAATCATGTTCTTTCATGATACAAGTTACGGAGAGGGCAAAAGGATGACTTAGTACGCATCAAAGACTCACCGAGCGCTAGCGGTCCCTCCCCGCGGGCCCAAGGGCAGCTCTGTGCACCTACACCTCACGGTTCCAAAACCCTGGACACACCTGCCCGTCACTGACCCCCTCCTCAGCTTCTTCCACGAATTCCTCGGAAAGAACCTGGACTCACCTGGGCCCGTAACCCACCTCCTCCCCCACCCGCACCGGCTCAGAGCCCAGCATACAGGAGACTCTCACTAAACGACTGCGGAAGGAATGACAGAAACGAACGTTGGCTTGGACAACATGTATTGGTTAATGGGCACAGACATATTTTTTCACGATGACAAAAGAAGTGAGACGGTCAGGCGTTTTCCATTCACACAACCGTCCCTGATTCCAATGGTGCAGTTTATATCCCCAAGGCCTTCGTGCTGAAGTTGGTAGTTGTGCCGCCCAAGACGGAAAGCTCTGAGGGGCATCGCATCGCCCCTTCGAAAGGAGAAGGCCCTTTGGTCCCAGGAGAACCTACGTTAGGTCTTCGGGGTGGAGACGGGTGGAATTTGGGAGCCCCAATATAACTGAGATGGAACTTCGATTTCTCCAACTCATTTTAAAACGATTTGAAAAGATCCCTGCGTGAACCAGTGGAGCAATTTATAGCAATGCTAAAATGCACGATCTCTTTTCTTGTTTTGTTGTTGAATTTACTGGGGTGACATTGGTTAATACAACCATCTAGGTTTCGGAGGTTCACTTCTATGATGCACCAGCTGTGTATTGTACAGCGCGTCCACCCCCAC